>NW_020664369.1:725453-749504 GCF_002925995.2 Terrapene triunguis | reverse complement strand
TCATTACTATTTATTGATTTGGAGAACTTTCTCTAGTGTGTCTCAATATCTCATTTAAAATGCTTATCATAAACCAGTTTCTGTCTGTCAGTGAACTAACAGGTGGGGCAAATAAAAAGATCTGCATTTTAATTAAATTTGAGATGATGTGGCAAAATCTTTCTTGGGAAATACAGTGGAAAGTCCCTTTGTGTGAATCTGTAGCTTTTTGGTGGTTTTATCAACCATTACTCTATATTACAAACCTATCATGCAAACCTCATAGCACAGGTACACCAGTAATTACCCTGACAGATATGCAACAGTAATAGCTCTACTCAATGTAGAGAACAACTTTTCTACAGCATAAATCTGTTGCTTTGCACTGTGTGCTTATATTTAATTGGAATGGCACAGTGGCTGAATTGATCTGCTTTTGAAAGAGTCAGGGAAAGAAAATGAAAATATACATAATAAGGCCATGTCTGCGCTTACAAGCTTACAGTGGCACAGCTGTGCCACTTTAAGAACGCTTGTGTAGTTGCGTTATGCTGACAGGAGAGATCTCTCCTGTCGACATATAAACCAGCTCAAAGAACCGCGGTTGCTACGTTGGCGGGAGAGCATCTCCCATCAACATAGCGCTGTGCACGCCAATGCGTATGCTGGCAAAAGTTACGTTGCTCAGAGGGGTGTTTTTTCACACCCCTGAGTGACAAAAGTTTTGCCAACATAAGTGCTAGTGTAGACATGGCCTTAATAACAAGGCTCTTGATGGAGATTTATTATTTTTGCTCCTTTTTCTGAGGTCTCCACTTTCCATGGATACTAATATGTGACACTTGGAGGATTTGAGTCCTGATGTTGGCTCTTACTAGTGTCCTGATACTGGTGAAAATGGGAGAGGAGAAGGTAGCAACTCCTTAGCTGTCCTTTTAGCTGTTGAAGACTTTGAGGATGTGTGTAATTCATTGAAAGGTGAATCCTTTCAGCAAATTGAGATACAATTCATAAAAGAGCTATTGGAGAAGGACACAGCCATTCAATCCATTTCTCCTAGTGCTTCCAATTTTTGTTCCTAGTGAAGTGTCATAGGTATTATACAAAGAAAGTTAATCTGTAATCCAGAATGTTTTACTAAATGAACCAGTTTTTTAAGAAAATCAGTGCAAGTCTAATTAGTTTTTGCCATCTCTGGTTTTTAAATGGTTTATGTAACTTGCAAAATGGAACCTGAAAAGCCAACTTAATACCAAGTTGTGGCTTCCAGCTCCTAATAGAAAATGTTTTGCATATTGGCTAGAAAGGGACTTCACAAAACTGGGTGACTGGGCAACAAAATGTCAGATGAAATTCAGTGTTGATAAGTGCAAAGTAATGCACATTGGAAAACAATAATCCAAATTATACATACAAAATGGTGGGGGTCTAAATTAGCTGTTACCTCTCAAGAAAGAGATCTTGGAGTCATTGTGGATAGTTCTCTGAAAACATCTTATTGTGCAGCGGCAGTCAAAAAGCTAACAAAGTTTGGAATCATTAGGAAAGTTTTAGATAAGATGGAAAATATCATAATTCTGCATCTGGATTTCTGTCTGCAGTTCTGGTCGCCCCATCTCAAAAAAGATATATTAGAATTGGGAAAAGTACAGTACACCTAATGGGGCTCTGGGCTTCAACCCTGTGGGGAGAGGGGTCTCGGGACTTCAGCTCTGCAGGAAGCGCCTACCGAGACTTGGGGCTTCAGCCTGCGGGGATGGGGTCTTGGGAGTTCAGCCTTGTAGGAGGCACCTGATGGCACTTGGGGCTTCAGCCCTGTGGGAAGTGCTTGCTTGGGCTCGGGGCTTCAGCCCTGCTCCTGCTGAAGCACAGAGCCCCAGAAGGCATGCCCTGTAGCCCTGAGGAGCCCCCCACCCCCACTGGGCAGGCAGAGGGAATGCATTGGGGGGGTCACGTGCCCCCCGAGAGTTTTGCCAGGGTTTGATGGCCCCACTTTGTCACATGGTGCCGTTGGGCCCCCTTCCTGCACGGCCGCTACTGGAGCCAACAAGCCGGGAGCTGCAGCTGTGAGGAGAGGCCGCCGCAAACAGCTGGGAGCTGCAGGGAGAGCCACTGCTTTTGCTGCTGTCTCTCCCTATGGAGCTAAAGCAGTGGCTCCTCCCTGCAGCTCCCAGCTGTTTGCCACTGCCTCTCCACGTAGAGCTGCAAGGAGGGGTCACTGAGGGTAAGTCGGGGGCATGTGCCTGTGAGGACATGATTCAACCTGTTGAGGGTGGTGGTGAACCTTTACATTGTGCCTCCCCCACTCTCAATAGGCACCAGTTGTCTCTGGCAGAAGCCCCTAGCGCCACCATCCCACTGCAGGGCAGAAACCCTGAGCTCCCTGCCCCCCCAGTCTGGTAGGCAGAGAATGAGGGGCTTTGAAGGGGGCTCCGCGAGCCGCACTTTAAAAGTAAAAGAGCTGCATGTGGCTCACAAGTCGCAGTTTGGCCACCCCTGCTTTATATGTATGTACATAAATTCGTTTGTTTGTGGAATTCACATTTTTTTTAATGTAGACAGGAAAAAAGGGAAAAGGAACATTTCATGTACAAAACTTGAAAATTGGAGACCTTATTACTTTTAATATGAGAGCTTATAACGGGTTCTCAAACTGGGGGTCAGGACTCCTCAGGGGGTTGCGAGGTTATTACATGGGGGGTCGCGAGCTGTCAGCTTCCACCCCAAACCCCGCTTTACATCCAGCATTTATAATGGTGTTAAATATATAAAAAAGTGCTTTTAATTTATAAGGGGGGGACGCACTCAGAGGCTTGCTATGTGAAAGGGGTCACCAGTACAAAAGTTTGAGAACCACTGGCTTATCGGATCTAAAGGCAGGATTGTGCCTTTTATAGAGAGGAGCAGTTTGTAGATTTCCTTCTGGAGCTCTTAATTAATGACACTTTATGTGGCCCTCACTGTAGTAACTGGGCCTCAAAGTGCTAACGTGATGTATTTATTATTATTGTTCTACTTGTGTTTTACTATAAATACTGGGTTATTTAAAATATGTAACTAAATATATTTCTGCATTTTAGTGAATTAAATGTTTGTTTTCTGTTACACGATGGGATTGTGACTTTAAGATTTCAATAGGTATTTCTTCATGCCTTCAAGAATAATTTATGCACACAACAATACAAGATTGATGGGAAGGAAACCAGGGCTTTGGAGCGGAGCCCGGAGCTGGAGCACGGAGCAGCTCCGGAGCAGTGGAGCTGCAGGTTTTTGCCTGGAGCTGGAGCGGAGCCGGAGCACAGCTCCAAAGCCCTGAAACTAGTATCTTTTGTAGTTAGCCATGCCTCAAACGTATGTCAACATATTTGTCTGGTGATTTGTCTTAGCAGTTTTCTGAAGAATTTATTGGGGATGCTTTGTTTTGCTTACTTTCTAAATTAAAAACATCTTTCCAACTCATGTACTTGGAAACAATGAACAGAGTGTTAACCTGTGATGTAAAGGGCAGATATTCTGATCAGGTTTAATACAAACACACATGTTTCTATATACAGAATAGTTGGTGAAAATTTCTGCTTCCTTTTTTGTGGTCTGTTTTCATACCATAATTGCATTCCAGAAAAATTATCCTGTCCAACCTCTAAATCTTCACTTCCATACAAGCCAAATGCTTTACTGTTGAATGCCAGAAGACTTTGTCACTTCATTAATACAAGATTTATTCCACTACTCAAGACTTAAGTCTACATGTTCATGTGCTACACAATGGGTTAGAATCTCTCAAAAGCTGAGGTGACTTCAGAAGGCTGTTTTTCTAAATTGACAGTTCTGTTCCACCTTGTATTTAGCTGTGACATTCTGAGTTAGTTTCCCAGATCAGGTGAAGTGCTGGGTACAAGCACGAAAGCTTGTTTCTCTCACCAGAAGTTTTCCAATAAAATATATTAACTCACCCACCTTGTTTCCTAACACTTGTAAAAGCAGTTTTGTTTGCTCTTTCTTCAAGCCTCTAATGCTGTGAGATAAGTGTAATGACAGAAGAAAGTTGTAGCTTAGTTATATAATTTCATTGGTTACTGTCATAAATATAGAGGAAAGAGTAGCATAAAATCCCTCCTTGGCAGCTGTACTGAATTGCCTTACCTGCAAGGGGTTAAACAGTTTACTAACCTAGTTGGCACCTGACCAGAAGGACCAATGAGGAAAGAAGATACTTTCAAATGGGGGAGGGGGGGAGAAGGATTTGTTGTTTGTTCTCTTTGTCTCCTGAAAATATACATGGAATAATCACAGAAATTGTAAGTAAGGCAAGGAAATGCGTTAGATTATCTTTTTTTTAGCTTGTGAATTTTCCTATGCTACAGAGGTAGTTTTATTCCTGTTTTTGTGACTGTGAAGCTGAGCCTAGAGGGGAATCCTCTGTGTTTTTAATCTTTTTATTACCCTGTAAAGTTACCTTCCATCCTGATTTTGCTGGTGTGATTCTTTTACTTTTAGTAAAGTTCTTCTTTTAAGAACCTGATTGATTTTCAGTGTCTTGAAGACAAAGGGTTTGGTCTGTGCTCACATTGCTAACCAATTGGTTGGTATATTATTCTCAAGCCTCCTCAGGAAAGGAGGTAAAGGGGTTTGGAGGGGGGATATTTTCGGGGGATAGGGATTCCAGGTGACCCTTCCCTGAGTTTTTGTGTAAATCACTTGGTGGTGGCAGCAATACCATCCAAGGACAAGGAAAGGAATTTGTGCCTTGGGGAAGTTTTTAACCTAAGCTGGTAGAATATAAGATTAGGGGGTCTTTCATGTGGGTCCCCACATCTGTACCCCAGAGTTCAGAGTGTGGGGGGGGAACCCTGACAGTTACTTATCTGAGTGGACCTCACCAGTTAAAGAAACAGGTGATAGCTGCATAAAAGAGAGAGGCAGTATATTTGCAGTTGACTTAAGAGGTTTGACTACAGTTAGTAAAATAAGAGGAGAGTGTGTATATGAATCATACAGTTTTCAAAGTATCGTGTGAATTATACAAGAAAAATAACATGACTTCCTGTTGAGACAGGAAATTAATATTATTGTCGCTGGTAAGAGGAAAATGTCTAGAGCTACTTTAATTATTGTCCATTGCATTTTGTATAACTACCATTGAATGTAGTTTTTCTGGACTTTCAATTAAAGGGCTTATATTTGGAAATGATCCAAGTATTGTTTTACTAATTCATTAATATTTAAGCCATTTTCATCTTCTTGCCATGTGGTATTGTTCTGAATTTTAAAGCATGTATTAAAAACTGACTTGTCAGGGTTACAAGAGTTTAATAAGACTTTGTGCATTATGTTTTTAAAATTGCTGGGAGTAGATTAATTAACATACACTTAATTTATGAAGACACCAGAAATACTGAAGAAAGTACCTAAAATCAGGTATGTGTTCCTTGATTCCACAGCTGCAGAATTTGTCAAGGAATTAATGCTTTGCCACAGAATTGTGCTTCAGAATCTGAGCTTTGTGGAGGAGGAGAAGTTGGTTGCCATAAATGTCCTAAGGGTCTGCAGGAGAAGAGTTCTGATAATGTGCTTTATAGGAAGTGTGCAGGAGGGGAGGTCTGTACTTGTGCATTTAGGGGAATTAGAAGTACACCTCTACCCTAATATAACGCGACCCGATATAACACGAATTCGGATATAACGCGGTAAAGCAGTGCTACGGGGGGGCGGGGCTGAGCACTCGGTGGATCAAAGCAAGTTCGATATAACGCGGTTTCACCTATAACGCGGTAAGATTTTTTGGCTCCTGGGGACAGCGTTATATCGAGGTAGAGGTGTATTGATGATCCTCTCTATTTTAGAGGGTGGGCAGGAAGGCGAAAAGTCTTGCAGTATAGACAATTATGCGCTGCTAGCAAAAAGTTTATCATGAGAACATTTAAGAGTGTTGTGCTTTAGAAAACTATAATGTAGCTAGCCCAACTAGCTTCCTGTAACAATCTAGTTTAAATTTTTGGGATCCTTACTTTTTCTTTAATAAAAGTAAAACATTCCCGGACAAAAATTGTTAATTTAGAGTTATGGGCGCTTAAACTGTTAATATAACCATAATGTACAATAAATAACTACAGCATTACCACTTTCGGGGGGGGGGGGGTAGCGCAAAATCTGAAACATAGAAGTTGCCTTGCCTTGCAGACCGGTTGTCTGTCCCATAAGAATTAAGGTTTGAACACAGATCAGTACCAGAAAAGCTTCAAGGAGCCCCTGTAGTGAATGATTAAGAAGTTTTTTATTCCTAGCCAAACTCTCAATATAACGGTTATGCCTTGAAGTGCGACAGTTTAGATCCCTTAAACACACACACACACACACACACACAAAAAGCTTGTTTATGCTTTTATCCTATGTTCACACTCGTATATCTAATTATTTTGCGACATCAGGTAAACTCTTGGTCTCATACTTTGTGGCAGTGAGTTCCATAGGTTTAATCACACATTGTCGTTAAAAAACAAATATTTGTTTCCTTTCAATTTAACTGTCTTCTTTTTCTTGTATAACGAGGGGGTAAATAGGAACACGCTATTTACCTTTTTGACCTCTCTTTTCATCTCTATCAAGTCTCCTCTTATTCATCTCATTAAACTGTCCCAGTCTTTTCAATCTTTCTTCATATGGAAGTCTCGATGTAATTGTATTAGCTGTACAGTAATACACTGAAATATATAAGGTGAAGCTTGTTAATATTGTGGTAAACCAAATGTATGAACTTTAAAGGATACAAAAGATTTATATAAATTACTGTAAATTGTGTTCTGCGCCTAATGCTTAGGTGTTAATCGTCATATATTTTGCATAAGAGAAGTGTTATAATAGTTACTGTAGTGATCCTGGCACCAGTTCTTTTGTGCACTAGGGCTGCTTTGTGCCACTCTGGCAATGCAAAACAGCTCTAAAGTAGACTGATCTAGCCCTGGGAATTCCTCCTGTGCAGCTCATATAACACTCTGCTTCACAGCTGCTAGAGTAGGGGACATGGCTGGACATGGACAATGGTGCCCTTGCATTTGGCTGGTAAACTGGTCCCTCAGAGCTCGTATAGATGAAAACAATCCTCAGGCTGATATACATTTATCCTGCTCAGTATGCAGGATGGTGGAGATGGCCCACATCTGACCTAAAGAATCTTGCCCCTTAGCTCTTAAGTTCTTTGTGTATGGTTATTGTTATATTATATTATTGTTATGATTAGTATGCTAGTGTCTAGAGGCCCCAATCAGGGCCCCCAGTTGTGATAGGCATTGTACAAGTGTGTAGCTAGTCCCTGTCCTAAAGAACTTACACAGCAAAAGGATGGGAGGAGAAACAAGTGAAGTGACTTGACCGAGGTTACACAGCAGGTCAGTAGCAATGATATAGCTTTTGAAGTTATAAGTAATAGACAGTTGGTTTTTCTATTGTAATACACTGATTTTTTTTTTTTTTGGGAGGTTCACTATATTTGCTGTTTTAAGGCACATTAAGTTGAAACTTGGTGTGACATTGTCAACACAGATATAAATTGTTTTAATGAGAATTTTCCTATGTGTAAGTACTGAAAAATAATTACCTTTTAAAAAAGTTTAAGCTTTTTTCCTTAAAACTTGCCAGAAGCATCTTAAAACAATATTTTGTGTAGATTTAGAAGAGGCCAAATCCATTTGCTGTATATTTTTAAAAGTTGGAATTACTAAAGTACTTAAGTTTAGAAATTAGCCAGTGAGCATGTACAGTTGCTAGTTTTGATAATTTGCTTTTGTAAGACCGTTACATACCCTGAAGTGAATGGTTAACTTTCTCACAAATTTCTTATGAAAATGTCACTATGACTCTACTACAATGCTCTCTTTTTAGTAAGCAAAAAGTGTCATTGTGAATTTACAGTTATGATATGAGGAAGGGCAAAACAGTGCCAGTGCAAATCTGTGACAGCATCATCACTTTCACTTGAATGATTTAAAATTGGACTGTACAAATACTGAAGAGTATACTGGAGGAAAAATGTGCATGGGCAGGGATATAGCCTACTTCATTTCTGACAACTTTTCTTCATCTAGTTTTCACCTGTTTTTCTGTTATATTTTATGATTTTTAGATCACTTTAACAATGATGCAAAACCAGAGTAACCTGATGATGATACTGTGAGGGTTTGGGGAAAAAATACATCATGCAGAACTCGGCAGCTTGATTTGCTTCAGATCTTTCCCTAGCCAGTTTTGATGCTTTGTAGGCAGAGCCACGGGGACCTGGCAATAGGCAGGAAAGTTTCATAGGATTAAGGCATATATGCTAGCTGCATAATTTATGGCATATTTCAAATATTTGAATAGAAAACAATTAATAGATTTTGACACCAGAAGGGACCTCTTATGATTATCTCGTCAGACCTCCAGTATAACACAAGCCATAGAATTTCACTTAGTAATTCCTGGAGCAAGTCCATAACTTCTGGTTGAGATATTGCAAAAAATCCATCTAATCTTTGAAATTTTATTAGGGTGATTGATTGAAATCACCACTTTTAATAATAATAATTTAAATACAAAAGCAGGTAACATTAACTTAAATAATTGATTTTAATAATGTTTAGCATTTATACTTTTTAGTTATTTTCCTAAAGAGAAGTTGATTCTCATTTGTTGGTAACCATTAATGCAAGTTGATTTGCAACTAAATATAGCCTTTACACAAAATTTGGGGCTTCTTTTTTCTAATCAGAAGGGTGCACAATATGTTTTTTAAGCAATTATTTAGCTCAACATACCTTTATTCAGATTCTTAATTTTTATGGTAAAAATGGTGAATGATGCATTTCTTATTTATTAAGCGATTAATTTTTTACTTGTGACTTGTCAAGCTGTTTGTATAGAAATTCAAAATCAATTGAAAATGAACAAAAACTTTAAGTTAAATAAATCTGATTTAAATAAAATATTTTTTTCATTAAAATCATTTTTTTATTTACCCTAATTTTCATTCTAGGACCTTTTATGTTAGTCTTCACAGTGAGTATTCCATTTTTTCCATGGCAACTAGAGGCAAATCAGATCTTTGCACTGAGCCCAGGCTTAGGACTGTCCTATTACACCCTTAATCTTTTGATGCTACAAAGGGTCTTGTTGATAGTGTTTGGTTTATTTTAATTTACTTTGGTGGCAAGGATAAACTTGTCCCTGGGACAATGAGTGAGTTCTATTGTATATCCTTCTCTGACTATCTCAAGCACCCATTTTCTGAGATAGTTTAATCCCAGATGACGGATGAAAATGCACCCTGAAGTGCCTGTCATTGAAGGAGACTCTGCCAAGACTTGGGAAGCCCAAAAAAAGAGAAGCTTTTGGGGTTGGATGGTTTTCCAGCCCTCAAGAAAGATAGCAATGGCTGCCTCCTAATGCAGAGGTGCCCACACTTCTGTCACACCCCACCTTTACCGGTACTGGAATCTGTCTGCGCCCCCCTCTATTACTACACAGTTGGCTCAGCAAAGGAGCTTGGGCTGAAGGCAGAGCTGGGGGCTGTACTGGGAATGGGGGAGGAGCAGGGGCTAGAGGCGGAGCTGGCCTGGGGGCAGAGAGGGAATGAGGGCAGAGCTGGGCTGGGGGCAGAGAGGGAATGAGGGCAGAGCTGGGCTGGGGATGGAGCAGGAGGCAGAGTGGAGCAGGGGCTGGGGCTGGACTTCGGTTGGGGGCAGAGTGGAGTTTGTGGCTGGTGCCAGAGCTGGGTTGGAGGCAGAGCAGGGCTGGGTAGTGCTCCTTCTCTACCCTCCGTGGGGGCTGGCCCCCTCTTTACCTTCCCCCCCCGAATGTTCCTCCATGTCCCCCTAGGGGGGCTTGCCCCACAGTTTGGGAACCACTGTCCTAGTGTGTAATTGCTACACGAATACCTGAGGAAGCAGTGGCTTCAAAGGGAAAACTTGCTGAGCTAAGGTAGTTGGAAGAGTTACTCACTGGATGGAGGTAGCGATGTATCCCCTTAGCTAAAGTCTCAGAGTCTGCTTTATCTCTATGCTCCCCAAAGATCTTACCACAAAATATTTGGAAGGCTATTGGGGGTTTAGCATACAATTTGCAATTTCTTCAAGTGGAGCCATAGTTGTCTCCAAGACGCATCTTTTTAATTTTTGAACGTATAGTAAATTGGAGTTGGGTAGTTGAAAGTAGATGTTACATATTGGTGTTGTTTTATGCATTGCCTTCCAGTTAAGCCCAAGTGAATGCAGCCAGTACTCTTAGGGCTATGGCTGCTATATGGTCTCTTTCCCCTGTCTATAGCTTGACAGAAGTACTCTGTTAGCTGGTATAACTTTGACCTTTCCTAAAGAGGCCACAGAAGGCTTTCTCCTGGTCCTCACTAAGCCCCCACTTCGGACTAAGGTACGCAAATTCAGCTACGTTAATAATGTAGCTGAATTCGAAGTACTTTAGTCCGAACTTACCGCGGGTCCAGACGCGGCAGGGAGGCTCCCCCGTCGATGCCGCGTACTCCTCTCGCCGAGCTGGAGTACCGGCGTCGATGGCGAGCACTTCCGGGATTGATTTATTGCGTCTAAACCAGACGCGATAAATCGATCCCAGAACATCGATTGCCTGCCGCCGGACCCTCCGGTAAGTGTAGACGTACCCTCAGTCTCAGGGCAGGTCTTCACTACGGGGGGGGGGGGGGGTCGATTTAAGATACGCAAATAGCGTAGCTGAATTCGACGTATCGGAGCCGACTTACCTCGCTGTGAGGACGGCGGCAAAATCGACCTCCGCGGCTCCCAGTCGACGGCGCTTACTCCCACCTCCGCTGGTGGAGTAAGAGCGTCGATTCGGGGATCGATTGTCGCGTCCCGACGAGACGCTATAATTCTATCCCTGAGAGATCGATTTCTACCCGCCGATTCAGGCGGGTAGTGTAGACCTAGCCTTAGGCAGAGAAATGAAGACCTTTTAGTACTTAGGTAGAAATAGGTCTTGATAAGGAATTCCCACTCCACCTTCAGGCAGGTCAACACTGTGCATTAGTCTGCACAAGAGGGCTATAAATTCTAATGTGCACTAGCATGTTGCGCACTAACTGGCTCCTGTGGACTCTGCTGGCACGCACTAACAGTCCGCCAATGCACGTTAATGTACTGTTTGAAACAAGACTACATTAACGCTCAGTAGGGCCTTTTAGTGCATACCAGCAGGGTCCTCATGGGCCAGTTAGTGTGCAATAAAATGTATAGCCCTGTAGTGTAGACTAATGCACTGTATAGAAAAGCCCTAACTCATACATAAGTCCCTGTGAAGTGAGACCCCACCCCCACATTTGTGCTAAATTCTGGGGAAGCTTTGCTGAGAGTCAGGTATCTCACTCAAAGCTCCACCTTTGAGATTTCTCCTCGTTAGAAGACTGGAAGAGAAGAGTGGCTCAGGAGTGGTTTTAAAACTCTGTGCTGTTCCTTTAAGAACTGATTGGGACTAATACCTTATCAGTTCCTCAGCCAATCCTCTGAAAGTAAGGGGGAGGGGCCTTGTGATGTAGGGAGTATTACTAGGGAGATTGAAAGGACAGTCTGCAGGCATGTGTTCTGTGGCCTGCTCAGGTGTGTTGGCATAGACCTCACCCATGCACAGGTTTTCCCATGTCCTGCTCAACCATCCTAGTGTGGGTGCTGAGTTCATGTAGCCTGCTGTCCCTGTATGCCATTTCTTGAGGGGAGGAGGAAGAGGGGAAAGAATGGATGCTGTCCTCAAATCTTCCTCAAAAAGCCAGAATAGTTTTTTTAAAGTGTTTATTAGTTTTGAAGAGAAAAACCTTGAAACCAATGAAGAAACAGACAATTAAAAATTAGGGCTTTCAAGCGATTAAAAAAATCAATTGCGATTAATCATGCGATTAATCGCATTGCTAAACAATAATAGAATACCATTTATTTAAATATTTTTGGATGTTTTCTACTTTTTCAAATATATTGATTTCAATTACAATACAGAATACAAAGTGTACAGTGCTTACTTTATTTTTGATTACAAATATTTGCACTGTAAAAAACAAAAGAAATAGTATTTTTCAATTCACGTAATACAAGTACTGTAGTGCAATCTCTTTATCATGAAAGTTGAACTTACAAATGTAGAATTAATGTACAAAAAAAACTGCATTCAAAAATAAAACAATGTAAAATTTTACAGCCTGCAAGTCCACTCAGTCTTACTTCAGTCAATTGCTCAGACAAACAAGTTAGGTTACTATTTGCAGGAGATAACTGCCCACTTCTTGTATACAATGTCACCTGAAAGTGAGAACAGGGGTTCATGTGGCTCTGTTGTAGCTGGCGTCGCAAGATATTTACGTTCCAGATGTGTTAAAGATTCATATGTCCTTTCATGGTTCAACCACCATTCCAGAGCACAAGCGTCCATGTTGATGACGGGTTCTGCTCAATAACGATTCAAAGCAGTGCTGACCGACGCATGTTCATTTTCATCATCAGTGTCAAATGCCACCAGCAGAAGGTTGATTTTCTTTTTTGGGGGTTCGGGTTCTGTAGTTTCCGCATCGGAGTGTTGCTCTTTTAAGACTTCTGAAAGCATGCTCCACACCTAGTCCCTCTCAGATTTTGGAAGGCACTTCAGATTCTTAAACCTGGAGTCGAGTGCTGTAGCTATTTTTTAGCAATCTCACATTGGTACCTTCTTTGCGTTTTGTCAAATCTGCTGTGAAAGTGTTCTTAAAGCGAACATATGCTGGGTCATCATCCGAGACTGCTATAACATGAAATATATGGTAGAAAGTGAGTAAAACAGAGCAGGAGACATACAATTCTCCCCTAAGACGTTCAGTTACAAATTTAATTAATGTATTATTTTAACGAGCATCATCAGCATGGAAGCACGTCCTCTGGAATGGTGGCCGAAGCATGAAGGGGGATATAAATGTTTAGCATATCTGGCACGTAAATACCTTGCAACGCCGGTTAAAAAAGTGCCATTCAAACACCCGTTCACACTTTCAGGTGACATTGTAAGTAATAAGCAGGCAGCATTATGTCCCGTAAATGTAAACAAACTTGTTTGTCTGCGATTGGCTGAACAAGAAGTAGGACTGAGTGGACTTGTATTTGAGTGCAGTTATGCAACCAAAAAAAAATCTACATTTATAAGTTACACTTTCACGATAAAGAGATTGCACTACAGTACTTGTATGAGGTGAATTGAAAAATACGATTTCTTTCGTTTGTCAGTTTTACGGTGCAAATATTTGTAATAAAAATATAAAGTGAGCACAGTACACTTTGTATTCTGTGTTGTAATAGAAATTAATATATTTGAAAATGTAGAAAAGCATCCAAAAATATTTAATTAATTTCAATTGGTATTCTATTGTTTAACAGAGCAATAAACTTTTAAAATCGCGATTGTTTGAGTTAATCACGTGAGCTTAGTTTGATTAATCGACAGCTCTATTAAAAATCTTTTTAAAATCCTGTGGAAGCTTTACTACAAAGGGAGACCTGGAGTCTGCTGAGTGTACAGTGTGCAGGTGTAGAATTCTGGGAAGCTCTTCCTGAGGGCTGGTCCTGAGTCCAGGCTAAGATCAAGTTGCTTCGCCAATTGCTATGGAGATGAGGAACACCCATTATGAAGAGTGTCTGATGGGGAGAGTACTGAGAACATACCTTTTTAAATCAAAGTTAGATGCCTTCTTAAGACTTCAAGAGTTGGAGAATCCAGCATATCCCTAGGTAAATTGTTCCAATGGTTAATTACCTTCACTGGTAAAAATTTGCACCTTACTTCTAGTCTGAATTTATCTAGCTTCAGTTTGTAGCCATTAGATCTGGGAATGCCTATGTCTGCTAGATTAAAGAGCACTGTGCAAGTAGAAATCTTTACAGAGCCACTGGACAAACCAGTGGTCAAAGTTGAGGAAAAGAAAAAAATTGCATCACTATGAAATTTGAGCATGGTGCATAAACCTAGCTGCAGAAGCAGGACACTATTTGCAGGAGTACCTCCACCTGATGTATCAGAAGAGTGACAACTCTTAAGTGGGGACAATGGAATACATTCAGAGGAGATGGAGGTAGGAGAAATTAAGCCAGTGGATCCTTCTTTAAAGCGTAATGCACAATTTGCCTAGTCTTTTTGTCCAGGGACTTGGATCCCATAGGAAGAAGACTAATTTGCAACAACCGTAGATTATTTTGTGCCAGAGCTAATATGGAATGGCTACTCAGTATATCTAACTAGCTTTCAAAAGGATTGAGTCACCCACTCTCCTCATTCCAAGACCCAACAGACTAGAGCAGGGGTTCTCAAACTTCATTGCACCGCGACCCCCTTCTGACAACAAAAATTACTACAGAACCCCAGGAGGTGGGAATGAAGCCTGAGCCCACCCAAGCCTTGCCACCCCGGTGGGGTGGGGGCCAAAGCCCAAGGACTTCAGCCCCAGGCAGGCAGCCTGTAACGTTACCCCCACTGCCCAGGGCTGAAGCTCTTGGGCTTGGACTTTGGCTTTGGCCCTGGGCCCCAGCAAGTCTAAGCCAGCCTTGGCGACTGTAGATTGGATCTGTAGAGAAGAAACTATTGAGAATCTAGGAAATTTAACATACTGATCTATTAGAATAAGTTATGGTGACAGCTCTTCATACAATAAGGGAAATTCTAAACTATGCTGCTGTAAAGGAGGGAGCAGGAGTTCCAGGGGTGCTTTGTGACTGTAATTTGATATAGGTAGGGCAACATGTTACCACAAAGCCAGATGGACCAGTTGAAGGAGTGGTTCCTAAACTTTTTAGTAAGGTGAGCCACCAACTTTATTTTGTCTTTCTTGGGGCCCCCACCATTATCACTGTTCCTCCCTCCCTTTCCAAGCTTCCTGTTTGGCTCTTTCTAGCACCCTTGCTCTCGCTTTCACGGCCTTGCCTCTGCTTGCAGCCCCAACCAGCCCTTCTCTCCTTGTAGCTGTGATCCCTACCAGGCTGTTGACTGCTTGCTGGCTTTGGCTGCTTCCACCATGCTGCTGCTCGCATCCTGCTCCCCATTCCACTGCCTGTTGCCCTGGGGACGTGAGAGCAGGATCCATGCAGCAGCGTTGAGGAAGCAGCCAGAGAGCGGACAGTCACCAGCCTGTCCCTGCCTTGCATTTGCCCAGGTGGCGCTTCCTGATATCTGGATCCCGCTCCCCACGTTGCTGCCTGCTACAGAGGTGAAGTGAGAGTGGGGAGGTAAAAGGGGGAGTGCCTCTGCAGTATGTGTGACCGACTGTTGGGTCTGGACCCACCATTTGGGAAACACTGAGGTAAACTATAAGCCTGTCCAATGTATTCACAGAAATCTGATTTCCCTTATTTTAATTTTCTCTTTTCTAAGTTCCCACATCTCAGACAGAGTCATGAGTGTCATCAATATAGTTCAATATGCGGAACAGAAAACTGTCATAGTTCAGGACAATTGCACCTGTATTTCTCCTCAGTGATCCAGCAAGGGCACTCATTCTCAGGCTTCCAGCTCCCCAGACGTTGCCTTTCTTGGATGGAGACCTGCATCTCACTTCCTTCTTACTGGGGTATTTCCAGGATGCAGTTTCCTGCCTTGCCTGTGTAATTCCCAGCAGAGACAGGCTGTCCAAACACACCTGCCTGCTTTCTTTTCTGAGATGGTTAACAGTGTGACTGCCCACAGTTAGTTATCACACAGCTCTTTTATGCAAACCTATTTTCTTCTTAAGATAAAAGCACTTCAGAGAAAACATATTAAAACCAATAAGAACCTACACACATGCTCATAAGCTTGCCAGAGATCACCATAACCCTAACATGGACTCTAACAGGAGTAGTCCTTCAGTATACAACCCCAGGGGATTCCTTGTGGTCACAAGTTTATAACAGCCTCAGATCAGAACAATCACCTAGTCTTACAGGGCTTCAGTAGGCCCAAATAAGGTTTAATTTAACTCAATAAACTTTAATCTTAAATCCATAAGGTTTGTCCAGTATATGGTGGGATGTTGTCAGTCTGTCTCACAAACTATTTTGTACTTCAGTTTTGAAGAAGTAAACTAAATTATGTGGAAAAACAAGATAATGAGTTCATTATCTGGGCTACAAATAAAGCACTTTTGGTTTAGGGCAGCTAACTTTTTACTCAGTAGCATGGGTAGGTTGTTAGCAATGCAAGTGAGCTAATTTCACTGGACAGAGAAGCAATGAAAGTAATATTTTGGTGTCAGAGTATTAGTTTGCCTTCTCGTCTATGGATCTTTAATGTTTTTTAATTAAAAAACAAACAGTTTTCCTTATATAAACCCAGAGAATATCTAGTTAAAGTTACCCATCAAATGTTTGGATGTGATTTTAGATATTTCTTCAGTATTTCCTTTTAGTTAAATGAAGTAGGAATACTAGTTCAAAAATTACTTTGACTTTTATACAGTTTTTCTGCATTTTGGTGCATGAGACATAAAATTCAGTTTCCAGGGTAGTTGGATTTGAAGGGAGAAAAGAAAGAGGAGTCTGATATCTCTGGCTGGCAATAGGCAGAGCTTTGATTCAGCGGTACGTGCAGTGTCCAGACAGTGGCACTATTTGTTGTTTCCTTCCAGAATTATCAGTAATATGGAAGTGAATGAAGATGGAGAAATGTGGAGAAGAGAATTATAAAATTGGTTATAACACCCCACTATTCCCGCCCGCCAAAAGAAAACCACAGCAAAACCTTAAAACAATATAACAAGCCTGTGTTTTGTGGCTTGCCATAGTGAATAACTACAGTGTAGAGAAAATTTCTGGATGATGATTATGATAGCTAAGCTTAAAACAACTAACAGTTTTTTACACATTATAATCCAGTATCATATCTAAATTGTCAGCAATGCATATATTTTATTTAGGGAGAATGAATCTTACTTAAGATCAGTCCAGAGAAGCAGAGGAAAAAGATAGAAATTGGCCAGATAAAAAATTGCTAAAATGTTTGTTATAAATAAAGCAATGAGAAGTACTAGTTTTCTTTAAGTGCTGACACAAATTGCTAACAAAAAAAGTAACTTGCCCCTTAGCTTAAATTTTCTCACCTTGTCTACATTAAGAAAAATTGGCTGCATGATTTTCTATCAACAGTAACAGTCAGCGCTGTAGTGTGGGTATTTCTACCACCATATCTTACCCAGCCTTGAGTATGATTAGATAACATGGTAAAAACATCTGCACTGGGACCACACTACAGCTGTTGGTAGTGTTGGAGGAGCTGCACCAATGAAAAAATCAGGAGTCTGAGTTTTGCTAATATAGACACACCCTCTGAATCTTTTAATCTTTTATATGAAAAACAAGTAACTATTTAGCATTGTCAATGTAACTCTCTAATCAGCAGCAAAATAAAAATGAAGAACTCTGTTTAAATTGGATGTGGATCAGATTGTCCAGACAAAAACTGGTTTCCTGATCTGTCCTTTAGTACAGTTTTATACTCTTGCTAAAGACGTGGGGATTCTCTCCCCACATCTCCTTAGTGCTGCTTGTATGCTTTTCCTCTGACTCCTTTCACAGCCGTTCTCCCTGACAGTTCTCCTTTAGGAAAATAAGATGTCATCTTAGATTTACAGACACCTGGTATGACAGTCAAATTAGGCTTTGCCCAATTAGGGCTTGTCTATGTTACCCGCTGGATCGACGGGCAGCGATCGATCCAGTGGGGGTCAATTAGATCCGATAAATTGACTGCCGAGTGCTCTCCTGTCGACTCCGGTACTCCACCAGGGCGAGACACGCAGGCGGAATCGACGGGGGAGCATCAGCCGTCGACTTACCATAGTGAAGACACCACGGTAAGTAGATCTAAGTACGTCGACTTCAGCTACGTTATTCATGTAGCTGAAGTTGTGTAACTTAGATCGATTCCCTCCTCTCTTTTTCCCCCCCCCCCCAGTGTAGATCAGGCCTTAGTCTGGGTTTGCTGGCTTGAACTATGTTTTAAAGTTGTGTAACAGCTCTGCCTGTGCAGAAAGGAACAAAATGTTTGTATCTCTGAAAGAATAATTCCAAGTGCTTTGTGGAATGAAAACTCAAAATTCCACTTTAAAGTCAGTGGTTTTGTTTTATTTTGTTATTTTACCAATAGGTGCCAAGGAAAGTATATTTGACCTGGACTCCACAAGTATTAGAGGATTTTTTATAAAGGATAAACAGTGCCAGTTGAATCTTGGCCTGACAAAATTCTTAACTTACTCCTTTGCAAAGCTGCTTTTTCATTAACTAGAGAATAGTAACACCAACTAGATATGTGGAAAATCCATAAAAAATCAGGGAAGACTACAGTTCTTAAAGTCTCTAAGAGAGAATTTTACTTCATTTTAGATAGCATAATTCAAGTATTAATATAACTGAGGCTTAATTTGATATAAAAATCAATATCACTTGTCTTTGCTACTATGTAAGAGCACATGGTGAGATGTGATGTGAAATTTCAGAAGTATTATTTTCCATTTGGGAAAGGGTGCGTGTAAAAAATCAGGTGTATCCTGGAAAGCTAGCTTCTGCCTTAACTATTGAGCAACTATGGTCACTCCATAATATGCAGAAACAACAAGGAGTCTGGTAGCATTCATATGCAGGGCATTCATTGATAGTAAAGACTAATATCTTATTTCAACCTAAGAGAATTCTTTTAAAAAAAGTTTATAAGAGAGTAAAATAAGAATTGAGAATAGAATGACTGTCTCGTTCTTAACTCTAGCATTGTAACTGTGGAGCTATTATAAATTCTTCTGTAGATTTACACCCCAACTCACCATACACTAACTCTTCATATAGACAAGCCCTAAATGACTTGCCCAAGGTTACAAAGAAATCTGTGGCAGAACCTGCATTTCCTGAGTCCCAGGCTAGTGCCATAACCACAGCACCGGCCTTCCTCATTTGACAAAGACACACAACTACTGATTCCCTCTTGAATATCTGGGGAAGACTTAGAATACCTCTCGTGTAAAGTAGCTGCATTTTTTCATAAATTAAATTTTCTGTGAAGAATCCAAATTAGCCACAGTGGCTTCAGAGTTTAACAGACATGCACTTCAGTAGAAGTAAATGTTGAGCACTTTTTAAAATTTCACCTGTTGTGCATGTGGGGCTTTCTTTTGCACATACAAATGTGACTTTTTCATTTTGTGATTAATTCTGCTCTCACTGCAGTTATTTGGTATCAGGATCCTTCTGTTAGGACATAGACGTTCACACCAGAATTTAACGTCAGTGAGAGTTGAGGGTGCTCAGTTCCTCTGAAAACCAGGCCTCTTAATTGTCCAGCTATAGACATCCATTTCTGGATTTTGGTGCTTAACTTTAGACACCTACGTTTGGAAAATTTTGGCCTCATTACATAGAACAGTCTTGCTGAGCTAGCCCTTTATACACTACAGGTGTACAGGTAAAAACAGATAGTGTTTTAGTAGGTTTCTGCCCTCGTTTAGAACTGCTGCTTATATACTCTGCAACAGGGGTTCTCAAACTGGGGGTCGGGACCCCTCAGGGGGTTGCGAGGTTATTACATGGGGGGGTTGCGAGCTGTCAGCCTCCACCCCAAACCCCGCTTTGCCGCCAGCATTTATAATGGTGTTAAATATATTAAAAAATGTTTTTCATTTGTATAGGGGTCGCACTCAAAGGCTTGCTTTGTGAAAGGGGTCACCAGTACAAAAGTTTGAGAACCACTGCTCTACAAAAACTAATATAGAGAACAATTAGAAATTGATTTGGACCCATTGCAAAGAATTCTAACACAGAATTAGGTAAAATTACAAATGAGTGCAGATAAGAAATGCATTGGATGTGCCAAAACAAGAGGTAAATGAAGATTCTTTGCTATTCCGTATCCACAGCCATTTTCAGAAATACCATGATATGAAAACATGTTCTCTGTTCAAAGCACTAGGAGACAAGTTTCCTGTTACTTGTGTATATCCTTCTTGTGACCCAGCTGTTCACTATAAAAATGGCAAATTCAGGAACTCAGCTGTCCAGAGGGACCAAGCTACTGTATTGCTGATTTATGAAGCAGTGTGCACCTGAGTGGAAGGAAAGGTCACAAGATAAAAATCATAATTGGATGTTTTTGTGCTTAATTAGAAATATTTTTATTCTTTAAAGGTGGACTTGAAAAAAATGATTTTTTCTGTGAGGAGGTACTGGTGACTTAGTCATGGTTTCACATTTCTTCAGTTAATTTTTCTTGCACAAATTAAAATTCTATCTTAAAGAAGCCAGTATTGCCTTTTTTATAATTAAGTAGCTGTCCCAAAACAACAGAATGTGATTAAAGGAAGTGTATGTAGATATCCAAGGGAGGAAAAAGCCCCCTTAAGCTATAGCTCTTTAAAAGCTTGCATTGTGGATTGAGGAAATTGTTTTGTTTGGAAAGATAATGAACTAAGGAGAGAGAACTTCTGTAAAATGAATTGTTATAGAAAGTCCTGAAGGTTTGCTTTACAACAGTTTCATAAAACACAATATTCTTCCTTGAGCATCATAGATATTTAGGGACGGAAGGGACCTCAGGAGGTCATCTAGTTTTTTCTTTTTGTCCGTCCACTCGTGCTGAGGAAGAATTAAGTATATCTAGACCATCCGTGACATGTTTGTCTAACCCGTTCTTTAAAAACCTTCAATGATGGGTGCCCCTGTTCAAGATAGCTGCACCTGTATTCTCCCTCGTGGTTCAGCAAGGGCACCCACTTATAGGCTTCCAGCTCCCCAGCTGTTTCTCTCTTGGGTGGACACAAGAGTGTCTGTCCCTCCTGACCAGGGTATTTCCAGACTCCACCATCCCCTGCCTACACTGTGAATTTCCCAGCAGGTCAGACTGCCTAAGCAGGCCTCCTTTGATTTTCCTTCAGAAGTAGGCCAGTTGATTAACCGCAGTTAACTCATGTGATTTACTAAAAAAATTAATCACGATTAAAAAAATTAACCGCAGTTTTAATCGCACTGTTAAGCAATAGAATACCAAGTATAACATAATAAATATAATAAATATTTTTGGATGTTTTTCTATATTTTCAACACAGAATACAAAGTGTACAGTGCTCACTTTATATTATTTTTGTTTACAAATATTTGCACTCTAAAAATGGTAAAAGAAATACTATTTTTCAATTCACCTCATACAAGTACTGTAGTAAGCAACAGAGAGTCCTGTGGCATTAGTCTTAAAGGTGCCACAGGACTCTCTGTTGCTTTTTACAGATCCAGACTAACAGGGCTACCCCTCAAGTACTGTAGTGCCATCTTTATTGCGAAAGTGCAACTTACAAATGTAGATTTTTTTGTTTGTTACATAACTGCACTCAAAAACAAAACAGTGTAAAACTTTAGAGTCTACAAGTCCATTCAATCGGAAGACAAACACATATCTTTACATTTACGGGACATAATGCTGCCTGCTTATTATTTACAATGTCATCTGAAAGTGAGAACAGGCATTCGAATGGCACTTTTGTAGACAGCATTGCAAGGCATTTATGTGCCAGATATGCTAAACATTCATATGCCCCTTCATGCTTCAGCCACCATTCCAGAGGACATGCTTCCATGCGGATGACACTCGTTAAAAAAATAATGCGCTAATTAAATTTGTGACTGAACTCCCTGGGGGAGAATTGTATGTCCCCTGCTCTGTTTTACCCGCATTCTGCCATATATTTCATGTTATAGCAGTCTCGAATGATGACCCTGCACATGTTCATTTTAAGAACACTTTCACAGCTGATTTCACAAAATGCAAAGAAGGTACCAATGTGAGATTTCTAAAAATAGCCATTTTAGAACTCAGATTCTTGTTTCTTCCTCCCAAGATAGCTGCATTTAGCAATCTTCCTTTAGATTTTAGGTAATGTTGTTTTTCAATATTGTTGCATGAAAAGCAGCCCAAACAAACAAAACCACAAAATACTATAGGTACATCAGAAACTGCATGTGCTGTATCATTTCAAAGGAAGATATTGTTTGTTTTATGAATTTTGCTCTTGTATTGCTTGTGTCCTAAGGGATGGATATTTTCCAAAATCAGTTTTTCCCCAGCAACTCCCCTGAGAGAAAATGGACACAGAAATATTTGCATTTGAAATGAATAATTTATTAATAAGATTTAATTGTAAATGGCAGGGGTCAGTGAGGGCAGACTTCTGAATTTTTGAGAAGTGGCTGTAACTTTATTGATTCTATATTGGAAGCAGGGCAAAGGGGGAAGGCGACAGATGGTCCATCTGTCACCTACCTCCCCATTTTGAATTCTGAAATACAGGGCATCACAGTCCCAGGGCTTACAACTGCTTAAAGGCCCTATCAGAGCCTGCATTGCTCCCAAGACCTAGTCTGGCCTGCAAACCAGAAAAATCTACTGCCTGGGAAACCACATGGCTTTGTTTTAGGGTGGATCAGGCTTGCTTGTGGATCCAACTCCCTTTTCTAAGTCAGGTATGCTGATTCCTAATTTGCAGAAAGAGCTGTTGGTTTTTGTTTTTTGGCCCCAGACCCTACTGACTTCCTTTGGTTTGGGAGAACAAAACAGTAACCCCATAATTACCTTGCTGAAAAGGAGGATCTGACACCCTTGCTGCTAGGATCTATAACCCAAAGCTACAATCCTGTAAAATTTATTGGTAATCCACTCCATGCCTATTCAACAAACAGTACAACACAAACCAGTTGCACAAGTACTCCAAGTACCTGCCCCAGCGCACTGTATACATCTGCAAAGTCCAAAGGCGCATGTGCAATTCCATGGTGGAATGCAAAGCAGGAAGAGGGAAGCTCTTCTCTTCCAGGCTTGATCATTTTATCAATTGGTCTGCACCCCAGACAGCCAATCCAAGAGCCTAATGCAGGGAACAAAATTACCAGTGAACCCCATAGCTAGAGGAGCTCCCCACTGACTGATGTCACAAGGAAGCCAGAGGTGTGCCTGTCTGAAAAGGCTAGCATACATTCTTGGAATACAGCTTTCTTACTGGCAATATTTTAACTAACTCAATCACTTAGTGGCGATGTTTAGGAAATCTCAGCATTTTGTCAAATAGATAAAATGTCTTGCTAAATTTTGTTCTCTATTTTCTGACCAGCTCTTTGCTAGTTATCCGTGGTGGTATAGGAACCTACAGAAAGGCAGCGAAAACAAAAAAGTGTTTCTCTTTGACTTGAATTTGTTGCTTTTATTAAGTATTGTGACATCAACGCATAGCTGTGGGAAATGGAGTTCTAGTAAAAACTTGCAGCTTAATTTAATTATAAATGTGGTAATTATGAGCTAATATAAAGAGGCAGGTTTATTTAGTAACTATAGGGAATGTGATTGCATAATGCTTTAAATTGGTACATATATAGATATTACTACATCTGCAGTAATTCAGTGTTAAGATTGTGGTTAATTGCAACATATCAGGAAATGCAAAATTTAAGGTTTCCATAGGAACACTAAGTCTATTGCATATGTTGTATCTTTCTGTGTTACACATATAGTAGCATAAAATGTAACCGTACTGAACAACTCTACTAAGAAAAATAATAATAGAAAGTGCTACAAGTGTGCAGCGTAGCTCAGTACATGTCCATGTGAGAACTGTAACTAGTATTTCATGATTTCTTTGTGACTTTTCAATGTGACATTCCCTTAACTGTTTCTGGAATTTCATTTCCCACAATTTGATTTTAAGATTCTTTTTTTCCAATTTAGCAAAGCATGTACAGCTCACAAAGGGCTATTGATATGCTACATTTGAATTATCAGCATTCAGCTTTTAGAAAATTATTTGTCCAGGAAAAAAAGGTACACCTCTACCCCGATATGACGTGATCCGATATAACACGAATTCGGATATAACATGGTAAAGCAGTGCTCCGGGGGGGCGGGGCTGCGCACTCCGGCGGATCAAAGCAAGTTCAATATAATGCGGTTTCACCTATAATGCAGTAAGATATTTTGGCTCCTGAGGACAGCGTTATATCGGGGTAGAGGTGTATAAAGAAGATTGTTAGTATGAGAATCTATCCTCTTTTTATGCTATCAAAACTCAAACAATTT
>NW_020664369.1:661359-725353 GCF_002925995.2 Terrapene triunguis | reverse complement strand
GCACTTTTAGGTGTGACACATGAAAAATGACATTCCAGTAACAAAGCTATAAGTGTAATCTTAAAGAAGTCTCTATTGGCAACCACTGTATTCTAGTTATGATATGCATGCAAATATGTATATAGGACACTTTAAAGGTGTGTTTAGATTCTTTGTTTCTCAAGTCTCTAATGTTGAGTTAAAAAAAATCTGAGAAGTTACTGAGTGTTCTAGAGATGGTTAATATTTCCTGAAGGTTTATAAATCATCTCAAGTTTAAAAGGTTTTTGTGTTAAAGAAGCTTGATTAGTTCAGAACTGTAAATGAGGCATTAATCTTCCAGATAGGAAGCGGATACCAGTGTTCCTCTATGCATTGGCCCTCAAGAGGTGCTCATACTCTTTTCTGTGATTCCAAATGTATCACCTTTGTGACTTGCTTATAGCCAAGTGCATGCCTGGCTTCAGATCTCTAGCTTCTTTCTCCATGGGAGCTGGAGACCTGAAACTACTCATGAGCTGATTCTTCCAAGTCACTGGGTGGTCCACTCTGTAATTTAAATAATGTAGAAGTATGAAAGGTCAAAATAATTCACAAAACTATTTTTAAATGTCTGCAGAAATGGCTGTTCATGAATCACTTGGTACAGTACTACAAAGAGTTTTTAACTTTGTTTCTGCAGTTTTGTTTATACTTTGTCAACTCAAAGTCATTCTGTTATGGTGCAAGAATTCCATGATTGTTAATTGCATTCCCCAACAAAAGACAATTTTACATTTGTCCTCATTGTCTAAATTGCGACAACTTCCTTCAGTTTCTCTTATTTTTTCTCGCCCTAAATCCTAAAATACAAAGTCCTTAAATATGTCTGTGGGAAGATCGTTAGTGGATAAAGAAGTTAGTTTAAAGTAGTCAGTGAAGCTGAATGTTAAGCTTATTCATTCACAAAAAATCCAAAACATTGAAATGTTATATGGCATGCATATATTTTATATATAATACACAACAAAATATGGATTTGATATCCATGTGACAATTTGCCTAACGTTCTCCAGGTGAAGAAGTGACTACTTGACCCTTGGAGTGAGTTATTGTCTGCTAGTTTGTTTTTGTTATTGTGTGCTTGCTGTGTGCCTGCTTTACTGAAGTTTATAGTGTGGTCTGCATGAGTGTGTGTGGGCTGAGCCTACTGGCCTGCTAGACAAGGCTGAGAACTTCCTAATGAGACTCTAGCCTGTCATCCTTTCATCCCTACTCCATTTAGAATCCCTGGAGTAGGAGGCAGGGCTAACTCAGGGAGAACGGGTGTTTAAAAAGCCAGCGTGTAACGGACTAGAGCAGCTAGCAAACGGGAGTTTTGTGAGGGAATTTAGAACGGGAGCCTGACAGCGAGACATACTTAATAAACCTTCTCTAAAATTAGGTCTATAACTGCCCCCTCCCCAAAACATACACACAAAGAGCAAACAAACAAAACAGCCCTGCAAGAGTAAAATAATAATACAGGCAGAAGTCCAGCAGCACAGTGGGGGCTATTCAGTTTATTGCAGTGAATGCAGCCTGTATGATTACCTGCCTTGAGAGCAGATAACATATATGTACATTTGGTGCAAGCAATTCATGGCCCTCAGAGATGGGGTATGGGCTCTTGAGATAAAGCTGGCTGAAGTGGAGGAACTAAAGGGGGGGGTACATAGCTGAGACTTTCTGGGACACAGTAGAGCAGCCCACTCCGTCTGACAGCCTCTGCTGTTGATGATGATGAAAGTCTTGGAGAAGGAGCACATCAAGCTGGAGTGGAAGGAAATGATCCCATAGTTGGGACTCTCCTGCCAGATGATGTCATGGTATCCTCTCGCATTGAGGATATGCCTCTCAGAGAGGAACCCCAGTGATTAGGAAGACATAGGTAGTAACGGGGGATTCGATTGTTGGAACGATTGATAGTTGGTTTTGTGACGACTGGGAGAATTGCATGGTGAATTGCCTGCCAGGTGTGAAGGTTGCAGACCTCTTGAGACATCTAGACAGACTTATGTACAGTCCTGGGGAGGAGCCAATTGTTATGGTACATGTAGGTACCAGTGATGTAGGGAAAGGTAGGAGAGAGGTCCAGAAGGCCACACTTAGGCTGCTCATTAAGAGACTAAAGTCCAGGACATCCATGGTAGCATTCCCTGAAATGCTTCCAGTTCCACACAGAGGGCCAGTTAGACAAGTAGAACTACCGGGTGTCAATGTGCGGATAAGATGATGGTGTTGGGAGGGGGGATTTGGGTTTAGTAGGGCTGGGCAACCTTTTGGGAAACAAGGGGCCTATAAAGGGAGGATGGGCTCCACCTAAACCAAAATGGAATCAGATTGCTGGCATGTAAAATTAAAAAGGTAATAGAGGAGCTTTTAAACTAAGGGGTGGGGGAAAGCCAAAAGGTGTGGCTATGCACATAGTTCAGATAGACACAACCCTTGGGGAGGATTTATTAAAGGGGATACTCTCTATCCTAATAAAAAGGAAACGATAGAAGTTGATAAAGTACTGGTAGGAACTGAAGAGAAACAGTCAAACGAAAGAGTCCCATTCATTGCATCGCATGAAGGCAGACAACTAAATATTGACAAATTTTATAAGTGCTTTTTATATAAATGAAAGAAGTCTAATACTAAGATAGGTGAACTTGAGTGCCTGATATTTAATGAGGATATTGATATAATAGGCCTCACAAGACACTTGGTGGAATGATGCTAATCAATGGGACACAATAATACCAGATACCTATAAATTATATAGGACTGACAGGTTGTGCTAGTGGAGGAGCGAGCACTATATGTGAAAGAAAGCATAGAATCAAATCTAGTAAAAATCTTAAATGAATCAAACAGTACCATAGACTCTCCATGGCTAGAAATTCCGTGCTTGAATAAAAAGAGTATAGCAGTAGGAATATATTTCCGACCCCCTGACCCGAGATGGTGATGTGAAATGCTCAGTGGGATTAGAGAGGCTACAAAAACAGAAAATCGGATAATAATGGGGATTTTAGCTATCCCCATATTGACTGGGAACATGTCACCTCAGGACAGGATTCAGAAGTGTCTAGACACCACTCATGATTACTTCTTGGAGCAGCTAATCCTTGAAGCCCACAAGGGAGAAGCAATTCTTGATTTAGTCCTAAGGGGCACACAGGATCTAGTCCAAGAGGTGAATATAGGTGAACCACTTGGTAATAGTGACCACAATTTAATGCGGTTTCACCTATAAACGCAGTAAGATTTTTTGGCTCCTGAGTATGGGGAAAAATACCAAAGAAATCCAGCACAGTAGCATTTAACTTCATAAAGGGAAATGAAACAAAAATGAGGCGGCTAGTTAAATGGAAGTTAAAAGAAACAGTCACAGAAGTGAAATGCCTGCAAGCTGCATAGAAGCTTAAACCTCCCCCCCCCCCCCCCATAACACAGGCTCAAATTATATGTATACTCTACTCTAAACAGGAAGGGGACCAAAAATGCCAGTATGGCTAAACGGAGTAAAAGAGACAGAAGACATTCCTTAAAAATTAGAAGTGAAATGCTACTGAGGAAAATAGAAAGGAGCATAAACTCTGGAAAGTCAGTTGTAAAAGCATAATTACGCAGGCCAAAAATGAATTTGAAGAGCAACTAGCAAAAGACACAAAAACTAACAGCAATTTTTTTTCAGTATATCAGAACTAGGAAGTCTGTTAAACAATAAGTGAGGCCATTGGATGATCGAGGTGCTAAAGGAGCACCCAAGGAAGACAAAGCCCTTACAGAGAACGTAAATGAATTATTTTGATGGGTCTACACTCCAGAGTGTGTGAGGGAGATTCCCATACCTATGCCATTCTTTTTAGGTGACAAATCTGAGGAACAGTCCTAGATTGAGGTTCCAGTAGAGGAGGTTTTGGAACAAATTGATAAATTAAACAGTAATGAGTCTCCAAGACCAGATAGTATTCACCCAAGACTTCTGAAGGAAATCAAATATGAAATAGTGGGATTACTAACTGTGGCATGTATCCTGTTGCTTAAATCAGCCTCTGTAGCAGATGGCTGGTAGGTATCTAATGTAACACCGTTTTTTTAAAAAGGGCTCCAGAGGTGCTCCTGGCAATTACAGACTGGTAAGCCTAACTTCAGTACCAGGCAAATTGATTGAGATTGTAATAAAGAACAGAAATATCAGACACAGTGATGAACAAAATATGTTGGGGAAGAGTCCACGTGGCTTTTGTAAAGGGAAATCATGCTTAATACACGACATAGATTGGATATAAATTAGCAGATTCTCACCCTAAGAGATGATACAAGCAGGCTGCAGATTCTTAAGAGGCAAGCTGCACTTGCTTTACAGTTGGAATCCCCAGGTGTTTCATACATAGGCTAAAAATCCCTTTAGCCTGGGTCCAGCACTTCCCCCAGTTCAGTCTTTGTTCCTCAAGTGTTTCCAGGAGTCCTCTTGTGTGGGGCAAGAACCAGAGATGATGTCACTTCTTCCCTTATATAGCTTGCGCATATGGTGGGAACCCTTTGTTCCAAAGCTTGGTTCCTAGACCAGTCTGTGGAAAAATACTGACATCCCAAGATGGAGTCCAGCATCATGTGGCCTGGTCACATGACCTTGTAGAGTCATAGCAGCCATTACTTACAGGATGTTCAGAGTGTTCTCAGGAAGGCTCCCCAGGTGGGAGATCAGCTTCTCCTAAGGCCTATTGTTCTTTCTAATGGCTCATTGCCCTGAATAGACCCTTACGAACCAGCTATCTAGACTGAAAGCATCTTGTCTAGTGGGCGTTACCCAGGTGTAACTACATTTGAAATACAGATACATAGTCAATATTCATAACTTCAGATAAAAAAAGATACATGCATACAAATAGGATAATTACATTCAGCAGATCATAACTCTCCAATGACCCCTCACATGACTTATCTTGCATTAAATACATCATAATTCTGCTATAATCATATAATATCACTATGAAGAATATGGGGTGCAGTGTCATAGATCTGTTTCTTTATCTGGTGGTGGTGGGTACCACTGGGACGGGATCATTTTCTTAACAGCCTGACATTACATTGTTTTAATATAATTTAGATGGAATGAGCGGCTGTGACTTTCTGCTTCTTGGCTCATGGCTGCTGCTCTCCTAATATGGCTACAGAAAAAGGCGTCAGACCTTACAGTTAAAAGATAGGAAAGAAAGGATAGTGATACATGGCCAGTTTTCACAGTGGAGAGAGGTAAATAGTGGAGTCCCCCAAGGATCTGTACTGGGTCCAGCGCTATTCAACATATTCATAAATGATCTGGAAAAAGGAGTAAACAGTGAAGTGGCAAAATTTGCAGATGATACAAAATGACTCAAGATAGTTAAGGCCAAAGCAGACTGTGAAGGGACCTTACAAAACTGGGTGACAAAATGTCAGATGAAATTCAATGTTGATAAATACAAAGTAATGCACAATGGAAAATATAAGCCCAACTACAATCAAAATGGAGTCTAAATTAGCTGTTACCACTCAAGAAAGAGATCTTGGAATTATTGTGAATAGTGTTCTGAAAACATCCACTCAATGTGCAGCATCAGTCAAAAAGAACTAACAGAATGTTTGGAATCATTAGGAAAGGGATAGACCGAAACTATCACAATTGTGTACTGCGTGCAGTTCTGGTCCACATCTCAAAAAAGAAATATTAGAATTGGAGAAACTACAGATAAAGGCAACAAAAATTATTATGGGTACAGAACAGCACCCATATGATGAGAGATTTAAAAGACTGGGACTGTTCAGCTTTGAAAGGAGACAGCTGAGGAGGGATATGATAGAGGTCTATACAATTTTGAATGTTGTGGAGAAATTGATAGGGAAGTGTTATTTGCCCTTTCACATGAACAGGACCTCAGAGTTATGGACACCTTGGGAATGGAGGTTGTTCGTAACTCTGAAATGTTCGTAACTCTGAACAAGACATGGGAAGCTCCTCAGGGCGGACTGCTTGGAGCAGGAGCTCACAGCTGTGCCTGCAAACTTCAGTGTCTTCACCTCCTACCTGTAAGTGGCTGCCCGGTGAGTGGGGGTGGGGACAGGCAGCTGATTCTAGTCCCCTAGCTGCAAGGGTGATGAGTGAGACACCCTGGGGCACTGCAGCAGGAGCTCGGAAAATTTCTTTCCCGGGCTTGGACTGAGCATAATTGTCCCCCTCCCAGCGTGAAACTGCGCCTGTCGCTTCCAGGAAAGCGGCGCAGACTCCACTGCTGCTCCTGCTCTGCCTGCTCAGAGTCTAACAGCTGTGCCTGTGAAACCCAGCGTCTTCACCTCCTACCTGTAAGTGACTGCCCCCTGCGTGGGGAGTACGGGATGGGCTGGGGACAGGGAGCCCAGATGTGCCTATCTTTAAGATGCAATACAGGCACAATACAGTATTTGCTGGGTTTTTTTGGTCTCCACTGTTGCCTGATTTCTTACTTCCGGTTGACCGATCAGTCTGTAACTCTGATGTTTGTATCTTAGAGGTTCTACTGTAATAGGCAGCAAGTTTAAAATAAACATAAGGAAGAGCTTCTCCACACAACACTCAGTCAACCTGTGGAACTTGTTGACAGGGCATGTTGTGAAGGTCAAAAGTATAACTAGGTTCAAAGAAGAATTAGGTAAGTTCATGGAGGATAGGTCCATTTGAGACTAATAGCCAAAAAGGCCAGGGGTGGAACCCCATGTTCTGGGTGTCCCTAAACCTCTGACTGCTATAAGATGTAATTAGATGACAGGGAATGGATCACTCCATAGTTCCCCTGTTCTGATCATTCTCTCTGAAATTTGTTGCTGACCACTTTTGGAAGATAGGATATTGGGCTAGTTAGACCATTGGTCTGACTCAGAATGGCCATTCTAATGTTCCTATATTGTGATAAATTGACCACTTTAACCTGCTTTTTGCCCACTAATCTCTTGCCCTAGGAATTATTCTAACGTCTCAACCTATGTCGGCAGGAGAGCTTCTTCCACCGACATAGCTTCTGCCACTTGCGTAGATGGTTTTATTATGCCGACTGGAGAGCTCTCTCCCGTCAACATAGAGTGTCTTCACCAGACATGCTGCAGTGCTGTACATGTAGACATGCCCTTAGTCGGAAGATGTTAAAATGAAGAGCAGTTGGGACAGCTCAGGGACATACTTGTATATCACTGAAACGGAATAGAAACATGGAGTCAGTTGGATAAACATACAGTCAGCAAGAATGGCAATTCTCAGTATCGTCCGTAATAGATTGGGAACTTCATTTACAGTTGTGAAGTGGTTTAGCTGTTCCTTAGTAATATTAGTTTTGTTGTTGTAAACATTTCTGTTCTTCTGGGATGGCAGTGATGCTGGTTCTGATGGAAAACGTGATACGGTTAAATCTACATTCATTTCTTAAAGTACAATGCTCCGATTTATGAATAAGTTAATATTAAATGCAAATGAATAGTATTCTGTTGTGTCTTTTCCTCTTTCTTAGAGACAAGTTGTTGGAGTGTCCTCAAATGCCACTGCTTATGAAGCCTTTACTTGAAAGGCTAGATCTATTGTTTGTTTTAGTTGTTGTCAGTTAGGATCAACTGCTTAAATGGTTGAGCTGTCAGACTGTATCTTAAAGGTGATCTGCAATGAGAAAAATATTAGATTTGCACCTTTCCTACTTATGATAAATAAAGAGGTAGAAAGCTTGTTTTTTTTAAAACCGCTCTCAATTTTTCATCCTCTCGTGTTTAACATTAGAAATTCAGGTTTTGTCTATTTTGTTTTTTCCCGAAAGACTCGGGACAGGAGAGCTAGAAGGATTATAACATTATAAGTACCAAGAAAGTAAATCCTGAGCAATTGAAAGGGGAAAGGAACTTAAGTCAGAGCTTGTAAAAAAAAAAAAAAATGTTATGCCTATTTAATTCAGACATCTGACAAGCAGTTGGGAAAATAAAATCTTTTTTTGAAAGGGTCAGTATCTACATCCCTTTATCTGAGAGTTGAGAAAACTACCCTCTAGCTGTTTGGTTTTCCAAGGAGAACTCCAGCAAAAACAGAGTTTATAACCTGATATTGCCAAAGTGTAAAAGAAGAGCGAAAAAAAGTAAAATCTCAGTGCTTTGGGTTGCTTTTATACATCATAAAGAAGTCAAAAGGAACACGCCCCGTTTTCTCCCTTTGCAAGACATCTGTACGTAATGTTGAGTACTTGGAAAGCGTAGAGAGCAGCAGCAGCCTGAATAGGTGCTGTAGTAATAGCAATATATCATCTGCCAGCACTCCCTTGCTATGACAGTTTGTTCCCGTTTGTGTAGGTTGCGTGTGATGATTGTTGTGTTCACACTTATACTTTTGTTATACTTCTCTGCTTTTATGGCTCTCTCTTGGCCAAACAGCTCCCAAAGAGGTAAGTGTGAGAAACAAGGCTGTGTTTGAGCTGGTAAACATGGATTGTGTATAATCTTATTGTTCCTTAGAGGTTCGGGAGAGAGTTGAGTCATTCATCAAACAGGTTTGATTAAGACTGAGAATGGCCTCAAATGCTAACAGTAAAGTGAACATCTTCTGTCTCCTCCTTTCTTCCTTCTCCTCCTCCTCCTTTGTTTTATGTTATGATAGTGTCAAGAGGCTGCAGTCAGATTTGGGACTCTTCTGGCCTAAGCATTGTATAATATAGAGGTAGACTTGGTACCTGCCCTGAAAGAGCTTTCAGTCTTAACTATATGAAAAGCTTAGATAGGTTGGGGGAAAGGAGGGTGTGTGTGTGTGTGTGTGTATATATATGAGAGAGAAAGAGATATGGAGCAAGGGAGAAGAGAGAGCAGGGCAGTGTGGAAGAGATAGGGGTCACTATTTTAGTTTTGTAATTACATCAATAAGTATTTATTGACTGCCCCCATCTTGGCCACAAAACTCCACATGGCCAGAATGACAAAGAACCTATATGGATCACTGAAAAGACATGTAGCTTTTTCCAAGTTAAGGGGCAAAGATAGATCTCTTCTGCTATGCCATAGGTAGTGTTTCGTACTTGTAATTTAAAGTTTATAGCCTATTGAATAACGTATTTACTAAAAATACATAGATCTTTCTTACCTTTTTAATTTGATATTCTCCCCCCCCCCCCCCGAAATAAACCTTTTAATCAAGAAAAACTGAATTGGGTTGTGATGATGAGTTGGGGTTTAACTACTGTTTGGTACCTCTGAGCCTTGTTACAAAGTCAAGGGAAAGCAGAGATCCCCACCCCAAAACATACTACAGTGGAAGTAGCATAGGCTGCTGTGACAATGTAAGGCGGCAGCCTGGAAAAGGTTAAGGGATCCCTGCATATGACATGGCTGGACCGGGTACATGAGAAAGAAGCTGCGTCACAGGGGGAAGGGTTCCCCTTGGCATGGCTGATGAGACATAGAAAAGTCTCTGGAAATTGTGACCAGCATTTTGCAGTTATTTTGTTTAGTGTTATTCATATCCTTTATAATAAATCAATAAACAGTTCCCAGAGGAACGGCCCTTAAAAAGGACTTTTTTTGGGTGGAGTTTGTTTCCCTTCCCTGGTTAGTGAAAGAGCACACTACCAGCATAGTTCCAGGTATACCATAAAGATAAGTTACTACCTGTACGCGAGAAGAACTCTTATTTTGTTGTCACAAGAGATTTTTGTTCGGAACTTAAAAGCTAAACTCTTTACTGAGCATCAGAATAACTTTTTGGAATGAACTAGCAAACTTTGATGGGCTCACTTAGACCACCAAATGAAAAGGAAGTTGACGTAGTTTGTGGATAGGAACTTATTTACAAAGACTGTAAAATGCTAATTATAAAAGGGTATTATAATTAGAAAATGATATGCTGCTCACATGCAAATGATGGATTTTCACACCTAAACACAGTACCCTAGTGTGACTATAAGAAAGAGATTCTGCAGTTACAAGAGAGGGTTTGACAGAGGAAGCCATGAATTATGGACCTTGAACTCTGTGATGTTGACTGAGGCTTTGCTGTCACTACTAAAAAGAGTGTATTTTTTATCATAAGCAACTAATGTGTGTAAGCTATCCTGAGGTAAAAGCACAGTGAAGACAAGGCACTTCAGTTTTACCACAAGGTAAATTCACCAAAGTTAGCACTATACCCCTGCCTGGTTTACCTTATGGTAAAACTAAAGTGCCTTGTACATCGGGATAGCTCACATGCATTAGTTACCTTGAGGTAAAAAATGCACCTTTTTTTTAGCAATGAAGACAAGACCGGACTGAGACTGAAAGTTTACTGCCATGTGGTCAGAAGCAAACTAATTCTCTAGGATGCAAGATTTTCTAATGTTGTTAATTTACTAGGTTGTATCTAATAAGTAGGGCTGTCAAGGGATTAAAAAAATTAATTGTGATTAATCACACTGTTAATAATAGAATACCATTTATTTAAATATTTATGGATGTTTTCTACATTTTCAAATATATTGATTTCAATTACAACACAGAATACAAAGTGTACAGTGCTCACTTTATATTTATTTTTGATTACAAATATTTGCACTGTAAAAAACAAAAGAAATAGTATTTTTCAATACACCTAATACAAGTACTGTAGTGCAATCTCTGAATCATGAAAGTTGAACTTATAAATGTAGAATTATGTACAAAGAAAAATGCATTCAAAAATAAAACAAAGTAAAATTTTAGAGACGGCAACTCCACTCAGTCCTACTTCTTGTTCAGCCAATCGCTCAGACAAACAAGTTTGTTTACATTCACAGGAGATAATCCTGCCTGCTTCTTGTTTACAATGTCACCTAAAAGTAAGAACAGGCATTCTCATGGCATTGTTGTAGCTGGCATCTCAAGATATTTACGTGCCAGATGCGCTAAAGATTCATATGTCCCTTCATGTTTCAGCCACCATTCCAGGGGACATGCGTCCATGCTAATGACAAGTTCTGCTCGATAACAGTTCAAAGCAGTGGGGAGCGACACATGTTCGTTTTCGTCATCGGAGTCAGATGCCACCAGCAAAAGGTTGATTTTCTTTTTTGGTGGTTCAGGTTCTGTAGTTTCTGCATCAGAGTGTTGCTCTTTTAAGACTTTTGAAAGCATGCTTCTCACCTCGACCCTCTCAGATTTTGGAAGGCACTTCAGATTCTTAAACCATGGATCGAGTGCTGTGGCTATTTTTAGAAATCTCACATTGCTACTGTGACAGTGTACCTCATAAGGCTTCATGGGAATATGCTTATGAATGTATATATGATATAACTGAAATATGTTTTATGCTACATATGCCATGTAGCATATCTATGTAAAGGTTATGATCTACTGAATACATTCCTCCTATTTGTATGCATGTATCATTTTTGTACTTGAAGTTAGGAATATTGGCTGTATACTTGCTTGGTAGCCTTAGTAAAGCATTTGGTCAGCTTCTTGAGAAAGTGCAAATTAAGTGCCCAATCAAGAACCACTTAAGCCAACAATGAACTTGAAGACACCAATCCACATCGGAGCTTTCCCAGGAATGTGGCTTGGCTGGTAAGAAATTCAGTCATGCATGGACATGTGACTTGCCCATGTGACTCCAAAACTCCATCTTGGAGCTGGCTTTGCATAGGAGAGAGGAGGGGATCTCCACTCACAAGAGAGAGTCTACTTAAACCCCTGGGAGACCCCTCCATTTTGTCTTCAGCTGGCTAAAGGGATAGCCTCTCCACCCCCATTTTTTACTTATTAATTAACCCAGAGTATGTATTAATACCTGGGAAGAGGCGGGGGGCAAACAGCTGTGCATATCTCTCTATCAGTGTTCTAGACGGCGAACAATTTGAGTGTACCCTATATAAGCTTTATACAGGGTAAAATGGATTTATTTGGGGTTTGGACCCCATTGGGAGTTGGGCACCTGAGTGTTATAGACAGGAACACTTCTATAAGCTGTTTCAGTTAAGTCTGCAGCTTTGGGGCCCGTGGTTCAGGCCTGGTCTACACTACGACTTTAATTCGGATTTAGCTGCGTTAATCCGAATTAATCCTTAACCCGTCCACACAACGGAGCCAGTTACTTCGAATTAAAGGGCACTTAAAATCGATTTCTGTACTCCACCCCGACGAGCGGAGTAGCACCAAAATCGATTTTGTTAATTCGAATTAGGGGTAGTGTGGCCGCACACCACCGAATTAATGTGGTTAAAAACCGAATTAATGTGCTTAGTGTGGCCGCGCACAATCGAATTTATACAATCTGTTTCCCAAATTCGAATTATCTAAATTCGAATTAATCTCGTAGTGTAGACGTACCCTCAGACCCTGGGTCTGTGTTGGAGCAGACTAGTGTGTCTGGCTCAACAAAATAGGGTGCTGGAGTCCTAAGCTGCCAGGGCAGGAAAGCAGGAGCAGAAGTAGTTTTGGCACATCAGTTGGCAGTTCCCAAGGGGTTTCTGTGATCCAACCCATGACAGTGGCGTAGTCAAGCAGGATCTGTGCACAGTTGATTGAGATTGTGCACAGTAGTGATTTTAAGTGAGTTTTAAGTGTGATGGCTGGAGAACAGACAAAGTGGTTACTGGTTTGTTATTTTCTGTTTGCTTATTTTGGGTAAGGGAAGCAAAATAAGTAAGAGTGAAGATCAGAAGAAGCTAGTACTGTACAGGTTGCAAATTACCCAGAAAGTCTGAACACTGGGCGCTGGGAAAGTCTCTGCTAACTAAGAAGCCCCTGAGCTGAGTGCATCCCAGTTTCAGTGAACTGCAGAGGGGGTGTGGCCAAGCACAAGAAAGCAGGAAAATGACTACCAGTGAAGCAGCAACTAAACTAGAGCTGGCTAGACTGGAAGCAAAAGAGAAGGAAAACGAACATAAAAGACTGATGGAGAGGGAGGAGGCTGCCCACAAGACAGCTATGGAGACAGAAACAGCCAGGGCAGAGACAGAAACAGCCAGGGAGGAGGCTGCCCACAAGAGAGCTATGGAGGCCCAGAAGCATGAACTGGCTGTTAAGAAGTTGAAGAGACAAAACTCTTCAGCTGCTGGCTCCACTTCCCCAAAAATCCACAAATGGGAGTGACTATGTCCACAGTATGATGAATCCAGCGATATTGCCGAATATTTCATCACCTTTGAGAGACTGCACTCTCCATGCGATCACTGAAGATCAAAAGATGACCACATTGATAGCAAAATTGACTAGCAGAGCTCTGGATTTAGTATTCAATAAGATGCCTATTGATGATGCTTCAAACTATGGCAAATTTAAGGAAATGGTTTTTAAACAGTTTCAGGTTACACCTGAAACCTACAGGGTTAATTTCAGGAGTCTTAAGAGGGAATCTGGATTGAGTAATGTGGCTTATGTAAATGAAATGAGAAATTTGATAGATAAGTGGGTGAGGGGGAAAGGCATTACAAGCTTTGAAGGAATGTGTGATTTGGTTACTCAGGAACAATTCCTGAATATGTGCAGTGATGATGTAAAACAGTATTTGTGGGACAAAAAGGTGAATGCAGTGGGTGAATTAGCTGGGTTTGCAGACTCTTATGAGCAAGCACAAGCTGCAGTTAAACATAAACCACTGTCAGAGGGGTACAGGGTAGAGGGAAAGCAGAATCACCGTTTTACCCCTGGGGAAAAAGGAGGCTGGGCATTCACCTCCCCATTCCCCTTTTACTCCTCCCAAATTTCCTGTACAAGCAGAGGAGCCCAAGAGGTGCTATCATTGTAAATCCACTGAGCACCTGAGGAATAAGTGTCCCTTGCTGAGTGGAAACAGGAAGCAAATAACACATGAAACTGCTGCTTCTCAGCCCCCGGCGGCTGCCTCTTTCCACACAGGATTTGTAAAGCTCGCTTCTACACAACCAAGCAGGGATCATATGCATGGTATTAAATTGAATGGGAAAGTGCTTCTTGATTTGAGGGACACAGGTGCCGAGATTTCTGTGGTCAGGAGGGACCTGATCCAGGAGAAGGATTTGTTACCAGGGAAACTGGCAGAATTGGAGTTGGTAGGGGGTTACAAAGTCCTTGCACCTTTAGCTAAAGTACACATGCAGGAGCAGAAGTAGTCTTGGCACATCAGTTGGCAGTTCCCAAGGGGATTCTGTGATCCAACCCGTCACAGGTACCTTCTTTGCGTCTTGTGAAATCAGCTGTAAATGTATTCTTAAAATGAACATGTGCTGGGTCATGCTTCGAGACTGCTATAACATGAAATATATGGCAGAATATGGGTAAAACAGAGCTGAGGACAGAATTCTCCCCCAAGAAGTTCAGTCACAAATTTAATTAATGCATTATTTTTTTAACGAGCGTCATCCGCATGGAAGCATGTCCTCTAGAATGGTGGCCGAAGCATGAAAGGGCATACAAATGTTTAGGATATCTGGCACATAAATACCTTGCAATGCCGGTTACAAAAGTGCCATGCAAACCCCTGTTCTCACTTTCTCGTGACATTGTAAATAAGAAGAGGGCAGCATTATGTCCCGTAAATGTAAACAAACTTGTTTGTGTTAGCAATTGGCTGAACAAGAAGTAGTACTGAGTGGACTTGTAGGCTCTGAAGTTTTGTTTTTGAATGCAGTTATGTAACAAAAATCTACAGTTGTAAGTTGCACTTTCACAAAAAAGAGCTAGCACTACAGTACTTGTATGAGGTAATTTGAAAAATACTATTTCTTTTATCATTTTTACAGGGCAAATATTTGTAATAAAAATAATATACACTTCGATTTCAATTACAACACAGAATACAATATATATGAAAACGTAGAAAAACATCCAAAATATTTAATACATTTCAATTGGTATTCTATTGTTTAACAGTGCAATTAAAACTGCAATTAATATTTTTAATCGTGATTAATTTTTTTGAGTTAATCGCATGAGTTAACCTGTGATTAATCGACAGCCCTACTAATAAGTTATACCGCCATAGTATTGGACAAGTTACGTGGATATAATCTACTTAATTTTAATGTTATGATTTTTTCTTTTTGTTAAACCTGCATTTAATTAAGAACTGCAGATTATTTTGAGCAGGGCTTCTCAAACTGGGGGTCTGGAACCCTCAGGGGGTTGCGAGGTTATTACATGGGGGGGGGGGCGCGAGCTGTCAGCCTCCACCCCAAAACCTGCTTTGCATCCAGCATTTATAATGGCGTTAAACATATAAAAAAGTGTTTTTAATTTATAAGAGGGGGTTGCACTCAGAGGCTTGCTATGTGAAAGAGGTCACCAGTACAAAAGTTTCAGAATCACTGATTTTGAGGAATCTGTATGCTCCTTATGGAAGCAGACTAACATAAGATATTAAAAAAGGCCAGCAAAAGTGAGGGGACCTAGCTTGAACACTTAATTCAAAGGCAAGGAAGTTTGGGAGGCTTCAAAAGGTGCTGTATGCACTTTAAGAGTGGTCAGTGTGAGTACAGCCCAAAGACCTTGAGTGTGTACGTTTGGGTTAGCTGGATGTATCTGTGCACTGAGACTTCTCCAAATTACAGGAAGTTTTTTAAAAACACAAAGTGGAAGCAGCATAATAAAATCTTAATACACATCTTTAGTCTACAGTGCCTTTGTATGTCACTATTGCAGTTTAGCAATTCATTTAACCACACATAGATGAGATGTGGCCAGGGACTTATTTTCCATTACTGATGTTAGTCTTGAAAAATTCCGATATAGTGCAATGTGAAAGGCTTACTATGTTATCAACTTTCCTGTTACACTATTGATGTTATCATTTTATTTTCATTAAACTGCATTAACATTTTTTTCTTACAAGTATGCCAAAGCGGTAGATTTGCATCTTAGTATTTCAGCGCCAAATACTACGTTGGACAGTGTATTTTAGTCACGACTATTGTATTTTCCACAGGAAATGTCTAATGGTTATTGTATACATTATTTCTTGGAGTCAGAAGATAGATATTGCAAAATTTACCACAGATTGAACTTTTCCACAGTTTTCCCAACTGTAAAATGAAGATGTTTTCTAACTTCATAGATGTGTTGTGAGGATTTAGTCATTAAAGTTTGTAAAGCATTTTTATATCTAAAGTATTATGATATTCAAAATGTCAGCAAATCTTACAGGTCTATCATACTGTAGCTATTCCTGTATTACAGTTTTGCAACGATTTTGACATGTGAGAACTTCTTGTGGGTTCAGGCTAAGTTGAAGAAGTGGTTCAGTCTAGTCAGATTGCCACTTCTTTCAGGCACGCTTGTGTGGTTAACTGTTGTGAGGAATCTTGATTGAGTAGAAAATTGTTTTGATCCCCGTCCCCAACCCGAGAGTATTAGTTTACCTCAATATTTGGATCCCAGTCTTCCCCTGTACCTAATATACACAGAGTAGGTATAGTTTGAGTTTGCCACATTCTGTTTTCACTGCACACTGAGTCCCTTCCTGATTACAGTGCAAAGTATAGTTGATCATGCATTCTGGCAATATGACAGGGTAAAATTTTTAAGAGCAATTAAGTCCCACTTTAAAATTGGACCCGGGCACTTAGGGTCCTAAATCTCACTAACTTTCTATGACACTTAGGCTCCTAAGTTACTTTGCCAGAAACTTGAGTGTTAAACAAAAAAGAACAATATTAATGTTAAGACAATCATAGAATAATAGGACTGGAAGGGACCTCGAGAGGTGATCTAGTCCAGTCCCCTGCACTCATGGCAGGACTAAATATTAGCTAGACCATCCCTGATAGGTGTTCGTCTAATCTGCTCTTAAAAACCTCCAATGATGGAGATTCCACAACCTCCCGAGGCAATTTATTCTAGTGCTTAACCACCCTGACAGGAAGTTTTTCCTAATGTCCAACCGAAACCTCCCTTGCTGCAATTTAAGCCCATTGCTTCTTGTCCTATCCGCAGAGGTTAGGAAAAAATTTTTTCTCCCTCCTCCTTGTAACAGCCTTTTACGTACTTGAAAACTGTTAGGTCACCCCTCAGTCTTCTCTTTTCCAGACTAAACAAATCCAATTTTTTTCAATCTTCCCTCATAGGTCATGTTTTCTAGACCTTTAATCATTTTTGTCGCTCTTCTCTGGATTCTCTCCAATTTGTCCACATTCTTCCTGAAATGTGGTGCCCAGAACCGGACACAATACTCCAGTTGAGGCCTAGTCAGCGCGGAGTAGCTGAATTCATTTTGAATTTTAATCCTATCCTCCAACGCATTTGCAACCCCTCTCAGCTTCGTATCGTCCACAAACTTTATAAGTGTAATCTCTATGCCATTATCTACATCACTGATGAAGATATTGAACAGAACTGGACCCAGAACTGATTCCACTCGTTATGTCCTTCCAGCATGACTGTGAACTACTGATAACTACTCTCTGGGAACGGTTTTCCAACCAGTTTTGCACCCACCTTATAGTAGCTCCATCTAGGTTGCATTTCTTTTGTTTGTTCATGAGACAGTCATGCGAGACCGTATCAAAAGCTTTACTAAAGTCAAGATATACCACATCTATCGCTTTCCCCCCGTCCACAAGGTTTGTTACCCTGTCAAAGAAACCTATCAGTTTGTTTTGACATGATTTGTTTTTGACAAATCCATGCTGACTGTCACTTATCACCTTATTATCTTCTAGATGTTTGCAAATCGATTGCTTAATGATTTGCTCCATTATCTTTCCGGGTACAGAAGTTAAGCTGACTGGTCTGTAATTCCCTGGATTGTCCTTATTTCCCTTTTTATAGATTGGCACCATATTTTCCCTTTTCCAGTCTTCTGGAATCTCTCCAGTCTTTTATGGCTTTTCAAAGATAATCGCTAATGGCTCAGATATCTCCTCAGTCAGCTCTGTGAGTATTCTAGGATGCATTTCATCAGGACCTGGTGACTTGAAGACATCTAATTTGTCTAAGTAATTTTAAACTTTTTCTTTTCCTATTTTAGCCTCTTTTGATCCTACCTCATTTTCACTCGTATTCACTATGTTAGACGTCCAATCACCACCAACCTTCTTGGTGAAAACCAAAACAAAGTAGTCATTAAGCACTTCTTCCATTTCCACATTTTCTGTTGTTATTCCACCCCTTGGAGTAATGGGCCTACCCTGTCCTTGGTCTTCCTCTTGATTCTAATGTATTTGTAGAATGTTTTCTTGTTACCCTCTGTCTCTTGTTAGTTTGATCTTGATTTGTGCCTGGGCCTTTGTAATTTTGTCCTTACATACTTGTGTTAGTAGTTCATATTCATCCTTTGTAATTTGACCTAGTTTCCACTTTTTGTAGGATCCATGTTGACCGGCCAGTTGGTGTTCTGGACTCCCCATCTTTTAATAGGGCTGCCAACCCTCCTGGATTGGCTTGGAGTCTCCCGGAATTGGGTGCAATCTCCCGGAGGCTACTGAAGCCAATCCGGGAGATTTTAGGCTGCTAAAAGTCTGGTGGCGCAGCGGGGGTAAGGCTGGCTTCCTACCTGCCCTCGATCCACTCGGCTCCCGGAAGCAGTTGGCATGTCCGGCTCCTAGGCGCAGGGCTGGCCAGGGGGTCTCTGCGCGCTACTCACCCCCGAGTTCCAGGGGCAGTGTTTGCAGGCAGGGGCAGTGCGCGGAGCTGCCTGGCCGCCCCTGAGCTTAGGAGCCGGATATGCCAGTCGCTTCGAGGAACCGCCAGAGATAAGCGTCACCCGGCTGGAGCCTACACCCCTCATCCCCTCCTGCATCCCAACCCCCTGCCCCAGCTCTGAGCCTCCTCCCGCACCTTCTCCTGCACCGCAACCCCCTGGCCCAGCCATGAGCCTCTTCCCGCACCCGAACTTGCTCCCAGAACCTGCACCCCTGCCCCAGGCTCAGCCCAGAGCCCCCTCCCACACTGCGAATCCCTTGGCCCCACCCCCCAGCCAGAGCCTGCACCCCCTCCCGCACCCCAACCCCTTGCCCAATCTAGTGAAAGTGAGTGAGGGTGGGGGAGAATGAGCAATGGAGAGAGGGGGGATGGACTGAGTGGGGCTTGGGGAAGGGGCAGTGCAGGGGGTGGGGCAAGGGTGTTTGGGTTTGTGCAGTTAGACAGTTGACAACCCTACTTCTGAAGCACCTTAGGACCCGATCACTATGTTTTGTAACTGTTTGAAATTATCAAAGTTTTAGCACAATTTGCACTCAGACTGACTTCTGTAACTAAAAGAACAGGAGTACTTGTGGCACCTTAGAGACTAAGGGCTGGTCTATACTTAGCCGCTAGTTCGGCGGCTGGAAATCGAACTTCCTGGTTCGATTTATCGCGTTTGGTCTGGACGCGATAAATCGAACCAGGAAGTGCTCGCTGTCGACTGCGGTACTCCAGCTCAACGAGAGGAGTACCGCGGAGTCGACGGGGGAGCCTGCCTGCCGCGTGTGGACCGTGTCTGAACCGCGGTAAGTTCGAAGTAAGGTATGTCGAATTCAGCTACGTTATTCACGTAGCTGAAGTTGCGTACCTTACTTCGACTTGGCGGGTTAGTGTAGACCAGGCCTAACAAATTTATTAGAGCATAAGCTTTCGTGCTGTAGCCCACGAAAGCTTATGCTCTAATAAATTTGTTAGTCTCTAAGGTGCCACAAGTACTCCTGTTCTTTTTGCGGATACAGACTAACACGGCTGCTACTCTGAATTCTGTAACTAAGTTCTAACTAAGGCTCCACCTACTCTTCAGTGAGCTAGACCTAAATTCTGTGGGAAGAACTTTGCAATCTGTAGCACTTCGGTGTGGAAAATTGGAAAGCCTGTGACAGCTTCACCCTACATTTATAAGTCATTGACAAAAGCCTCATGTTGCACATGTGTGACTTATTTGTTACATTTCTGTACACATTTTTTATGCATGCTGGTTTTGGAGCTATTGAAATCCTGATTAGTGGGGAGTGCAGTGCATTTCTGTTTGCCTCTAATACAATACCATTCCTTGTCTGTGAATGAAAAGTCATTGAACAGAGTTTTGAATTACCGTACTCCCCCAGAGTAATTCAACTCCAGGTCTGTCGTCTTATTTTAGAATGTTGAGGTAAAATGTAATTAACTTTCAAATGACGACTGGTAACTTAAATCATGCTACATTAAAAGCATTATTTATACCAATTACCATTACAGTGAAGAAACTAATCCAGTGCCCCATTGGCAACATTAAACCCAATACTGAATTCAGCAGCAACATAATTTAAAATTAAATAACTGTTTATCTGCCAGCCACATTACCATAAATACTGCCTCTTATAATATAGTACTTTACACTTCTACACAGCCTTTCATCTAAAGATCTCAAAATGCTTTACAAACATTCATAAATCCTTACAGTAGCCCTGTGAGTAAAGTATTTTCTCCATTTATTGATGAGGAAACTAGCACAGAGAAGTGACTTACCTAAGGTTATGCAGAAAGTCAATGGCAGATTTGGGAATAGAACCCGTATCTTCCAAGTCCTAGTCCTTTGTTGTAACTAGTAGGTCATGATTCCTTTTAGACAGTAGAATGTCACATGTCTAAATTAACATGGTATTCTAACCAAAGGTTCTGATTGGGGTGGAAATAAGTAGTAATACTCTACTCCAGCTCTACTCACAATCCCAGAGTATCTGAATATTCCTACTAAAATAACAGTGGAACAGTTAGCAGTGTTGACCAGTGAAGTCAATTGGAGTTTTGCCTTTGACTTAAATGGGGCTAAAATTGCACCTGTTTACTTTACATTGTCAGCATTATGCTTCAAAGTTAACACTCCATTCAGATGCAAGAGGCCAGTTCAATCTTTTATTAGGACCAAATACTGAACTTGCCAGTCATATATTAAGTAAGTTGATTTTACACCGAAAACTTATGAGGAATTGTGGAGAAAGGAATCTCAGCCCCAGCCAGGTGGTTTGATGTGTAGCCGTTACTACAATCTATAGGTTTTAATAGAAGCTGGGACCCCGATGAACCCTGTACGTAGAGAAAGAAATTCTAGACATAGAAGTCACATAATGTCAGATCTACTGACTGCTCAAAACTTCCTCATGTAGAGTTCCCTTCTGTGTCTGCCTTACTTTTCCTAGTAGAACAGCAGCAGTTCTGCTTGAGAACCTGCCACACCAGTGGAGGGGTTGGGTGGCATTTGGCCATTAGTCATTGTTCCATTTTGTCTGTGTGTAGATTCATGTTCATGTAGAGAATGAAGGGCTAGAAACTTTTTTAAAATTGAAAGCTTAAATTTTTGTGGACTCTGATGGGGCTACCAAAGCAACGCACTAGTGGATTTCTCAATATGACTCCTCTTTCATGTCTCTCTTTAGATTATAAACTCTTCAGGGCAGACTTTTGCTTTTGTGGATTATACAACATGAGCAGGTTGTCAGCACCATATAAATAAATACATTTTATTGTTATGCACGAAACTCCAATTTATCTGAAACCCTATTATCCAAACCTCTGCGTTATCGGAATCCCCTCTTTGTACCCCAGCATGAGATACATCAGGGACAAAGAAGGATTTGGATAATGAGGTTTGGATAATAGAGCAGAGATCCCCTGCCAGGACTTTGAGGAGGAGAGGGAGAAGGACAAGCCCCCGGCTGCAGGGTAGGCCTTTCGGCTGCTGAATGACTCCTGCAGCAGGGTAGGGAGGCCTCTGCAGCTTGGCTCTCAGGGCTGTCAATGAGTGGGGTTGTGACAGCGGAGCTGAAGAGGGCTCCCTGAGCTGCTGCAGGGCTGGTTCTGGGGGAGGCTGCAGTCCTGGCAAGGCAGAGCAGAGTCTTGCTGGAGGTATCTGCTCTGCCCCGCCTGGACTGCAGCTTCCCCCCCCACACACACACCTTGCGCCTGCAGGGATTGGCTGTTACTGTCCCTGCGGCAGCGCAAGGAACCCTCGGAAGCCCTGCTGTCATGGGAGTGAGTGAGCAGGGCAGAACAGAGACCCCTGACCAGGACTTCAAGGAGGTCCAGGAGGACGACGAGCCCCCAGCCGCAGGAGAGGACACCCGGCTGCTGAATGGCTCCTGCCCTCTTGATTATCCGAACTCCTGATTATCCAAATAAAATCCATGCTGCCTCCTGCTATTTGGATAATCGGGAATATACTGTATATGTGAACATAATATATTTTGTAGTAATACAAAAAGAATGTCATTTAGAACCTAACTGGGTGGGAGTGGTTGTACTTGGAAATGGGGGGGGAGCTTTGCTTTCATATCTTGTAGAGGACTGCATATTCCAGTAAAGCTGCAGCCAGCCGTTTTCCATTAGAAATCACATTTCTGTTCAGCTTTCTGTCATTTTGAAATATTAGGCTGCCACACACAAAAAGGTCATTGTGTTAACAAAAAAAATCTTACATCTAGTAAGTTTTACATCATGATATTTTAACATTTGTTTTGTCTCTAAAACCATTTTCATTGAAATTCAATAAAAATAATGCCAGGTGTAAAGCCTTCTTAATGAGTACAATACTTACAGTAAGGGCTTGTGCACATTACCACTTAAAAGCCACCCCTCTGAGCAACGTAAGTTACATCGACCTAAGTGCCGGTGTGGACAGCGCTATGATGGCGGGAGACCTTCTCCCGCTGACAGAGCTACTGCCTTTCACTCTATGCATCCGAAGAAGTGAGGTTTTTACCCACGAAAGCTTATGCCCAAATAAATCTGTTAGTCTTTAAGGTGCCACCAGACTCCTTGTTGTTTTTGTAGATACAGACTAACACGGCTACCCCCTGATACTTGTCACGGAGGTGGTTTATTATGCCAACAGGAGAGCTCTCTCCCATTGGCATAGAACATCTTCACCAGATGCATTACAGCCACTGTAGCACTTCTAGTGTAGACTAGCCCTAAATTAGTAAAAATGCTACTTTGTACAGTGAAATTTCAAAAAGACTTCTCTCCACCTATGCGGCAGCGAGGTTGAGGTTAATACATGGACACTAGCATCTGTAATCACAGTATATTCTATATACTTCTGTATCAGTGAAAACATAGCTCTTATATATAAGACTAATGTTTTGGGAGATAAAGCATGCAGAAATACAAGGGGTTTCTGGGAGTCCTGGAAGGTATGTTGTATTTCTTAATCAACCAGGCTCTGATCCAGCAGAGCACTTAAGCATGTGCTTAACTATAACTAGGCAGAGATGGCGTTCACCTTTCGAGGAGGGGAAAGACCCTATTTGGACACAGACTGGCTAACCTAGTGAGGAGGGCTTTAAACTAGGTTCGACGGGGACAGGTGAGCAAAGCCTGCAGGTAAGTGGGGAACATGGAGACCTGGGAGATGGGTCGGAAACGAGAGGGAGTGTGGGCTATAGTGGCTGAGAGAAAGGAGGGTCAGGACAAAACTGGGAGGAAAGATCAAACCAGTATCTTAGATGCCTATATACAAATGCGAGAAGTATGGGTAATAAGCAGGAAGAACTGGAAGTGCTAATAAAGACAGACAACTATGACATTGTTGGCATCACTGAAACTTGGTGGGATAATACACATGATTGGAATGTTGGTGTGGATGGGTACAGCTTGCTCAGGAAGGATAGACGGGAAAAAGGGAGGAGGTGTTGCCTTATATATTAAAAATGTACACACGTGGACTGAGGTAGAGATGGACATAGGAGATGGAAGTGTTGAGAGTCTCTGGGTTAGGCTAAAAGGGGTAAAAAACAAGGGTGATGTCATGCTAGGAGTCTATTACAGGCCACCTAACCAGGTGGAAGAGGTGGATGAGGCTTTTTTTAAACAACTACCAAAATCATCCAAAGCCCAAGATTTGGTGGTGATGGGGGACTTCAACTATCCAGATATATGTTGGGAAAATAACACAGCGGGGCACAGACTATCCAACAAATTCTTGGACTGCATTGCAGACAACTTTTTATTTCAGAAGGTTGAAAAAGCTACTAGGGGGGAAGCTGTTCTAGACTTGATCTTAACAAATAGGGAGGAACTCGTTGAGAATTTGAAAGTAGAAGGCAGCTTGGGTGAAAGTGATCCTGAAATCATAGAGTTTGCAATTCTAAGGAAGGGTAGAAGGGAGAACAGCAAAATAGAGACAATGGATTTCAGGAAGGCGGATTTTGGTAAGCTCAGAGAGCTGATAGGTAAGGTCCCATGGGAATCAAGACTGAGGGGAAAAACAACTGAGGAGAGTTGGCAGTTTTTCAAAGGGACACTATTAAGGGCCCAAAAGCAAGCTATTCCGCTGGTTAGGAAAGATAGAAAATGTGGCAAAAGACCACCGTGGCTTAACCACGAGATCTTGCATGATCTAAAAAATAAAAAGGAGTCATATAAAAAATGGAAACTAGGACAGATTACAAAGGATGAATATAGGCAAACAACACAGGAATGCAGGGGCAAGATTAGAAAGGCAAAGGCACAAAATGAGCTCAAACTAGCTACAGGAATAAAGGGAAACAAGAAGACTTTTTATCAATACATTAGAAGTAAGAGGAAGACCAAAGACAGGGTAGGCCCACTGCTTAGTGAAGAGGGAGAAACAGTAACAGGAAACTTGGAAATGGCAGAGATGCTTAATGACTTCTTTGTTTCGGTCTTCACCGAGAAGTCTGAAGGAATGCCTAACATAGTGAATGCTAATGGGAAGGGGGTAGGTTTAGCAGATAAAATAAAAAAAGAACAAGTTAAAAATCACTTAGAAAAGTTAGATGCCTGCAAGTCACCAGGGCCTGATGAAATGCATCCTAGAATACTCAAGGAGCTAATAGAGGAGGTATCTGAGCCTCTAGCTATTATCTTTGGTAAATCATGGGAGACGGGAGAGATTCCAGAAGACTGGAAAAGGGCAAATATAGTGCCCATCTATAAAAAGGGAAATAAAAACAACCCAGGAAACTACAGACCAGTTAGTTTAACTTCTGTGCCAGGGAAGATAATGGAGCAAGTAATTAAGGAAATCATCTGCAAACACTTGGAAGGTGGTAAGGTGATAGGGAACAGCCAGCATGGATTTGTAAAGAACAAATTATGTCAAACCAATCTGATAGCTTTCTTCGATAGGATAACGAGTCTTGTGGATAAGGGAGAAGTGGTGGATGTGGTATACCTAGACTTCAGTAAGGCATTTGATACGGTCTCGCATGATATTCTTATCGATAAACTAGGCAAATACAATTTAGATGGGGCTACTATAAGGTGGGTGCATAACTGGCTGGATAACCGTACTCAGAGAGTTGTTATTAATGGTTCCCAATCCTGCTGGAAAGGCATAACGAGTGGGGTTCCGCAGGGGTCTGTTTTGGGACCGGCTCTGTTCAATATCTTCATTAACGACTTAGATATTGGCATAGAAAGTACGCTTATTAAGTTTGCAGATGATACCAAACTGGGAGGGATAGCAACTGCTTTGGAGGACAGGGTCGTAATTCAAAATGATCTGGACAAATTGGAGAAATGGTCTGAGTTAAACAGGATGAAGTTTAACAAAGACAAATGCAAAGTGCTCCACTTAGGAAGAAAAAATCAGTTTCACACATACAGAATGGGAAGAGACTGTCTAGGAAGGAGTACGGCAGAAAGGGATCTAGGGGTTATAGTGGACCACAAGCTAAATATGATGCTGTTGCAAAAAAAGTGTGATGCTGTTGCAAAAAAAGCAAACATGATTCTGGGATCTATTAACAGGTGTGTTGTGAGCAAGACATGAGAAGTCATTCTTCCTCTCTACTCTGCTCTGGTTAGGCCTCAGCTGGAGTATTGTGTCCAGTTCTGGGCACCGCATTTCAAGAAAGATGTGGAGAAATTGGAAAGGGTCCAGAGAAGAGCAACAAGAATGATTAAAGGTCTTGAGAACATGACCTATGAAGGAAGGCTGAAGGAATTGGGTTTGTTTAGTTTGGAAAAGAGAAGACTGAGAGGGGACATGATAGCAGTTTTCAGGTATCTAAAAGGGTGTCATAAGGAGGAGGGAGAAAACTTGTTCACCTTAGCCTCTATGGATAGAACAAGAAGCAATAGGCTTAAACTGCAGCAAGGGAGGTCTAGGTTGGACATTAGGAAAAAGTTCCTAACTGCCAGGGTGGTTAAACACTGGAATAAATTGCCTAGGGAGGTTGTGGAATCTCCATCTCTGGAGATATTTAAGAGTAGGTTAGATAAATGTCTATCAGGGATGGTCTAGACAGTATTTGGTCCTGCCATGCGGGCAGGGGACTGGACTCGATGACCTCTCGAGGTCCCTTCCAGTCCTAGAATCTATGAATCTATGCATAGTACCATTGGTGCTTAAGTTCTCTGGTGGACTGGGCCCCCAATATCTAAAGATCTCAAGATAAACACTGAAGCAGAGCCGGTTTTGGCAAGAGAGAATCTGTAAAGACTTCCAAGGAGAGCTTCAGTAGGCCATAGATGAAATTATCATATTCAGTATCAGTCTTTCCTTAAGAATTTGCTGAAAAAAAGAAATGAGAAGAAAGTATATATCTTGACTTTAGCAAAGCTTTTGATACTGTCTCCCACAGTATTCTTGCCAGCAAGTTAAAAAAGTATGGATTGGATGAATGGACTATAAGGTGGATAGAAAGCTGGCTAGATCATCAGGCTCAACGGGTAGTGATCAACAGCTCAGTGGCTAAGTGGCAGTTTTGCAGAAAAAGACCTGGGATTACAGTGGACAAGAAGCTGGATATGAGTCAACAGTGTGCCCTTGTTGCCAAGAAGGCTAATGTCATATTGGGCTGCATTTGTAGGAGCATTGCCAGCAGATCGAGGGAAGTGATTATTCCCCTCTGTTTGGCACTGGTGAGGCCACATCTGGAGTATTGCGTCCAATTTTGGGCCCCCCACTACAGGAAGGATGTGGAGAAATTGGAGAGAGTCCAGCGGAGGGCAACGAAAATTATTAGGGGGCTGGGGCACATGGCTTACGATGGGAGGTTGAGGGAACTGGGCTTATTTAGTCTGCAGAAGAGAAGAGTGAGGGGGAATTTGATAGCAGCTTTCGATTACCTGAAGGGGGGTTCCAAAAAGGATGGAGCTCAGCTGTTCTCAGTGGTGGCAGATGACAGAACAAGAAGCAATGGTCTCAAGTTGCAGTGGGGGAGGTCTAGGTTGGATATTAGGAAAAACTATTTCACTATGAGGGTGGTGAAGCACTGGAATGGGTTACCTAGGGAGGTGGTAGAATCTCCATCCTTAAAGGGTTTTAAGGCCCGGCTTGACAAAGCCCTGGCTGAGATGATTTAGTTGGGGTTGGTCCTGCTTTGAGCGGGGGGTTGCATTAGATGACCTCCTGAGGTCTCTTCCAACCCTAATCTTCTATGATTCTAAGTATAGAAAGGTTCAGATCTGTTTCTTTCTAGATTTAGGACCAATTAGCTAGGAAAAAAGCAGGGGCCTCTTACCAGTTTGAAAAAACTTGTCATGAGCTGAATGTTGAGACAATCATATTACACTTAGGTTGGCTAAATTATAAATAAAAATACAAAGACGAAATCTATTCAACTGTGTCCCTGATATAGTATGTTGAAGTGGGAAAGCACAAAAGAAGGCTGAATAATCTGTGTATACCTTTTTTTATTTCCACTGGTTTTGTCTGTTGATAAAGTACTTTTAGTTGTTTTGTGGTTAAATTCTTAATACTGTAATTTAACAGAAAAAGTAAGTGGCTGAAATAAGTTAAATATATAAGCTATGAGTGAAAGATTGTAGCATGCTGTATTGTTTGATATCGGGTTGTAGGATCATTTTGAATTTTATTAATGCATATATAAACCTCATTCCTCCATGCAGATATGCTAGCGCAGGCCCTCATAGCCACTGTGGAGTCCCGTTTAGATGGGGGCTCTATATATACCTAGATAAATATATTTCATTGAAGCAATGTTTATAACATTGCTAGAATAATATAAAGTTTTAAAAAGGTCTTATCTGATTTGTGGTGTATGAGATGCTGCTAAATTCCTTGTTTCCTTTTTTGTTCATGCCTATTTCTTAAATCCAGGGGAGGCTGTAAAGCACAAAGAGTGATGGATGATTTTCTCTTTTCCTGTTACTGGTAGTTTCATTTAAATGTTTGTTGTAAATTGTATGCTCAGACATTCCAAGCAACAGCTGAGATATTTCATGCTAGTCTTTTTATATACACGCTTAACAGTATTACTAATAATAGCATGGTTGATGTTTTTCCCTAATAAATTCGTTACTCTTATTATAGTTGGAGAATCCTGTCTTCAGAAGTTTTATAGTTTATAACTATATATTTTAATATCTTTTATTGGACCAATCTCTGTTGGTGGAAAGGACACTCTTTCCAACTTCACAGAGCTCTTCCTCAGTTGTGGGGAAGGTAACCAAGTATTCCCTCTTGAGACTTGAGGAAGAGCTCTGTGAAGCTCAAAAGCATATCATGACAACATGACAAGCAACTATATATTTTCCTTCTTGCACACTAACTACTGGGCAGTAGCCTCTCAAGTAGAAACATTCAGACTCTTTCATTTATGATTTTTTTTTTTTTAAACTGAAGACCGGGCAGAAGAGAAACATAATTTTACAATCCTCATGTTCGTCTTCAGACACGGAAAGAAGTCTCTGGTTAGTTCATGTTTGTAAAGTTCTTGGAATATGAATGGACTATGTACTAATGCTGTAAATGTTTGTTTAATTTATTGATGAATTAGAATACAAAAAAGATCACCTTGCAAAAATACTCATCACGAAAGGGTACCAGAGCTGAAGACCACACTGTAAAACAAAAAATATGAAATAAAAAAAAAATTCTACCAACTGGTGCTTAAGGATGATGCACTTGCATATTTTCTTTATAAGATAGGGTTTTCCAAATATCTCTGGCCACTTCTGCTTTTTGTTCTGGTTATTGCACATGCTTAAAACTTCCTTTGGAAACTTTTAAAATACATGAGTTTCAGGTGCAATAAAACAAAATTAATTCATTAATTAAAATAGTTATTTTCCCAGAGCTAATAAGAGGAAAAATTACTTCTTATTTGAGGCTGGAGTGGGGACTGAGTTGTCCATTGTCTTTTTAATTTATTTTTTTTGCCATACTCATTATATTAAGGCTGAATTTATTGGGCTGAGTATAATCTCTTTAGGAAAAAATCTTAGGGAACAATAGTGTCACCTTGGCCCTCTGAGGGAGGGGGTTGATATCTTAGGAAGGTGTGCTGGGCTTGTAGTATTTTGAAAGCTACCATGCAGTGGTGACCCAGGAGCACTTCAACTAAGTGAAGCGTCCACAGATCAAATCTAGCCAAGGCAAACTTGTTAGAAGTCCGTCCATGGATTTGACCAGTGCATCAGAAGAAGAGAGGTTTGCATTCGTTTATTTTTTATTTGTCCCCTAGGAGAAATAAAGGTATAACCTGTTGATCCATATTCGTAACTTATTTCTCCTATGTTTAGGATTTTCAGGGACTATGTATGCATATATCTTTAAGGAGTGTTGCACTGTCAATATAAACTTCAGTAGACAAGGGTTAACAATAAAAATAATAAGTTAAATTTCCAAATCTAATTATTTTAATTTGGGATGTAATCGTTGAGCAACATTGTAAAGGATTGATAGTTTGTCTTCAATTTATTTTGAGTTTGTTTATAACCCAAATTTCTCTCTTTAATTTCTTTAAAGTGCCAAAAGGACTCGTAGCATTTTTTTTTAAAGCCACATTCACAATATTACTAAAGTCGTCCAGGTTGTCTTAAAAAGGAGCACTGTTGCACACAGACTAAAAACTGGTGGAAGGACCATGAACAAGAGCTAATGAGGAATGGCAACAGACTCTCTGGTTATCAAACCTTTCCAGATGTAAAAGATTTGTGGCCTGTTTCTATTTTCACACAATTATGTAACTATATTAGTATAATTGAGGACAACACTGCAGCTCTTGGGATAGTATATATCTGTTTCAGCAGAGCTAGAATGGGAAATTCATGTGCTTCTTTCCCTGCCGTGTTGATCCTACAGAAACATAAGTAGTTTTAAAAATTGCTTGATGTTGGAGAGATTTATTTTTTATAATAGAGGTCTAGATTTGGAGGATATTATCCCCAGATTATAGCAATTTCATTTAACTGTACTGATGGTATTTCTGAGTTGCTGCAAAAAAGTGAAAACTAAAGAACAGCTGGAAATGAAATGAGTACACCACGAACAAATACCTCAGTCATTCACATATGAGAATGTAGAAAAGATTTTAAAAATGTAGACTGCTCCTGCTGGCAATAAATTCTCCTGTCTTCTGACTGGAAGTTGCGTGAGGTGACTCATTGATATGCACTGTGTTAACTTTAATTCCCTTCCTTTGGGGGTGGGGGATGAAAGTGATCGTTGCCTTATTTTCTGGCTTGCCAGATACAAGCAGCCACTTCAAATGTCCATTCCTCTTTATTCATGTTTATCACACAGTGACAGCTTTGTCATATACATTTAATCTTCCATGTATAATTGATGTTCCCTTGGAGCCATACCAAGAAGTGTTAGTGAAGCTGATACAACCTTGTGAGATATTCTTTCAAACTTGCCTACTAGTAGCACTGAATTTGTAAGGAAAGTACGAATGGCTTTTGGCTCTCTTCCAAAGCTATAACAAGAACAACTGTTACAACACTTATCTATGTAGCAAAGGAATTACAGCAATTAATATTTTATACAGCTGCAGCACCAAACAGTCAGTAGGCTGAAACTTGGCATACAAGAGAAATTATTGTCTTTTAAAGAAAATGAAAAACATTTCAGGTGCTTAGGCTATAAAAATGGCCAAAAAATGTTTAGTGATTTCAGACTTTTGTGAATTCTTAGATCAGTTTCCTGTGACAGGTTTCCTGCTGATAAGTTGTTAGTTAGCTGCTGAACTATATGTGAGGCTCATCACAAAATATAGATGACTTAAATTGTTTAAAGCTATACACTATATACCATCTATGTGGAGAAGGGAGATTACCTCAACTACTTTAGCTAAAATCTGTCGAAACTTCTACTGATAAAACTAATTTTGTCAAGTCCTCCTGATATACAGATGCGCCTTACACTGTGCCTCAAAAGCCACCAAAGTAGCAAACCATCAGAGAAAAATGCTCTGCTTCTAGCTGTAGAGAATTGTTTCCCGGCAACCAAACACAGAATGAGAGGGAAAGGTGATTTTCTGTAATAACTAGTTCCAGATTATTCACACAGCTTTAGAGATCATAGCCAGTACCGTGAAATACTCCTGGAACCAAAGTGGTCAGTGTGCATTCTACAGCCAGAATGGCATGGGGATAGGGTCTGATGGAAGAACTTGCATTTCAGGAGCAATTGTGAAACCATGCTCTCCCCTCCACCCCCTATCCTCAGAAGATCTTATTACTTTTACAAAATCCACTCCAAAATGTGTACTAGTCTGTGTCATAGATCTATCTGAATACCTTCTCTTGGCCAATCACCAGATTGCTCTTAGAGGACCCACCATACTAGGCCCTGTGTGCTTAAGCCTCTGGAGTCTGAAGCAGGTGCATACGCTGGCCCTAGTTAGGGGTCTCTAGGCATATTCTGTCTAGCACCCGTCCTGAGAACTGAAACCTCAGAGTTGAACTGCCTAGCCCCTGTTACCAGTGTTGACCCCTAAGGGCTGGTCTACACTATTGTGCTACACTGGTGCAGCTGCACCACTGTAGCGCATCTGGTGAAGATGTGCTATGCCAACAGAAGAGTGCTCTCTCATCGGCATAATTTCTCCACCTCAACGAGAGGTGGAAGCTACGTTTGGCGGGAGAGCATCTCCCGCTGATATAGTGTGGTGTGGACGCCGCTTTAAGTTGCTTAGGGGGGTGGCTTTTTCACACCCCTGAGCAACGTAAGTTACATTGACTTAAGCGGTAGTGTAGTCAAGCCCTAAGAGTCCCTTGTAGCGTAACACACTATTTTCCAGAACTCCAGCCATGTGGGTGTTCTGGGTCCATAGGTTAACTCTTTAAGAACATATGATAGATATAACCTATACATGCAGACAGATTTTGCACAGGATTCTAAGGGATTCTAGTCTAGATACGATAAATCGACTGCCGAGCGCTCTCCCGTCGACTCCGGTACTCCACCAGAGCGAGAGGCGCAGGCGGAGTCGACGGGGGAGCATCAGTCGTCGACTTACCACACTGAAGACACGTGGTAAGTAGATCTAAGTATGCTGACTTCAGCTATGTTAGTCATGTAGCTGAAGTTGCGCAACTTAGATCGATTGCTCCCCTCTTCCCCAGTGTAGACCAGGCCTGGAATCACCATTGCTCTTTACTTAATCACACAAGAAGTACACAGATCTATACAAAAATAATAAACCCTATGCACATTTCCCTGCCTCAGTTTTCTCAGCACTCTGATTCCTTGGGATGGAGTCAGAGTACTCTGGGCCACCCAGGGTCTTTCTGCTGCAGCGCATAGCTGGTCTTAATCATGAAGTCTCTCCAGGTCAGCTTTCTTTGACCTTTGCTTGGTCCCCCAGTTATACCAGAACTCCCTGCTACATATTATGTCCCTCTATTCCCCAATCCTCCTGTCTTTCTCTGAGAGTGCCTTAAGTTTATATGTCCCATTACCACCATGTTCCTTTTTCCAGTTGCTGGTAATTTTCCACTCTTCAAACCCAAGCTTCCTATAGACAAGCTGGAAGAAAGTGGCTTCTCCCAGCTCCAGCCAATCTCCTTGGCATACCCGTTGACTGCGTAGAGTATAGTGATTAAGATTAACTACTTTCAAATATATCTAGTCTGGAAGAAATGTGCTTAATGTCTTGTCAGCAGTGGCGGATACACATAGATATAGAGCATGCGATGATACAGCAGTTTCCATAAGAAACAATTTCACACTATCAATTAGAATTCCTAAGTTGTACAGACAGATTCCTGAAATCATAACACAGACAACCCTCTCCTTTTCTCTCAATTTCTCAACAAAAATTTAATAGCAGAGTGCTGAAGTGAACTCACATCTTATGTAGATTTTATTACTCTTGCAAAATGTATAATATGAGCTATTGCCATAAATTAATAAATAAAACTGAAGAAGATATGTTACGTAATGTATAGTCACCTCATCATCTCTTCTTTAATTACATTTCTTTGCTTGCTTTCATCTTATATATTGTGTGTGTGTGTGTGTGTGTGTATATATGCATGCACATAATCACTAATATCCAGTATTCGTAAAGTAACATAATTTTACTTCCTCTGTTATACTTAATTGTCTTCTTGGTTATACTTATACTTCATACTTCATGCACTTTCTAGGTAATATAAAAGACCATTGGATTTGTAGTTTGAGAACACGATACTCGCATAATGTTTTCCAAAACATATCTGGAGTTGCCGAAGTTACATGGATAGTTTGTTATGGCCCTTTAGTATACAGCATAAAATAGAAATATCTAGCACTTGCCAGTGTAAGCCACTGACATTCCAGGCACTTGAGTATACGGTTTGTGTTGGCAGACTGCCATATAACTGCACTACCCACATACTTGTTTAAAGTAAATTTAGTATGCCTTTAACTATAGTTTAACATAGTAGTTTTGCTGTGTAGGAGACTGGCAATGGGCTAAGTCAAAAGCAATAATAAAATAAATAAAAATAAAATAATTGCGCTGTCCTTCCTTCTAGTGGGCTAAGAGAAGAGTTGACCGTGTTTTTCTGGTTGTTATAAGATACCTGACTTGTTAATTACTGGGAAAGAGTGGAAGAGGCTAGTTGCCCTTCAAACACTTTTGACAGAAACAGATCTAGGAAAATTCAGTAACAAAGGAAGATAAGCATACCTTTCCAAATAAACTTAAGACCACGATGGACTTGCAAACTATTTTGTTTATTTTATTACCAACTGAAACCCCTTACCTTTAGAATTTTATAGGCGGAGCCAGTAGCACAAGATATCGTTAAGGTCGCCTAATGTTTTACATTATAAGCTACTCTTTTCAGTTGCGTATGATTTTGCCAGACATTAACTATTTGGGGTGATATTTTCCATGCTTGCTGTCTGCCTCAGGCTGAATTTTTTTTTTTTTTGGAAGTTTCAGCAAAAACAGTTAATCTGTTCCCCAAAATCTGAGGTTAGGGACAATAGTATTTGCCAATATTAATTTCCTTCCCCCAAAGCCATTTATTTGAAGAGTTCTAATGCCTTCATGATGTGGACGTTACACAACCTTGTGGAGATCTGAAATTTGTCAGAGTCAGAGAGGTGCCTTTTCCTTCCCCTGTGAGAATACACCCAGATTTGTCTGATTTACAAGCCTCTGAAAATTGCCATTTGCACATGCTCAGTATAAATTTTTAGAGACTTGCTGCTAACATCTCTGAACCTTTCATCTGCACTGTGCATGTTCCTCGTACTCACAGAACTTGAGCTTCAGACAGGCTACAAAAGCAACCCCATAAATGGGCTGGATTGTTAGGAGACCATAAATTCTGGTGTCAGTTTTCCACTTGCTGATACTAATAAATCTGTGCGCTCTCAATAATTACTGAGTAAGGCCTCATCGCTTTATTATCATTCCACCCCAACTCCACCCCCCACACTTTTGAAGAAGAGGTAACTCGGGTATTGAACAAGGTCGCTTCTGGCAGAGCCAGGAGTAGAATCCAGATCTCTAAAATGATGGAGCCAAGCCTCATTGACAGCAGTACTGCCTTTCAGAGTGAATCTAGCAAATGTGTGTGCTTGACTTTGCTGCCTGTAACAACTAGCCCCTGTGCTAAAACAATATTAGTGGATGACTTTGCCTGCCCATATGTTAACTGGTCAAATGTCACATTAGGATACAGTTTGAAAAAGTAATTTTTTGATACATGGCCAACTGAGTTTTGAATCAGCTTGTCTGCAGCATGTAAGAATGATTACTGCTGATTTAGGGTCAAAATGCAATGGTAGTTGAGATCACTAAGTAATAGTGACCATAATATAACTGGGTTCAATACCCTCATTTGTAACTTTTGGCAAGAATACTTAAATATAAATATGTATTGAGGCACATTTTATATTGATTAAAATACTGAAGGGAAGGATAATCCTATGTTAAAATAGTTGGAGCTAGATATCATTTCTGGCTCTGTTAATTGGCTTGAATTGTGGCACTGGGCAGTTTCTTAGGGTTGCCAACTTTCTAATCACACAAAACCAAACACCCTTGCCCTGTTGCCCCGCCCCTTCTGAGACCCCACCCCCACTCACTCCATCCTCCCCACTCTCTGTGGCTCGCGCTGCCCCACCCTCATTCACTTTCACCAGGCTGGGGCAGGGGGTTGGGTGAGGGATCCAGCTAGGAGTGTGGGCTCTGGAGTGGGGCTGGGGATGAGGAGTTTGGGTGCAGGAGAGGGTTCTGACCTGGGGCAGAGGGTTGGGATGCGGGAGGAGGTTTGGGGTGCAGGCTCCGGCCAGGCGGCGCTTACCTCAGGCGGCTCCTGGAAGTGGCCGGCATGTCTGGCTCCTAGGCGGAGGGGCCACGGGGTTCTGTGCACTGCCGTCACCTGCAGGCATTGCCCCTGCAGCTCCCATTGGCTGCGGTTGCCGGAGCCAGCACTCAGGGCTGGGGCAGTGCATGAAGCTCCTGTGGCCACCCCTGCGCCTAGCTGCCGGCATGTCCAGCTCCTTCTGGGAGCCGCACGGAGCCAGGGCAGGCAGGGAATCTGCCTTAGCCCTGCTGCGCTGACGACTGGACCTTCAGTGGCAGGGTCAGCAGTGCTGACCGGAGCCACCAGGGTCCTTTTTTCATTGGGCATTCTGGTTGAAAACCAGATACTTGGCAACCCTACAGTTTCTCCATCCATAAAAAATGCTCTTATCTTATGAGAGTATTGGGATGATTCACTTGTTAAAGTTGAAATGTCCCTGGTTGATTATCCATCCATTTCCATTTGTCTCCTTCTCATATTAATCCCAGCAGTCAATGGTGTAGGAAATATAGCATAAAAAGCTTGTTCATTTATGGATAACTGATGCTTTAGTAGTGGTGTAGTTACCTTACTATTGTGCTAGAAATACCCAGGTTTTCACATGCCTTACAGGTATTGTAGTTAAGGGCAATTGCTTTATCTTTCTTGTTTAATGCTTGGACACATCTTTCAGTACTGTAATCTAATTTGTGACATGAGATTAGAAACTGAGAAATTCCTTGTGAATCTTAATTTATAAATTAAAAAAATAAACACTGCATTTAAAAAATGAAGCAAATATAAGGTAACATAGGGTTCTTGAATCTTGAACCCTGACATTGTTTTTCACCTTTAAAGCTCTCAGTGGGTTGGGACTTGCTGTTTTTGAGTATGCTACAGTCAATCCTGGCATGCAAACAGATCATCAGGGATATTGAAGTTGACAGTTCCCTAGGAGAAGCTTTTTGGGGCTGGAGCAAGGTATTCAGAATGGAAGTCTTTGGAATTCACTATCACTGGAGATTAGAATAAACCTGGGTGTTGCTAGCTTTAGTGAGGAATGTAACACATTTCTTGCCTATGATTTTCTTACCGCAGCAGTGACCACAAGATGATCTAGTGTGGTTTTTCTTGAGGAAAACAAACCACAAAAATAATCCCATTTGTGAAATCATTTTAAAATGAGGATTAAGTGGAAGATCATGTCTCTTGTTGTCAGAGAGACTGCTGCTTATATAGTATATGGTGTGTGTGTATATATATGTATATATAGTATATGTTGCACTGATTGGTGCAATAGAAATGAGAAGAGAGATGTTGTTTATCCATAGGATAAGCTTCTATCAAATCAGTTGTAATTGTAAATTTGTTCTGGTGAGAGGTGGTTTTCTTTATTAGCCTTCTTCCCCCTCTCTTCCAGTTTCCTACTAGAACATCCCTTTTCTGCATTGGAGGCTAAAATCTGCTCCTGAGTTCTGGAAACTTCCTTGCCCAACAGTCTCAGAAGACTCCTATTTTGACTGTTATTCCAGCAGCAATAGCCACTTTAGGGATGGCAATCACAGTAGTCAGCAAATTTCAGACTGATTTTTCTCATACACAAGGCTCAATGCTAATATTAGTTGCATGTCTTTTTCTTGGTAAAATCCAGTAATGTGGTTGAGCACCCAAACATTCTAGCAGATTTTGAAAGTAGTGTATGTGGTAAATGTGTAAGATAGTGTTGTAGCTGTGTTGTTCCTAGGATAATAGAGAGAGAAAGTGGATGAGGTAATATCTTTTATTGGACAACTTTTATTGGACCGGGAAGTTGGTCCAATAAAATATTTTATCTTACCCACTTTGTCTCTTGTGAATATGTAAGACAGTGAAGCAAACTCATTGTCCCAGACAACCCGAGTGAAAATTAAGATTCCATAAAGTCTGATTCTGAAAAAGGATATAAAATACTTTTTACGTGTTAACACAAAAATAAGCCTTTTCAACAATTTACACTATAAATCAATTCTGTGTTAATAGGCTTCTTGAATGTGGTAAAATTGTTTCTGATTTAGTTGTATACCCGTGTACAGCTTGGTCCTATTTAGACTGTGGAAAACAATCCACTACATCTCTAAACTGTATGCATTGATATGACTTTCTGTGACAGGGTCCACCTCACACAAGGACTAAAGAGGTAAAAGGCCAATTAACCTATAGGTTACACCTGGAAGAAAGCCAGGGAGTACTAAGGTAGGGTTGCCACCCGTCCGAGTTTTACCCGGACATCCTGTTTTTTGGCTTCAGTGTCCGGGTGCCATTTATGGTTGCTAGGTACCCGGTTTTCAGGCACCTGAACCAAAAGCCCGGTTACTGGGGGTGGGGGGAGTTGCCATTTCATTAACCTGTGGCAGACCCTGCTTATCTGGGGCTGCCTCCTACTACAGGCAGGCTCCTTGAGACGATCCAGCGAGTGACGTGGAGGGAGAGCTACGGGATGGAGCGTTGGAGAAAGAGGTGGCCCCGGGACCTTGAGGAAGAAGTAGAGAAGGGAGTAGGGCCTCGAGCAAAGAGGTGGAGAAGGGGCAGGGCTTTGGATTTTCTTTTTTTTTAACTGACCCCTGAATGCTACCATTTCATAATATAAAGCATTTATGGTAGAATTTAAATAGAGCTGTCTGTCTTAAGGTTTTATTCTGATACCCATCACTGTAATATCTGAGCATTCTTATGTTGAAATAAATAGCAGTAACATAGTCCATCAAGGTTTTGGATCTACTCCCTTTCCAAGGTAAAAATGCCATTTGGGCTATTGATTTATTTGTTAGTTGATTTTTTTGTTACAGGCTTTTATTTTTAATTTTTGGGAGGATGAGGAGTATACCTTTCTCCTTTTCTGAGCTTTCATCTACTATGTATGCATGATGGCTAAAACATCAGGAATAATTTGAAAAAATATATGGCCTGTAACAAAAGAAACACAGTGCTTGTTAAAAACAAGGGGTCCAGCTACCAGCAATTAGAAAGGTGGCAACCCTATGCTAAGGCCTCTCAGCTGGACTTCATCAGCAATTAGGCCTTAGCAAGTTTACTTGCACCACAGATAATATAGTTTTCATCTGAGTAATTTATGACATTCCACAGATTTGCTTTCTTTATTGTAAAATAGCTCATTTTATATCAATTTTTAACTTTTTTCCCTCTGGCTAATATAAGATGGAGGAAAATTCCCAGGACTTCTGATAATCAATTTTCTATGATTTAAGGCCTTTGTAAACTCCTAATATACCTTGTAAATAAATTCAAAACTCATTTGTGTTTTAAAAAAAAATTGTTTGCAATTGTACAAGTCACTGTTCCCACAATGTGACTTACTATATATATCACTATCACCAGAATGTCTTTATCAGTCCCATCTTGGCTGAATGCAAATTTTGAGACTTCAGGCATAAGTAGATTCATAGACAATTTGCTCTTTGTTCCTACTCTGTTGAACTGAAAGAGGAAAGTTGAGCAAGGTTGTTGGTTTTTTTTCTGGAAAATTTACCTGCAGAATTATATATGGTTTCATACACTGTATTGCAGACTGCCGATCTCTGCCTGTTTGAGTATTTTGTTATGTTGCCACTTGTAACTGTAGCAGCTGAACAACTTGTGAAAATTAATTTTAAAAAATTTCCTTTGCTTCAGGAGGGAGCAAATTCTTGACTAGAACCATTCCATAGTCCTTGACAGCTCCTATGAAAATCCTGTCTTGTGCTAAGTAGTCTCAGCAGTCTCCCCTTTAGTCAACAGTTTAATTGCTCCCATGGATGTAATTTGTGGGATATCAGTGTCATGGAGGAAGTGTCTCTCTCATGTATCTAAAGCCAGTCCTATTGAGGACTTTGAATATCAGGACGAGAGACCTGGAATTGTACCATGTATTCACTAAGGAGCTAGTGCAGATCTTAGTCTTTCTTGTGGTCAGCTTCAGCCAGCTCTCCTTCCGGGGCTGGTTTCAGTGGTGCATTCAAAGCTTGGAGATGGTTTGATATAAGAGATGTAAAGCTGAGTATTTTTTACATATATTGTGGGCACTTCAGCCTGTGTTCTCATTACCTGCCTCAACATCTTAATAATGACCCACTAGGTTCAGTCTGAGAGGATGCTCTCAGTGCTTTAACTTGCTACAACAGCTAACTAACCCAACACTGGAGCAGTACATCTGTTTCTCCTGGGGGAATTCTGCACTAAAAAATTCTGCAACAAAAAATTAAAAATTCTGCACACAATATTTTCAAATTCTGTAAAATTCTATATATTTTATTTGTCAAAATAACACAATATAATCACACTAGTTTCAATTATTTTTGGTCATTATTTCAAAATACCTATCAGCAAGTATGTCTGTAAAAAAAACAGACAACAAAAAATATTCAGGAAACGTTTTTTGACAAATAGATTCCTTAGTAGGCATATTAATACAGAACGCAGAAGCAGTGCAAAGGCTTGGGGGAGTCAGGGGTAACGGAGGAGCTGAGGGAGAGGGAAGTAAATTGCTAGGAAGGAGCCTGGGTGTAAACTTGGAGGGTTGTTGGGTATGGGTGGGGAAAGTATGGAATAGGTTTTTTTGGAGGGCGGGGAGTTATTGTTAGGGAACTTCCCCCATGCAAACCCTGGCTGACCCCATGCCTCTCCCATTCAGTCAGGCACATCTGCCCCTATCCCCATGTGTCCATGCACCCCCTGTCCACATGTGTCTCTACACTCCCACTCAGACACCCACTCCCCCATCCCCATGTGGCCCTGCAGCCCCTCTCCCTGTCCCCATGTGTCTCTATGCCCCCACTCAGCCACCCCCTGTCCCTTTGTGGCCCTGCAGCCCCTCTCCTTGTCCCCATGCGTCTGTGCCCCCACTCAGCCACCTCCCTGTCCCCAGGTGACCCTGCACCCCCTCTCCCATCCCCATGTAGCCCTGCACCTCTCTCCCCCCCGTGGCCTGTCCTCCCCCACTAGCCCTTATGAGCCCCTGTCTGACCCCCCAGCAGCTCCACGCTGTCCGCCTCCCCATATCCCTATCTCCTGAATTGACCCGACAGGCACTGTGAAGAAGGCAGGTTCTTTCTCTTCCCTAGCTGGCTGGGAGCTGCTGCTCTGTTCTATCGCCATAGCACCCTCTGATAGGCAAAGGCAGAACTTAAGCAACTTTCCAGCCAAAGTTATTTCCTGCTGAGGCTGCTCTGTTCTAACGCCATAGCGCTCTCAGGTGGGCAAAAGGAAGAACTGCAGTAACTTTCCGGCAGAACCTTTTTTTCTGCACAAAAATTAAAAATATGCATGGCTCATTAATTATGCACATGCACAGTGGTGCAGCATTCCCCCAGGAGTAATCTGTTAATCCCCTTATCAAAATTAATTGCTTACTAAGGAATGTGAAAGGTAAGAGGTCCTCTCATGCTTTCCTCGTGGGAAAAAGTCTGACAGTCAGTAAACTCGGTGAGTTTCATATGACAAATTTCTAAAGATCATCAAATGCAGGGTGCATGGATCTCCTAGTCTACTGATTCCTGGATATCTAAAGGAGGAAATCACATGGTTATAAAGGGCATTTCTATGAAGGCCCTGTGCTTCCACAACAGTTCCTACCCACATTCTTTATGTCAACACAGTTCCCTCAGGAACCATGCTTCCATGGGTTCTCTACCACCACTTGCTCCTAACCATCTTACACTCATTCCTCTTGAGGGGATGCTAATATCTATGCTGCAGATTTTTCGCAGGCGTATTTCTTTCCACCCAGCCAACCCAGACTTGTGTAGTAGTTCTTTTGGGCAGTGGGGCTTCCATGGGCTACCAAGGAATGGGAGCATGCCATATAGCCACTCCCTCAGTACCTTCAGTGGCATCAGGGGCTTTTATGAGACCCCCCCCCAATTCTTTTTTTTGTTACCCTTCACTTCACAGAAGACAGGAGCAATAAGACCTTAGTGATTTATGTTCAAACCAAATGCTTCCACTTGCTTAAATATTTGGCCTTTATCCAGGTGTCATAGGCCATCATGTTATCCATAATATTACTATTGCTGCATGCTTTGATTTTTGGGTATAGTGTACTGCCTGAGAGGACGTGTAGAATATACATCTGTTGTACTTGCTTTGGCAATTCTTGGTGGGGGTTACAGGGCAGTATGCAGTAGAAAAGCAGCATATTTAACAGTTTTTAAAGTTTGATGAAATGAAGTATGGCACATGAGGTGGGTTTTAAGGTCAGGAAATGGGAGTGTGTAAAACAGTATATCAGGGTGTTGGTAAAACATAAAGCTTTAGAATGTGCCAATTGTCTTAAATAGCTAGATTTTGATGGCTCAGTATTTGCAGATACCTAGGGAATACCTCAATAGTGAATTAAAGTTCTCTAGTTATATTATCTAAGGCAATATTGGAAAACTTTTCAGCATGGCCACTGTATAGGAAAACTTTCTATAAGATTGTTATCTTAACAAAATTCAGTTTATTAATTTGCTGCTATAATAGTTATAAATGGAGGTGATTTGCATCAGATTTTGAAAATCATTGTATGAAATAATAGATTCACAGAATGAGTTCTGTGTAGTTGAGTTTGATTTTGCATATGTTTTCCCTTCTTCTGCCCTATCCCTCACTTCTTTAAAAACAAGTTGCATTGTTATATATTAGTGAATGCTGGTGTAACGTACTAGTCTAGTGTGTGAGATCAGGACTCCCTCTAGCGGCTGGCTCCAGTGACTGATTATGCAGTCTGCACTTTTCAGAGCTCACTTTTCTTTTTTCTGAAGTGGAAGAAGCCTGTGGTTTTGGTGTTGAGGGTTCTGAGTTAGATCCCTGCTGGTCACTGTTGTGGTTTGTTATATTGGTGAGTGGTTAAATTAGGTTCATCAATACAAAGCTGAGCTTCACTGGGAAATTAGTATTAAGCTGTCCGAATATCACTGGTTAACTTAATCACTCACCCTGGCCATCCACATGACAGGATGTTGGATGGCGGCAGATGGAACAAGGAGGAGTGAAAGAGCTCATTTTCTGTTTCCAAGGCCAGGGAGAGAGAGTACTGAGTTGTTAACATGCTAGTTCACAACATTATTGAGGGAGGGATGCAAAAATGAGGGCTGTCAAATGATTAAAAAACAAATCGTGATTAATTGTGAGATTGTCACGATTTATCACAGTTTTAATTGCACTGTTAATAATAGAATACAATTTATTTAAATATTTTGGGATGTTTTCTTCATTTTCAAATATTGATTTCAATTAAAACACAGGATGCAAAGGGTACAGTGCTCACTTTATATTATTATTATTTTTTATTACAAATATTTGCATTTGTGTGTGTGTCGGGGAGAAGTGTGTGTGTTGGGGGGGTGGGTATGTGTACGCATTGCGGGATCACTGTCTCTTTAAGCAGAGCACTCAGGAACGGAACATTTTTCAGCCAGCGGCAGCTGCTGTCTGCAGCACTCACTCCTGAGCCAGCAGCAGACAGGGTCCCACTGTTCCCTAACCCCAGCTCAGCAGTGACCGGGTACACGAGATGGGGACACCCCAACAGCAGTCCCTCTGCCCCGCTATGCGCAGCAGACAGGAGGCAGGCTTCTGGTCCGGAGCAGCTTGCCCAGGGGTAGCTCCATGGGGGAGGAGGCGGGAGCAGCAGTGGAGCAGGTCGGTGGGAGGAGGCACATCCCTGCCCTGGAGCACCTCTAAGGCCGGCCCTGTCCAGTGGGGAGGGGAGGGTGCAGGCAGTGGGGGGTTCCTCTCTCCCCCCAGAAGGTGTTTAACTGGCTCTCCCAAATCGCCTGCAGTCTCTTGTCCCTGGCTGTCTCCTGCTCATTGCCGCAGCCAATGCCTCCTTCCCCACCCGGCCGCCGCCACGTCCCATCTCCAGAGGTGTGTGATTAATGCTTGTTTAAAAAAAAAAAAAAAAAAAAAAAGCATTAATTTGTTTTGAGTTAATCGCATACGTTAACTGCGATTAATTGACAGCCCCCGCAAAAATACTATATACTTTCTTCTGAAATTTGCTCCATCAATGGTATGGTTTACATTAACTGTGACAGTGAGGCTAATATTTTCAAAATTAATTCTTATATTAACTGTAATATGGGGAGTGACCACAATACAAAATAGTGATCTTCAAGAAGTGTGCGTGAACTAGCAGAGTTACTACATAGTCTTATTTATGTGACCCTGTCCAAACTCTTGTTATGACATGTCTAAAATTTACATAGCTAGCTCTCTATGTTCACCCTGTCTAATTATTCTGCAAGCCACCTTCACGTATTTGAGCACAGTACAAACAATACATTACAGTAGTGTCAGTCAGTATCTGTACCTTGGTTGGCATGCGGGCTTACACCAGTGATGGTTACCTTCCAGAAATTAATCCTGGGGCCCAAGAGTTGTCAATGTGCCCTTATAAAAAAAAAAAACAAAAAACTTTTTTGGTCTGTCTTAGTAACTGTAGCTTCAACATTACATTTTGTTCTCATATGAAATCAGAAGTATATTTTAAAACTCTTACCACTAAGCCTGCCGGAATGCAGCACATTTTATATATCTTATTCTCTTGGTCCTTCAGTATTTGTTATAATAATGTCTATTGTACAAAATATGTTTTCTTTAGCTGAGAGAGAGTAACATACTTGACTCATGGAAATCATTCTTCCCACTTTTTCATGACTATGATATCACTGGAAGTGCCATCATTGCTAGTTGCCATTCGTCCTGTAGAACACTGTGCAGACGGAGTTAACTCCCTACCTCTTACAGAGACAGGAAATAGTTGCAGAGACTGAGGCTATGGCTACACTAGAGCTTACAGCGGTGCAGCTGTACTGATGCAGCTGCACCGCTGTAAGCTGTCTAGTGTAACCACTCAAAGCAGATGGGAAAGAGCTCTCTCATTGACTTAATTAATCCATCCCCAGTGACCGGCGACAGCTATGTCGGTGGGAGAGCTTCCCCAAGAAGCTCTCCTGCCAACATAGCGCTGTCCACGCTTGTGCTTAGGTTGGTGTGACTTATGTCGCTCAGGGAGGTGGCTTATTCACACGCCTAAGCAACATAAGTTATAAGTGGTATAAGTGGTAGTGAATACATAGCCTGAGACACAGCATAAAGACACATTAGATTACAGCAGCATCAATACTGAGTTTACTTCTGCAATTATATTACTTGTTAAATATGCTATCCAAACCCCCTGCCATTCTGCCATCAATGAAAACTCACAAGCCTGATCTTCAGGTTATATAGCTTGCCTTAAGAGTTATCCCATGCTAATATTTTCGTAAAGAATGCGTAACATTTGTTTTTTGGAGGATGATAACATTCACTACAGTTAGGAAAGAAAATTTTACATGGGTATAGGATGGAATGAAGCAGCTTCTCCACACAAGAGCATCTCCTGGTAATGATTCAAAAAGGGAAAGTTATACTGGTAGTTGATCACTTGCTTTCCTTGTCAGGAAAAAGACTGATGGGATATGACAATTCATTCTTAATTGTTATTCTAGCCTGTATAAACTGGTTTTTATCTCCTTCAATATATCACTAATTTGTCACTTTCGACAAACAAAAAATAATCATATAGCAGCACTTTGATAATCATACAGGAGAAATTTAATGTTAGAATTCTTAATGCAAGATTAGCTCTTTTGACATACAGTTTTATTTTGGCTCACTGTAATGGGAATAAACTTTACATTGTATATAAGTTCTTTAGCAGCTATCTTGAATGAGGTTTTATCTAGTGATGATTTATTTGTATTGCAGTCGCACCCAAAAACTCGAAGCAGCGTTCGTATTCCATTGCAAAATTGTGCAAACAAAAGTAGACACAGTCCCTGTCCTGAAGACCATTATTAATAATAATACATTATTATTCATTTATTACTTCATGTTACAGTAATAATACATGGGCCAAGAACACATTGTGCTAGACACTAAACAAGTATATCATAAAAAGGCCTCCAAGAATTTACCTTATTTTCTAATCTATACTAGCTATTTTCTTTTTATTGTTGCTTACGCATAGCCAAAGAAGTATGTTTTAGGTACTATATTAGATTCTTGTCCAGTGTCCAGCTTAGTATGATACTATTTCTCATTCAAGAACAGTATCATTGCTACAAAATTATGCTGACTGTTTCAAAATAAAGATTCCACCTAGTGTTTTTCTAGTGTGACTTGCTTATTTTTTTGTATTTTGTTACTTTATTTTGGAGATTTAGCAAACTGGCTTTTGGCAGGCGAAAGACTTTTTGAAGCCAGAAGCCATTTGAAAATCTCTTGGTATCAGCTATAGTGAATTAATCATGTACATCAATTAAAAAGCTTAAGAAGCTATTTCATGATTATTATTTTTCTATTTTAAACCATTTATGGACATATAGAAGTGGTCCGCTCAGGTGAAGACTACATGCATGGATACTAGGGGTGCTGCCGTGCCCCCTGGCTTGAAGTGGTTTCCATTATATATAAGGTTTACAGCAGGGGTAGGCACCTATGGCACGCATGCCGAAGGCGGCACGTGAGCTGATTTTCAGTGGCACTCAGACTGCCCGGGTCCTGGCCACCGGTCCAGGGGGCTCTGCGTTTTAATTTAATTTTAAATTAAGCTTCTTAAACTTTTAAAAACCTTATTTACTTTACATACAACAATAGTTTAGTTATATATTATAGACTTATAGAAAGAGACCTTCTAAAAATGTTAAAATGTATTACCGGCACGCAAAACCTTAAATTAGAGTGACTAAATGAAGACTCGGCACATCACTTCTGAAAGGTTGCTGACCCCTGGTTTATAGTTTGGTTCAATGGCTCTCAGCACCCCGACAATAAAAATTGTTCCAGCAACCCTGACTACATGTATGGTCTTGGTAATTATTAAATACACTTCTTTACTTTGGCAGCTATTGAATGAACCACAAATCATGGAACAATTTGTGTTTATTTTTCACCTTTTGACATCCTGTGCCCTGTAATCCTTGTAATATTCCAGTTGATTGCACACAGCTGCCTCTCGCTCCCCCTCCCATTAGTGAAAGCTTGGATCCAGTAACTTTCTTTTTATTTTCACCCACCTGGAGACTCATTTGTCTAGCTGCTTTTTGGACTTCCACCAGCTAAGGAGTGGATCTTCAGATCACTGAGTGAGGGTGTTCTGAGGGTAGTGATATTTGGAAGCAAGTGGGGGTTGGGAGTTGTAGACAGAGAAGAGGTTTGTGAACTGGTTCCTTATTTCATTTCTTTTACAGAAAAGCTATTTTTGGAAATGGAGTGTTTACAATTTTAAGGTGTACATTTAAAATCTTTTTTGCAAAAGTTTTCTGAAAAGTTTGTCAACTGTGGCATGAACAAAAAGACAACTGTGCTATAACATTTTTATTGACATTTATTTGAGGTGCCATGTAAATTCACTTGAGGCTGAGCCACTCATGGGTACTGGAATCCTCTATTTAAGCCAGAATATTTTATTCCTGTCCAAGAAAAACTCTATTAACAGACCACATCATCATGGAATCTACATTTATAGATTACCCAAAGGATATAATACTAAAATAAAAACTGGTAGCACAGTACCACTAAATATAAAAGTAATTAAGCACTTTGCAAGAGTTTCTACACAGCCACAGATATTAAAACCTGTGTATTTGTTTACTGAGGTAGAGTGTTTAACTTGTGCCTATTATTCCCGTGTTCTTCCCACCATCAGTTTTTAAGAGATGGGATTTTTTAATTTTCACATGGAAAATTTCCAAGGACAGGGAATGGAGGACTTGGTTTATTATTGTATCAGACTGGTACATATATAACAGAGCAGCACTCCTTAAAGATTGCATTGTGGTGTCACAGCGACCAGACACAACTCTAAATTAGTGGACCCCTTCATCTAGTAACAAGACTCTCTGCATCCTATACGCAATTGGGGCTAAAAGGGACTTGTATTCAGTAGGTAGGAGCTGTGCCTGATGAATCAATGGACATCTTTTTTTGTCCACATACATAAATTTGCTAAACTACTTTCATGTGACAGTTGCTTTTGCTTGTCTGTCTTGGGACTTGAACCTGGGTTCCGAGTCAAGAGTGCTGGTAGCTGGGCCTGCTGACAGCAGTAACATTTCCATCATTATTTCCTGTCAGAGTATGCTCGTTTGAGGTAAACAACAATAAAAACCATGCACCTTAACAATTAAGCAAATGTACAATTACATGATGATGACCACCCAGCAGCATGAAATAATGATGTGCGGATATGAAACTTATTAGCTAATAAGTTCAAGTAATAAAAAAGTTCCTTTCACCCTTGCAGAAACACATCGTCAACCTTCCCCCAAACCCTGCCTAGTTTGTTTGTAGGCATGCAACCCAAGAAGACAGAATGTTAGTAATTAAATACAACTGTCAGCTGAGCAGCACACTTCATCTCAAGAGAAGGACTTTCAGAATTTGTGCTGACAAGTTGAATTGCAATTGCAACTGTCAACAGATATTTCCTGAAGACGGCCTTTAGGTTTAATACACTTATTCTGTGCGTTCTCCTTTTTACTGTGTGCGTGTATACACTTGTGATTTAGTCCTTTCTTTTGTTTTGTGTTGTGGCCATGGTTCATTTAGGTGACAATAAAAGACATAAAAACACCAAAATGTTGAATGACCTTATCCTTCAGTTGTGATAACAGAAGGGTATAACGAATGATTTCACTTCCTCTGTTGTATACATAATTCACCATATACCTAATTATCCCAAGTACAACAGGAAGGCTTTTGTTTAATTCTGTTGTCATCTGTGTTAGTATGAAGAGCATTTCTTAGATTAATCCTTGTTCTCGGGAACTTTAACATAGTTAAATCCATATAGAAAATAACATTAATCAAAAGGTTAATTTCACTCTTAAGACAAGTCTGAAATGTGTGGTAAGAATTTATTAGCATTTACTAGAGTTACATTTAGCTTATGGACTAATGAAAATATATTAAAAGAAGACAGTTACCTGCTCCATACTAGCAAGTTAGTTTCATAACCACCTTAGTGAAATCTAGGTAAATTTTCTTTATTGACTGTCATGATTTTTTTTTTTCTTCAAAAAAATTAGTTATAATAGCCTCAAATCATCCGTTATCTTGTCAACATCCAGGTCTTACATGGCTAAAACTGATATAAATTAAGTGTGTATAAATTAAAATGAATTCTTAATGCATTGATGCTCAGAGCTCAGTGGTTCAGAAGCCAAATTAGGGATCAACATTACCCAAAAGAGCCACAGTAGTGTGAATTCATTGTTTCATTTATGATAGTACTATTCATATTTAAACAGTATGACAGGGGAAATATTTAGTTCATATATCTATATCAGGTCGGCAACCTCTGGCACGCGGCTTGCCAGGGTAAGCACCCTGGCGGACCGGACCAGTTTGTTTACCTGCCGTGTCGGCAGGTTCGGCCGATCCTGGCTCCCACTGGTCGCGGTTCGCCCCTCCAGGGGCAATGGGGGCGGCGGGAAGCCGCGACCAGCACATCCTGCGCCGCTTCCCGCAGCCCCCATTGGCCTGGGACGGCGAACTGCAGCCAGTGGGAGCCGCGATCGGCCGAACCTGCCGACGCGGCAGGTAAACAAACTGGCCCGGCCCACCAGGGTGCTTACCCTGGCGAGCTGCGTGCCAGAGGTTGCCGACCACTGATCTATATAATTCTCACAGCAGATAAATTAAAAACTTGATAACTTAATTGGTTAATAACACAGTAAAAGCATCCTGATTGGTTAATAATTAAATCACACAGTGTTTTAATATTGTGTGTTGCAAAGAGCCGCAAGAGAGACGTTAAAGAGCTACTTGCAGCTCATGAGCGACAGTCTGAGTATCACTGTCTCAACATATAATTAAACAGACAGGGTACAATGGTTGAGTCTAAAATGTTGATCTATTTAGGTTGTTATAACTTTCTGTGGACTATCCTCCAAATTTGAAATGTTTGGTTTTCCTACCTGTTGTCATGAAAGATGCTGATGAACAGATAAGGAAACAAGCAAAAGAGGGCTCTTTTGTTACATCTGTTTCACATGCAAATCTGTGATAAAGAGAATAGCGGATGGAGGGGGAGAATTTTTATTCATATTTCTCTAATGGTTCTTTGCCACTCTTAAAGTAGTAGTATCTTGTCGTCTTATAATGCACAAAAGTCTTTTCAAAATAAAAAACAGTATTTCTTGCCTGTCAGATGGTTTTTTTCTTTTATTGGCACAAGGTATGTATAATCACATTTCTAAATAGTGACAGAGCCTCAAATAACTTACACAGGCCATCCCTAGCCAGTACAAGTTGCCACTTACTTTGCGTTTGCTACATTTCCTTTAGAAAGATTATTGTACAAATTTTGTTTTTCTTATTTTATACTTCCTCTGTTCCACTTTATCACTGTAAATTTGGTTTGCTCTAGTAACCATGAGTTACATGCTTTGATTCTGCTACATGACATTTGAAGAGTAGCTTATTATGCAAGTAATCCAATTGATTTTCATGGTTGCAGAAATAAAGAAGTTATGTAATGGTTGTCATGACTACATAATGTAGGTAATCTAAATACATTTTAACAAAAGCATTATTTGGTGGGTCTAAATTGTGGCAGGAAATTTCATTTTAAAATATACTTTCATGGCTAGTTTCCTCATCAATAAGAGAGGTTCTTCTGGCTAAATTATGTCCTCAATGACGCTTGTTGTGAGGATACATTCCATGTATTAAAATGTTAATAGTATAATGTTATGCATATCAATGATTTAAGGCCTGAATTTAAGCCGTGTCAAGCTGCAAATTGTGTGAGCCTCTCACAAAGAAGTTTTAGGTCTTGTACCAGCTAGGTAGACAAGCTGACCATGAACGGCTGCTGAGTTTTGACAGCTAACTTTTCTATTACATGATATGCTCAGTAATATATATATTCTTGTCTCCTGGCATTCCATGATTCTGCGGTCACATAATTAGCCATGAAATTTACTCCTTGCTGCAGACTTGTTCATTAGAATGTCAGCTTTAATTAAAATAAAATTTCTAGCCCTTATGGTTGTGCAGATCACCTTGAACACGTGGAGAGAGTGTAAACTGATGCTGTTACATCTCTTTGAAAATGCAGTGGCTGAACTGCTACATTCATCTTACACAGAAGCTTGAAGACTCCACAATTCTGTGGCTGCAGGACTTGTCTATTTTCTAAGATTCACAATTCTGTTATTTGGAGCTGGAGTTAGTACTTGGTTTCAACCAGGCACCTAGCATTCTGCTTGCTGTCTCCCTGCCTGGCTAGGACATGCTTTCAGCTGCCTCTCACTCTCCAGCTTTTCTTACAAGAGTTAATTAGATTGCAATGCATGTTCCCTACACTGTTCACTGAGCTGGAGAGCACAGGGTCAGGGAGTCAGACCTAGAGTCCAGATTGGAGGCAAGAAGCCTAGGCTGACCCGGTAGGCTGGCTGGAGAAGAATGGAGCAACTGAGGCCTAGGGACAAGCTGATACAGGATGCAAGTCCACTGTCCCTGGCACGTGGAGGGAAGGAGATTTTGTGCTGGGCCACTTGGACAGCATTGTTCATGCAATTGTTTAGCACTTAGACCTATAAGTGGTGAAAAAATTAAAAACAGAAAATGAAGTGTTACTCCTGGGGGAGTTCTGCGCAATGCAGAATTTTGCAGAAATTAACATTGTGCGCACAGAATTTCCTTTCACCACACAGAAATGGGCTGCAGTGCTGCTACACGCCACCTTCTGGACCTGGAAGAGCCCAGATCGCACATAGAAGACACTGTTGGGGGGAGGGGGTGGGAGCTAGAAGGTTCCTGGCAGCTGCAGTTCCCAACATGCCCTGAGGGAAGGGGAGAGTGGCGCAGAGGAAACTCTGTGCAAGCCTGGGACTGAACATCAGGCTGTTTCTCCCTCTGGATCCCTGGACCCTGGGGGAGAGGGGGATGGGTGTCTGGGCCGGGGGGGCCTGCAGCTGGGCTCTGGGGGAGAGGGGGTGCAGGTATCTGGGCAAAGGGGGGCCCCATGGCTGGACTTCGGGAGGGGGAAGGGGGCAAAAAAACAAGAACTGGGTTGTCGTAGGTTTTTTTTTTTTAACTCCGGGAATCATTAAGAAAGGGATGGATAATAAAACAGAAAATATCATATTGCCTCTATACTGCATGCAGATGTAGTCACCCCATCTCAAAAAAAGATATATTGGAATTGGAAAAGATTCAGAAAAGGGCAAAGAAATGATTAGGGGTATGGAATGGCTTCCGTATGAGGAGAGATTAATAAGACTGGGACTTTTCAGCTTGGAAAACAGACTAAGGGGGATATGATTGAAGTCTATGAAATCATGACTGGTGTGGAGAAAGTAAATAAGGAAGTGTTATTTACTCCTTCTCATAACACAAGAACTAGGGGTCAGCAAATTAATAGGCAGCAGGTTTAAAACAAATGAAAGGAAATTTTTTTCACACAATGCACAGGTAGTCTGTAGAACTCTTTGCCAGAGAATATTGTGAAGGCCAAGACTATAACAGGCTTAAAAAAAGAACTAGATAAATTCATGGAGGATAGGCCCATCAATGGCTATTAGCTAGGATGGGCAGGGATAGTGTCCCAAGCCTCTGTTTGCCAGAAGCTGGGAATGGGCGACAGGTGATGGATCACTTGATGATTACCTGTTCTGTTCATTACTCTGGGGCACCTGGCATTGGCCACTGTTGGAAGACAGGATACTGGGCTAGATGGACCTTTGTTTGGTCGCTCTTATGTTCTACTCCTGGGGGGAATTTTTGTGTGTGTCTGTATTGTTACAGACTTACTTGCTGACAGGTGTTTTGAAATAAATTAGCAAAATAATTGAAACTGGTGTGATTATGTAGTGTTATTTTGACAAATAAAATTTGTAGAATTTTGCAGAATTTTTACTTTTTTGGCTCAGAATGCACCCAGGAATAAAGTGTGCTGAAATTAAACCTAGGAACTGAACTTTCAGGAACCAGAAGACTGGGTTAATGGGTTGGGTAATCAAGTTTCATCTTCTTTAATTGTGAAGAAATAGCCTTACACAAAAGATGATCAGTATGTACCCTAAAAACATATTAACAAAATAATAATCTCAGAGTCAGAAGTAAAATCTGGTACTTGGAAGACCTTTGTGGCAACTCGCTTCAGAAATAAGAACTACTTTTCTTGAGGGGTTAAGCACAGTAGGTATTCAGCTGTGTAGGAGGGAACATATTTGTCATACTATTAGTAGTGAAGCATGAATGCTCTGAAATATGAGCAGCTGCTGTTACATTTGTGCATCTCATTTTCTGTGAGGTACCAGAATTTGAAACATATGCTGTTAGTAACATGTAGGGGAAAAAGTCTATTTGTTCTAGAGTAGGATGGTGAAGGTTGATAGTTTTATCGCACTGTTGAGTGAAGAGGGATGATATATGAAGTGCCGCTCCTTTTTGTTTAACTAATGTTGCTGCACACATGCATGCATGACTCAGTACTTTATGAACTGGGCACATATCAAATTTTGACATCATTTTGTGTATTTAAAGAGACTGTCAGGTTTGATAGGAATTAAGCTACCTTTATTATAAATTTCACCTGTGTGTTCTTTGTGTGTTCTTAAAACAAGAAACAAAACAAAAAAATTGCTAACCTAATCTATTTTGTTCAAGTTGACAGCAAAGGAGTTATATAGATAATTGGCAATCCAGTTGGACTTCAAATAAATTAACTAACATTATTTTTATTAATAATTAGAATTGCAGTAATACTATAGGTTTCAGAGTGGTAGCCATGTTAGTCTGTATCAGCAAAAACAACGAGGAGTCCTTGTGGCACCTTAGAGACTAACAAATGTATTTGGGCATAAGCTTTCGTGGGCTAGAACCCACTTCATCAGATGCATGGAGTGAAAAATACAGTAGAAAGATATATATACACAGAACATGAAAAGATGGGAGTTGCCTTACCAAGTGGGGGGAGTCAGTTCTAGTGAGACAATTCAAATGTACACACACACACACAGGAAGACAATCCTTTCCCAGAAGAGTTTTAACATCTTTACCTGTTGTATTATGCTACAATCATTGCCTAAAAATTAGGAAACAAGATTTAGTTTGGAAGGTTATGTAAGAGAATGAACTCAAATAAATGACCTGGTTTGTAATGGACATATTTTCGCATCCAAGATTTGCAAGAAAAATAGAACATTCCTAGTTATTAGCTTCTCAGAAAACTACAATTCTGAGAACATATCTAGTCTAAGATCAGTATTCTTAATATTACCCTAGACTCGTCTCATCTATTTCAACTTCACATTTGACATGTAATGATTGGCACACTTGTAGTCTGTCATTTACAAACATAGGGCCTAATCTTGCAATCAGATCCATACAGGCAAACCTTTGCAGCTGGGCCCTGGCTCCAGTGGAGCCATCCGGGGACAAAGTTCCACCCCTGGGCATGTGCTTGCAGGTTTGGGGCTATATAAGGTAGTGAACATCTTGGGGAAATGCTTAGATTTTCCAGAAAGTGAAAAATGGGATGTAAATCTTTGATCTGTATCTTCACAGTATGCCTGTCATTTAGCCATCTTAGTACTTCACAAAACTATGTGGTTAAAGTAAGTCTGTCAGATATGGACTTTTGCTTGATGGATCAGACAGTCCTTCTGTATACTTGCTGTACTGCCTCTTCTTTTGTTGTTCTTGAAAAAGTTATACATCAGCCCCAGAAAACAAACATTAATTGTGCCTTTAAGTAATATTCATATGGGTTACTATTAAAGAATACATTTATATAAGTATTAGAAAGTGGCTAGATTGGTTGATAGCTGCTAATCAGTGTCTACACAGCTGGTATTAATCTTTGGCTATATTCTGTTGCTATGAAGTGCAAATTTCAGAAGTTATGCTTTCAAACCTAATAGATGTTTTTTCTTAACATCTTGAGTCCAGTGAATAATTATTTTAATTAAATTGAATAATAGGCAATTTAATATTTCACAGTCAGTATGTAACAGACTTCAATTTCAAGCTTCCAGGGGTTATTAATAATTTTGTTCTGAATTATTAAAAATATTGATAGTTCCCTCTTTTATGCCCATGATGGCAATATTTATTTTAATAATGAAAAATAGCTGTCTAAAGTATATATTTTTGATGTTTCAGAAATGTGCTTTTTCTTTTTCTCTCCTCAGATCTGTCCAAGAATAGATTAACTGAAGTTCCTATGGAGCTGTGCCATTTTGTGTCACTGGAAACACTAAATCTATACCACAATTGTATTAAAATTATTCCAGATGCCATAGTGAATTTACAAATGCTGACTTACTTAAATTTGAGGTAAGTTAACATTATTGCTTTTTCTGTATGTTGTCAATTATGATGTCTCTTTTTCTCTCTACATTTTCCATGCATCTCTTCGGAAACATCACCGGCTATGTTGCTCATTTTATTGGCTTCAATAAGGCAGAAGCCAATTGCCAGTAGGATTTTTCTGTCCTCTGTTAATTTTGTATATGACTACATCATAGGCTAAAATAAAAATAAGCTCTTACAGAAGAGATGAAGAAGCATTGATTCTTCTTTGGATGATGGTCCCTACACATATTCCACATGTGGGTGTGCAGGTGTGCCATGTGACTGAGTCCGTAAGCGTTTCTTAGTGGTGTCTGTTGACCCGCACATATGTAGTGCGTCCACTCGTGCTCCCAGCCAAGGATAGAATAAGTAGTGCAGGTTGATGCCTCTCCAATTCCCTCTTACCGCCACATGGCCTGAGTCAGAACCCCTGTTCCTTCATGCTCTTAGTTTTCTATGGGAGTGGTGTACCTTTCATTCAGTGCATATAATTGTAAATAGGGGTATCTGCATCAACGAGGAGAAGTCAGTGTTGATGCCTACACAGGCGATCAATTTTATTGGAGTGTGGCTTGACTCTGTCATGCGAAAGCCTCTCTCCTGGAAGACCATCTTCACAGTGCTGACAGCCCTCATCGAAGACGTGCGTCACAGACCACGCACCACGGTCCGCTGCTGTCTCTCCCTCCTTGGACGTATGGCAGCGTGCACCTACGTGACACTGCACGCACATCTCCATATGTGTTGTTTTCAAACTTGGCTCCTTTCCAGCCAAGACCCTATGGGGGCCAGGGTCATCATTCCTCGGACTGTGCTGGCCTTCCTCAGACGGTGGTCCAATCTTTCCCAGATTATGATTGATATTCCCTTCGCCCCTCCCACACTACAGGCCACCATCACAGTGGATGCCTCCCTCACGGGGTGGGGAGCCCACTTACACCAGCACACACCTCAGGGCGTGTGGTCACCACAGGAAGCCAGGATGTACATAAATGTGCTGGAACTGTGGGGAGACTGGCTAGCGTGCCAGGCCTTCCTCCCACTCATTCAGGTCCTCCATGTCCAAATGTTCTCAGACAACGTTGTGGCAGTGGTATACATCAACAAGCAGGGCGGTGACAGATCCCCTTCCTTCTGCTACGAGTTGGTCCAGCTTTGGAACTGGGGCATCAAGAATGATGTGATGCTTCAAGCCACACATCTACCGGGCACCTAGAATTCCCTAGCCAACATGTTCAGCAGGACACTCTATCTCAGTCACAAGTGGGAGCTACACGACGCCATGTTCCAATACTTCTTCGCGAAGTGGGGCATTCCCCGATGGGACCTCTTTGCCAATCACAAGAATTGAAAGCTGCCCTGCTATTGTTCCAGGGGAGCAACAGAAAACAGCTCTCGGAGTGACACTCTCCCCCTCCACGCCTTTCCCTTCCTATGACAGGTGCTACGCAAGGTGCTATGCAAGGTGCTACAGAGCCATCGTCAGACTTGGAGCCTCATTCTGGCCCCATCAGTTCTGGTTCACAGACCTCCTCACTCTCCACCTGCACACCACTTTGCCTCCGCACACTCCCTGATTTACTCTCACAAGATTGCGGGAATATTCGTCATCCCAGTCTGGGCTCTCTTCATCTCACAACCTGATTTTTGGATGGGCGTCAAGATAGACTGCCCATGCAACAAATCCTTACCCAAAGCAGCAGACTCCACCAGAGCCTGCTACTGACCTAAATGGAAACGCTTCACAACATGGGCCCGCTACCCCCATCATTCACTAAACATGGTGTCTATTCCAGTCGTTCTCTACTACTGCCTAGCCCTCAGTTCTATATGAGTGCACCTGGCAGCACTTAGTGCCTTTCTCGCTCCTGTGGATAGCACCTTGGTCTTTACGCACTCCACCACTATTCGCTTCATGAAGGGTTTACTTAACACCTTTCCACCAGTACTCAAGCCCCCATCCCCGCTGGACCTTAATCTCGTACTCTCCATCCTCACGAAGCCACGCTTTGAATCGCTAGCAACATGCTCACTCTCCCACCTCTCAATGAAAGTGACATTCTTGGTAGCCATTACCTCAGCCAGATGGGTCAGTAAACTAGCGGCCATGATGGCGGATCCCACCTACCTGTTATTCCACAGGGACAAAGTGTCCTTACGGTTCCAACCTAAATTCCTCCTAAAAGTGGTGTCAGAATTTCACTTAAATCAGAGCATCCACCTGCTGGTTTTCCGCTTCAAACCACATGCTTTCCCCACTAACAGAGCCTTTCACTCCTTTGACATCTGCCATACATTGGCATTCTACCTACTCAGGACTCAACCCTTTTGTGCATCACCAAAACTATTTGTGGCCATTGCCTAGCAGTCCAAGGGTCAAGCCCTTTCACACCAATGCATCTCCAAATGAGTGTCGGGGTGCATCTGCGAAAGCTACAACCAATCCAACACCCCCCCCCCCATCTGATAGCATACTCTACGCGAGCACAAGCTACCATGTCTGCCTCATGAGTGGAGGTGTCCTGGCTAGATATCTGCTATGCTGCAATGTGGCGCACTGTCCACACTTTCACGACGCATTGCGCCATCATGCAAGCGGAAGCTACAGATACCACCACAGGTGAAGCCGTACTGCAGACCCCACTTCCACTGGCATCCTTGCACCTACGTCCATGCTGATCACTGCTTGTGAGCCACCCATATGTGGAATACACCTAGGGACCATCACTCAAAGAAGAGGAGGAGGTTACTTACCTGGAACTGGAGGTTCTTCGAGATGTGTGGTCCTTATCTTTATTCCACTACCTGCCTTCCATCACCTCTGCTACGGACTGGATTCCACTACAGTAAGAGTGAGACTGGAGAGATGTCGACCCACACTACCTATTAGCCCCTCGGCTAGGAGCATGAGGGGATGCACTATGCACATGTGGGTCAATGGACGCTGCTAAGAAACATACTTTTCTCTAATACCTTATTTGGCCCTATTTTACCACTCAGGAGTATTGTGAGGATTTATATCTCTAACTCACTCTAAATACATAAAGTGATAAGTATTAATACATTATTTATTTAGCATTATTTCAGAATGCTTTCTATTTTTAGTACTGTAGAACTAGAATAAATTTGGTATCAATTATTCTGATTAAAGACTTTTCAAAAGCTAAATATTTGGTATATCCACAAAGCATTTGCATAAATGCAGGATAATTACACAAGTATTATAGGTACTTTTTCCAAACTGTAGTGTTTTAGACATGAATACACAGAACTTATTGTTATTTAATGACCCAACAAGCAGAGTGGCAGTGAATTATGTACCTATAAACAAAAATAAAAAAGTTCTTATTAGGCAATGTAAAATTCCCCTCAGTTTAATTGCCCTTTGAAGCCAGTTCCTCTACCATTTGGGTATAGTCTGCCTCCTTAGTAGCCAGACTCAGTAAAATTCTGTAGGAGAGAGAAAAAAAAAATTTTTTTGACTGTCACAAACATATTGATCCTGGCAAGAAAAGCAATATGATTTTCAGAGCCATATTTCTCTTTCTAGCTTTAATAGTTATAAGTGTCTTCTGGTGCCAATGGAGAAGAGGACTGTACTCTGCATAGCATGTCCAGGAGGCTAGACTTAGATTTTGGATGTTAGTTGTCAAATTTTGTTTCATTTCAAGATTTTCACATTGCACAAATACTCCAAATTTTTATTCATATACTGTTCTTGGGATGCAACATCCCACATCTCTCTGCATGGGTGACCTCTGAATTTTGTAGGAGTTAAAAAATATCCACTGCTATAGGTTTACTTCCTGATTTCATTTTTTTCTGTAGCAGATCCACTAAACAGTGTGATTTTACTTTAAATGCTAGATTTTCTTTACTCTCAAGTGGTAAAATTCGTATCTTAAAATGTTGGCTCCATCTATTAAGCATGAGAGTAAGTTAGTATGCTGTCTTTTTTTTTATTTTTTTGCTCCAACAGCATGCAAATCTGGTTCTATTTTACTGGTTGAAAAAACTATTGGGCTGAAAGAAAGCATATTATGGTGTTCTCTGAGAAACTGATCAAAAGGCATATCTGTAGGATTTTACATATAATACGTATATCGGACAATGTCTGCCTCCTTATTCATTGTTGTCATGTGTTGTAAGCACTTGGGGCCAAAAAAAACCTGAGATGAAGATGAGTGTTCGTGTCACATAAATAGTTAGTGCAACACTGTGGCAGAAGGAAGGGAAGTTCTTGTTAGGTTACCAGCATTACCAACCTCAAGAGATCAAAAATCAGGAGTTAGATCCTCCAAAATCATGAGATTTGCCCCCCCCCCAAGAGATTTTTTTAAAAAGAAAGATTATACTGTTTTTGGGTCTCTTGATTTTTAACTCTCTCTACCTATCCCCTGTGTGTGTGTGTGAGAGCGAGAGAGATGATGCACTGCCCACTCTCCCAAATTTATTGAATATGGTGACTTTGGCTCCTGCTGCAGGAGCTCTCAACCCCATAACTGTCTGTCCTTTGCCCTCCAATTAATTCTGCCCCCCTCAGCCTCCAAATCAATCCTTTCCCCTCAGTTTCCACATCTGCCTGTCACACCAATTCTGTCTGTCCCCCAACCTACATATCAGTTTTTCCCCTCTGCTGCTATAGCTCTTGGGGTGTTCTTCAATCCCCTTTCAGGCAGGGGGTGGGTGTTGCAGCCAGGGAAAAAGAGGAAAGGGGTGAGGAGCTGTCTGCATTGTGAAGGGAGAAGGAGTGAGGGGCACTCTGCTCCCTCCTCACATGTGAGAACAGCGAGCATGGATGGAAGAGACGCTTCTGATTCCTTCAGGGCTGAACTTTGCAAGGGGGCTGGAGAGTTTTGTGTCATCGTGAGACGAGCTCCAGCTCCCTCTGAAATTCTGTCACTCGGAAAACAATCGTGAGAGTTGGCAATACTGGGTTACACAGTTTTAGGAAAGCAACTCAGAATCGAAACTTTAAAAGGAATGTTTTAAAAATTATATCTTGATTTTTATTTTGGATTCAGAAGAAATTCCTGAAAATGTTACCTTTCAGGTTGGAAAGTCAGGAGTAGACTGACTCAATCTCAGACCAGGGTACTATTCTATAAACATAAGATCATCTCAGCTGCTGGTTCCACATAGTCAGGCCTGATGGCTGGAGCAGAGGTTGAAGCTAGGTGTAGGGTCGGGATTGGGACAAGGGAAGCGCTGAAACTGGTGTCCAGGTGCAGGCTGTGAGTCAGAACCGAGGTCAGAGTCCATAGGCAAGCCAACCCAGTATTTTATCCGGAATCCAGATGTAGGCCAAAGCCAGTTGGGAGTGAGTCCAAGTGTCGGGAACAGAAGGTGGGTGCAGGACTGGAGCGGCTCAATAATTGGGCTGGAGCAAGGTCAGAATAGGCCGTGACCAAGGCTGGAACAGTTAACTTGCAGTTCTGTGTTGGTGAAATACCAGAGCCTGGGGGTCATCTGACCTGGGTTCTGCTTATGGATAGGCTGCTTCCACATGCCTGAGAGCTGAATCCCTGCAGGCTCTGTTGGAGGAATAAGTCAGTGCAGCTGAGTTGCTGCTGCATGCCTGAGTGATGACTCTGTGTGTGTCTGTTGAAGGAGTGAGTCATGGCAGCTGAGTGGGCAGCCCTGGTCTGGCTGCGGGTTTGCCTCATATAAGATACTGCAAATATGCATATATCATTTAAATAATGTGGGTTACAAGATCATATTATTTTGGGAATCACTAACGCTAGAAAAAATGACTGTAAATCATTGGAAGTCTTGAATTCTCAATTTTTCAGTAGAGTAGAGCCCTTGTTAGTTTACAAAATATCATACTTTGAATTGCTACTGGTTTCTCAAATGTGGTCTGCAATGGCTTGTATTTTTGCCTAATACCCTGAGCCAATTTGCTGTTGCAACTCATTGATTCGGGTAGTTAATCTTGGGGAATTCTGTGCTATCAATCTGTAGGACACTTTCCAGCACATCCCAGTATGGCCCATAAACAAGATGTACCTGACATTCTTTCTTGTCTACAAGGTCCATAGATCCATCAATGGCCTCTCATTCTGCATATAGCTACATAGGCAGAACTAGATCTTTAAGTCAGTGATTGGGGAAGTCATGACATGACTGAAGAGCCCACCAGGTTTCTGTTCTGTCTCCATAGCTGCAGGAAGGTTTATTGGAATTCCCGATGGAGAGCAAAAGTGTTATTAAAAAAAGATTTTGGCCATACATTTGTTTCTGTAGCTGTGTTTCTGGTCCTCCCCTGCGTAGGGATTTAAGGGTCCAGTTCCTCTTTACTGTTGAAACACCATTAGAAGGGCCCCTGCCAGTGTGCCGGGAACAAGTCAGAAAGAAGGGTGAAGCATGAATATATGCTGTCTGCGGCACCCCACTTGTGGAATGCCTGCATTGGAGATCTCTGTGTGTTCTGCAACCAAGAGTCCTGTGTACCTCAGCAGATCCAGGTCGGGCAGGGACCTTCATGGAGTTGGTCTTCTGAGCTAGGATCAGCAAATCCAGACCATCAGGAAATTGGGTCAATAGAACCACTCCTGCTTCCTAAAAGATGGGTGGGGAGGAAGGGGAAAGGTTTATATTCCCTTTTCCCCTCTGATTAAGAAATCATGAGGTGGCAGTGTTGTGCTGGACCTGAAGCATCTCCAGTTCCTGAGAGAGCCCAGATTCAACATGGAAACACTGAAGTTCAGCCTGGTGGCAATCAGCAAGGGGAAATTAAGTTATTAATTACTTGAAAGATGTGTACCTTCACATCCCTAGAATTTCACTGCAAATTTCTCTATTTTACTTTTTAGATCCCAGCACTTTGGGTGCATTTTGTTGTCATTTAGCCTTGCCACCTCCCCTTCCCCAAGGTATTTACAAAGTTACCCGTTGTCCTAGTAGCTGCCCTCAGACAGGAAGCGGGGATGGGGGTGGAGGGCGTTTAACTCTGTCCATTCCTTGATGTCTGGAAAAGGGCTCTGTCCAAAGACAAATTGGTACAAAGCACTTCAAGGCTAATCGGGAATCTAGAGGACCATGGTTTTATTCTAAATTGGGAAAAGAGCAAACTAGACCCCACACTCAGATAGCTCACCTAGGGTTGGAAATTGGCATGCTCCCACAGATCGTGTGTTTCTCGAGAGACAGAAAAAATGGCAGACCCGGTGCCCCGTTATCTGGAGTGCTGCCCCCTGGCCGTACACCCCTCAGTCTCAGCGTCTCCCCTCCCCAAGGAACTCCCACCCACTATCCTCACCTCACCTCAGTATAAGGCTACTGCTAGTCATTGTCTAGCCCCCGCACCCTGGGGCAGACTGCAGTATCAGCCTACTCATCACCGGCAAGGTTGGGTTTGGACCTGCCGCCTTTGCCTACCCCTGGGCTGCCCTCTGCAACCCCCAGTACCCATTGGCCTTCTGTTAGGCCGCAGCCTGGGGTTTTCCAAGCTGGAGCTCCCCAGCTCCTCTGCCTTTCCCCAGCCGTGCTCCACTCAGGTACTCTGCTCAGATCCCTGCAGCCAGGTCCCTCCCTCTCAGAAGCTCGAGGTAGTCTGCTTGAGCCTCAGCCTAGCAGCCCCTTTATAGGGCGAGCTGCGGCCTGATTGGGGTGTGGCCCAGCTGCGGCTGTTTCCCCAATCAGCCTAGGGTTTTCTATCTCAGCCCCCACCCTCTCCAAGGGCTGGCTTTTAACCCCTTCTTAGCCGGAGCGGGGTGACCGCCCCGTTACACTGTCATATACAGGTTTTTCAAAAGTCTAATGCTCTATTCTTTTTCTAACATCCAGCATTTAAAGGAAAGAACCTCAAAATCTTCCATTTCAGGGTGGTTGAGATGGTGCACCCATGAAGCATGCAAGTCAAAGAGCTTCTCCCCCAACCGGCCTCAAAGCCCACGTACTAAGAGCAGCAGGAGCCTCCGGATCTGCAGGGCATTCTCAACATTTTACTAGGAGGAAGCTGCCTTTGATAGCAGGTTGCTTGCAGAATTAGAGAAGGAACTTAAAACCTTGTATATAGTTCTGTTAGGTGAAGTTTCCTTGAGACAAACTGCTATAAAAATCCCATTGGTTAATGGGTTTGTGGACCTTGTATATGAAAGAAAATAGGAACATTTATTTATTCCTTTCTCTGAGTTAAAGTCCACAGATCTGACCCTCCCTTTATATGAAGCATTTATTTGACCAGTAGGATAAAAAATCCTGCTAGGTTCGTTCAAATTTTGGTCAATAAAGTTATGCAATAGGAATTCATTGTTTATTGCTATAGAGTGTATAAACTTATTAACAAGTTTTAATCCACATGGGGGATTATCCTTTTCTAAGGAAGCTGTGTTAGCCCTCCCTTATCAGTGAGTGACAGGTCTGATTCTGCCTATGTAGTTGCAAGCAGGCTGTAAGGCAGTTGGACCTTATAACTCAGAGAAAGGAAATATTTGTTTAATCAAAATAAATTTTCCTGTTCCATATACTGGCGCCACTGATGAAACAGAGCCTCTTCTGTTTGGTGTGTCTGTGCACCCTTCTCTGTTTCTGCCCTTTCAGCAATAATGAGGGTATATTTTACCATCCATAATTTAATGGCGCTGTGATGAAAGTAAACTCTGCTTCCCATTCGGACTTTCCTATTATATATCCTATTCTACCAACCTCTTGCTCTACTCACTGTTATTAAAATAATTGAGGGCAAATTCTCTAAGGTCATTTTGTAGTCACAGTAACCTGGCAAATTAAGTTTTAAATTTAATTACACAATGTGACCCTTATACTCCCCCTCTCCTCCCCCCCCCCCCCCCGTTGCTGAGTAGTTTTCTTTTCCTTGAGCTGTACGATTACTGGAACTGAAATTTGGCTCTGTCGTCCCAACTCCAGATATATTTTCTCATATATATTTTCTATTTGTTTTTTGATTTATTTTAATTAATCACTCTCACCATTAATGAGTGCTCTGAAATGTGAAATATTAAATTTTAGACAGCCCTTACTGGACATGAATGTCATATCTTCAACTCCAGTTTGAAGAGGGAACTAAGGATATTTTATATGAAGAAATTAATTATGGTTCTCAAGTATCGTTTTAAAGTGCTGATAAAAAGAGTGAGGAGATGGAGAACTGACAGAAATAAGATTGTTGTTGCCATTGTTGCCATGGTGATGTTATACCTGTGCTCTAAATTTATTATTAGGTATTTGTGCTTGCAGCCTCTCAATGATTTAGTGTAAAGAAAATGAATTTGTTTATTTGTATTCTGGATAGCTGCATAGTATTTGTTTATTTGTATTC
>NW_020664369.1:441907-661349 GCF_002925995.2 Terrapene triunguis | reverse complement strand
TTTATTTGTATTCTGGATAGCTGCATAGTATTTGTTTATTTGTATTCCCATTTGGATTATGGGAAAATAGTTGTTGGTTGGAACAGCCCAAATATAGTACAGATGTACGTAGTCAAAACTGCATTATACTCTCCTCCCAATAAACTTAAACCTGACTTTCTTCAGGGCAGTGGTATGCCTTTGCTATATTCTTGTTGTCTTTATTCTTAGCCTTTCCAAACCAGAGAAATGGTCAGCTTTTTTATTGTATGTTGCTGGTGTTTGGTAATTTTGTTGGATCTGTGTTCAGTTGAAATCAAGTTTAGAAATCTCAGCCAAAGTTGCTTTCTGTATAACTTTCAGTTTAAGATGTGGATCTGTATATAAACATTTTATAGTAATTCTTTCAGAACACTGATACTCTGGAGACAGTTGGATTTAGGCATCATAATTTCATGAGAATGATTGTCTTCTGCTTTAAAGCATAGGATTAGATTCTGATTATGGCTACTACAGACTTTCTGTGTGATCTTGGGCATCCCACTTAACATTTATGTCTGTTTCCTGACCTGTACAAAGGGGATAAAAGTATTTACCTACCTTCACAGGTTTTTTGAAGCTAAAATATTTGTAAAGCATCTTGAAATTTTTGGATAGAAGACTATGTAGATATATAAATAATGATTTTAATATATAGCTTTTGGAGCAGATGTCAAGATTCAGAATTGGATAAAAGAAGCTGTGGAGATGAATGTGAGAGATCCATGTGGGAATTTGGGACATTTAATGCAATTATAAATGAAATCTGTCTTGGGTTCTCAAAATACAGTCATGCATAAATTGTTCATTCTTTAGAGGCTTGAACAGTGACATATATTTTAAAATAGCTTTTAAGAGGGTGTGAATGTAAATTAAAGTTAATGGTAGTTGGTACAGGATTTTAACCTGTAAGGAAAAGAAAGCCAGGTGTTTTGAGTCAGAAAAATCTTCAGCTTCATGGGAAAACCAAGAGTTGAGAAGCAAACCACTCTGTTGATTTTTGTGACATATCTTGTAGGAACTTTACCCAAGAAAAAAACTCCAAACCACAATGTAAATTAACATTTTTACTTAGTGCTAACTAAGAGTCATGTCTCCTCCTCCTGTCACTCCCAACTTCCAAACCTCCCCCAATATCTCTAGAATAGCTGAGGAGGGACAGGGAATTGAATCCGCCCAGGTGTCCCTGTCTAAATATGATTCCTTTTATTCTGTGTGCCAATCCCCTCCCCCCACACACTCTATCCACCAGGAGGACAATCATTTTACTACGAAGAAGGAAATATGTTCCCTCTAAGGGCTTTATTATTTCCTAAATTATTTTTTTGTAAATGTATTTCTAATGATCTTTCTCAGTGAATTTCTCAAGTTTCCGTGTGATATAGAAATCAGTGAAATGGGGAACAGTGAGCAGCCTTACACCAGTCTAGTCTCAACTTGTTTTCCAGCACTGGATTCATTATATTGCTGTCCCCTTCCCTAGTCTCTTTTCATAAGCCATTTGTTAGCTGAACACCTGCAGACCTCTTGGGCAGATGTGGTTAGAACAGATGGGGTATGGCTCCTGAATGCTAGATGATTTGTGCCAATGTTCAGACATAACATATCCTTTTTAAGAAAAAGTTAATGATGATTGACCACAGGTTGAAACAAATCATTGTGTTCACCACAAAAGAGTGCTTGCTGCTTTTACTCTGGGAAAGCATGTTTTGTCATCTTTTTTCCAACAGCAGCCTTCGTTGACTCTTGATTTATGGTATTTAAAAATCTATAAAGTCATATCTAAATGTAAACAATAACCCACTGCAGGTGCACATGTGCATTCTGGGTGAATAAATTTATGTAAGCATTTGTGGGAGAGAATTTAACTCGTGACATTCAGGACCAGACCCAGGGCTATAATTCCATATGCCATCAGTCACTAGATAGATCAGCAGCCAGAGCTTGGAAATCATGTGGTAGAAATAATGGGCACAATTATTAAGGGCTTCATAACAAAATCTCTCCCCTCCCCCCCTTCCTCTGCATTCTTTTTAAAATGGATGGTGGGTCAAGGTTGAGAGCAAGCAACTACTTAACATGAAAACTGAACATGCATTGGTGAATGTGCTGGCCCACCACAAAATTTGTTAAAAAACGTATTTTTTGAAATGGTGTTGATTCACTGGGTTAATGCACTAACCTTGTTCTTAAGCGTTACTGGATTTAAATCCTTGTTCATGATTTTAATTGAAATGATTTCAGTGGTTTGTCTTGATCAATAATGCAAAATTGTTCAATTTGAAGTACTACACAATATATTACATACAATACAGTATGATGCCAATCCTTACTCCTTCTGCTGGAAGGACACTGGATACTAATTTGAAAATGAGATGTACCAAGGGATGCTGTAAAGTTGGGGGAGGAAGTCCCTTAACCATTTTGTTGTTGTTGTTAGTAAGAGATTTTGAGTGTACAAGCCTCTTAACAATTTATTATTTTCCAGTTTAACAAAATTAAAATGTATGTCTATAGTTTGATCTGGCTCAGCACAGACCAAAGAGTATTTTCCCTCTGACTGGCAACATTACAAGCAGTATGGGAACAAAACAAGAATAGCTTTTCTCTCTCTGTGGCTCTTCCTTCACTGTAACCCAGCTCTCTGTTGGAATACCCCCTGCTACTGCAGAGATGCAGGAGAATGACCATGTGGCCCATTTGCACGTCATCTTCTTTGCAGCACTTGAGTATGCAATAAATAAATAAATAAAACGTTCCAGAGAACCCTAACATTAAAAAGAGAACTTCAAAAAATGTGTTTCCCGTAGCAACTTTCCACCCCCTGCTGCTATGGTACATTGTATTCATATTGTGAGAGCTGCTGTTATTGGGACAGCCCTGGCTTCCTCCAAAGCAGTGGTTCTCAACCTACTTACCATTGCGGGCCGCATCCAATACTACCTGTATGGCCTTGAGGATGTCACATGGGCTGCAGCTCTGTGCTGATTGGGCCGCAGGTTGAGAACCACTGCTCCAGAGGTAGCACCTGACAGGCACTCTTCAGAACTCAGTCAGAAGAAGGGGAAAAAGCAGCTTACCTGATGGAACAGTCCCTCCAGCTAAAGCAGTAGTGGGAGGATGAACCTTAGTTGGAAGCAGAGGTCAGATTGTATATCGGGAGAAATGTAGTGAGCTCCATCCACAACAGGAGTTCTCCCCGGATGAGATGCTGCTCACAGTAGACTGCAGAGGTTCAAAATATGATCATGCATTCTCTGATCTCCTTGAATTCCTTCTCAGTGGATTCTGAATATACCATGGGCTCTGCTAGACCCCTTATGCTTGGCTTACCTGCAGTGAGACTTCTATGTCTGTGAGGATTTGGCTCTTACTTGATTATGGGAGGAAGTGGCAGTACTCTCCCAAACCCAGTCATTTGTGGTGACAAAATGGGCTGTCGTAATATGATCCACCCTCACCACCTTATGTGTTTTGAAGATCAGTGAAATGTTAAAAATATTGACATTTAAAATATTATCATTGGGCACCTTATCATCCTTTGAAATGAATAAGGTAGGTCACACTTTGAGAGCTATTGTTCCAAATTTTGCATACATTTGCAAAAGTGACTGTTTCAGTTCATGTCTTTGAGGCTGTCCCAGCAAGATAGCAGCTAGAGTTGTAGTTTTATTTATTTAAAATGAAAGCCTAGATTCTGGAGAACAAAAAAGCATAAAAGAGGTGCTGATGCACTTCACTGCTGATCAGCTCAATCTGAACCCCAGGTGAAGGGAGTGAAGGTTCCCAACCCTCTGCCTTTTTCTCTGTTCTGCTTACCCGAGTATATGAATATTGTTTAGTATTCCAATCTAAACAAGGTTCCTTTTGTTCTCCACCAAGAAAAAGTCCCAAAGAAGCCAGTCTTGTGTTACCCCAACTGTTTTTCTTTTTATGCTTTTTCCAGAGTCTTAGATTTATTCCTTTGATTAAACCATTCAGCTACAGCCAACTATATAATGCTGCAGCTCCTACTCATCTCTCCTTATCTAGATTGCTAAGTTGCTCCTTCGCAGGAAGAAAAAGCCTCCATTGGGTCTGAAACTGATATTTAAACCTCAAACTCAGAATTCATGAGAACTGGGTTTACCTGCTGAGAAATGTTTGTTCTGCAATGTGGTTTGGAAGCTTAGTGGAGAAGAGAGATTCAAAAGGTCTTCCAGAATTTCTGGTTAAAGGACAAGAACAAGGGTTCTCATTATTCACTCTTTAGCTCTCAGTGCTATGGAAACAGCCTGTCCCACCTTGGATCCTAAATCGGCATTCTAGTTCTACAGACCCCCAGAATAATTTTCTGATAAATGGCTTTCTTCCATAAGGTGAACTTAACTCTTTTCTGTTTGACCTGCCTAAAACACCTAATGCTTGTTTGAGGGGCCCCCGGTAGACATAAGTTTGCAAGGAACTATCAAGAAAAGATTTAATTTGTAGCCTTCTGCTGTTAGGTTTTCAGATCAGCTATATCGGCTCAAATAGTCTGAAATTCATTAGGATCCAGAATTCCCTGCTTTTTCACCTTAAGAAAGTTTGAAGGAATTTCTGAAACATTGTGGCCAGAACTAACAGTTGTAATGATATGACTTGGGTGTTTTCTGTGTGTTGCTGCTAATTCAGCACTTTTCTGGTGGCTTGCATAGCATTGTGGATCAGGCTATTAGGCGGGAACCTTCCCTCCTCACTTGGTGTGTTACTCTGGTTGTGCCTATGTTTTTTTGGAGAATTTTTAGGCATTACTTCTAACAGTTCAGATATCCAGGTAATTCTGCTTCTTCCATCATCTCATGCCAAGAACCCTGAACTTTTCACTTCAGGAATGCATTGTGATTGCTCACTCCTTAACTGAAAGAGTTGGCCTGTTGAATTCTTAACAAAGATGTCCAATTATTTTTAAAGCAAAAAAAGAAAGAAACCACAGACCCTTTCAGCTCATATTTATACACCAGAAAGAAACTAAGATGAGCACAAGACCTTTTAAAAAAAAAAATTGTGGGGTTACTTTTAAAATTTCTCTGCGGGAACAGAGCCTTTACAAAGGTTGATTTACTGTTTATCCATTTTGAAGGATTCAGATGGCCTTGAGGCTTCCTGATATGCCATTGTGCTTAAAGAATTGTATATAAGAATCACAGCAGCAGTGTCCTTCCTGATCAGGATCAGAGCATACACCAACTGGGCTGTAGTTTCTTCCTTGACAGCTAGAGGTGAAGCCTTGTTAGATAAACTGTGCTGGGCACCTTGATCAGGCATTGGTGACTGCTGCATTTGGCTGAGAGAGGTTTGGAGACAACCCTCCTTTGAGGTTTCTCTTTTAATGGAAGAAATGATTGGGATCATAGTTGGTGTCTTCCCATTCAGATTAGCCTCTGCATTCTGAGAGTCCTGTCAGATACTGTTGTTTAGAACACTGTTCTGATCAAAGTCACAGAAAAACAAACTAACAGTTAACTCTGTGTGTAACTGAGTTGATTAATACACCAACCCAGCCTGATGGACATTATCCTATGAGATTTAGAAAAAGGAAGTTCCTGTTAGGGATGAGAAGTGCAGGCTAACCTTCATTCTTTCACATAAAGATTGTCTCAAACTGGGGAGCAAAGAATGTGCAAAGGAGGAACAATGAAGGAGAAACTTTTCAAGGATGGGAGAATGATAGATTTGTGGTTTAATCACAGTATTAGGAATCAGAAGCCTTGAAGTATACTCTCCAGCTCTGCCACAGACTTCCTGTGTGGCCTTGGGCAAGTAATTTTATTTCCTGTCCCTTAGTTTTCCCATCTGCAAAATAAGTATGATAACACATCCCTAACTCACAGGTAACTTTAATATATGTGAGGTGTTCATATAATGTGGTGATGTGTTATAGTAAAGTTCATTAATAAATGTTGGATTTGGTTGGTTGCCATCTTTTCTATTGTTGTTACCAAAGAGGGAGAAAACACTATAGTCTATTTTGCAAGATCAAGTCATAGAAAACGAATGATCAGGTAAGAGAATAAACAATTTGGCTTTTCCAATCTGAAATATGTGAAGAGTTTCAGGCTGTAAAGAATTTTCAGTGCTTCAAATACCTGGGGGAAAAACGGGTTGCAACAGACACAGAGAGAAGTCTTCGCATGTAGCTGTGTTTGTGAGAACCGGAGGCATGCCAGTGTTTTTTCTATGATCAGTTGTTAGCCTGTCTTTCAGTTAGCTGGGGAAAAAAGTGTCATATTTATGCTTACTTCAGTAAAATCATAGATTTTTTTTAAAATGCTTGCAGCTACTGCCCTCATTGAGTTTCCTGCATTTGTTGTGAAGGAAAACAGCTGTTGTAAGTTGATGTCACTTTGTTCATGTAGTATATTCATGAGTAAACTGATAAAATTAATTCTTTTGTTTCAGGATGGTGATATTCCATAAAGCTGTTTTGTTCACTAAATGGAGATCTTTTTCTAATTTTGCTTATGTTTGATGTTTTAATGCAGTTTTTATTCCAAAACTTTTATGTACATGCAAGTTGATATATCAAGATATCTCAATAACTGGACTTTTTAAATAGCACATTGTAATCTCAGATTTTCTAAGTGAGGATACAATAGAATGTAACTTGTATTTTTAATGTTTGTTTTTGTTTCTTTTGTTGCAGTCGAAATCAGCTTTCTTCTTTGCCAGCTTGCCTGTGTGGTCTTCCTCTAAAAGTCTTAATTGCAAGTAACAATAAGCTAGGTTCCCTTCCAGAAGAGATAGGTCAGCTAAAACAGTTAATGGAACTGGTATGTTACTGATTTGAATGTTTGTTTTTTGTTTGTTTTATTACTAGTTACAGTATAATCAACTTTGTAAAGAACGTCCTGCAAAAGCCTAATGATACAGTAATCACTGTTACAGTCAGTGCCCCTTAATATGTGGTGAACTTCTTAATTGCATCAAATAGGAAAAATGTTACAGTGTAACTGTCTCCTTTCCAGGCTCCCTGTCATCCATATCACTCTCCTTGGGTTCATATAAAACACATCAGTGAAGATCATCTTGCCTACTTGTTGTTCTCACTGCATGACCAAATCATTCCTCTGTTCAAATCCCTCTACTGGCTCCCTGTTTTGCTGCAATAAGTTCAAGTTTCTTGTTCTGGCCTCCAAGTCCCTTCCTAGCTCTGCCCCTCTCAACTCATCTTTTTTTTCTTTTCTTACCTCATTGTATTTTACAAATTATGCTCATCTTTTCAGTCCCTTTTAGTTTCTCTCACAAATATTTCCATGCTGTCCATTATGCATGGAATGTCTTCTCTGAAGTGATCCATACGGCCACTGTCCTCTTTCTGCAAAACCTACCCCTTCTGTAATGGCTATAAGAAATCAGCCAGTTATTGAGGGCATGGAGGGCAGGAACTAAATGGCACTTGAGAATTTTTTTTTAAATTGAAAATGTATATGAAAAGGTTATCTGTAAAAGACTGTATATATTTTAATGTTTTCTCCTCCCTCACTTTCTTCCCTTTATATGATGCCTTGTTTTGTTAAAGTGTAAACTGTTTTGGACTGTCTTCTGCTTATTTCTGATCACCTAAACCTTTTGAGAATAGCCATTAGTAAATGAACCAGTTACTCTGGCATTGCTCCTGAATTCCCAGTAGAAATTATATTGCAACATTTTTCTGACTGGTATAGTCTCTACCTACTGCTTCTATCTTGGGTATTTCTAAGGTGTTGTCACCGTGGTGTCAGAAAGTATCTGCTCACCCATCTTATTTTTTAAATAATATTTCCTATCCTTAAAGCCTGAACCTGTTACATGGTGTTGAGTTAACTTCGGCCCCAGTCCTGCAACTGGCTGTCCCTCCGTGGAGCTAGTTGCAAGATTGGGGTGTTTAAGTAGTAGCTGAGAGTATTCAGCAGGTCTCAGGATTCAGCCCTTACAACTATAGTTGGGCTAACTGTAGTTGGATACTTTTTTTTTCTTTCTCTCCCTTGGGATGTATGGGGTCTTTATAATGGCTTATACGATGTTTAATGTTTTTCTTTTTTGTGAAATGTGTACTTTATTGGTTTATCTTTTTTCATACTTCGTCATATTTATAATGACTTCTTAATGAAAATTAAAAAGTTATCAAATTAAAACACAAACAAAAACAATGTCACTACTTTAAAATGAAACTGCTAGTTATAGTGATGGTTTACTTTATGCTTTATTAGTGGATTTATTTTATTAAGTTTTTATTTGCAAGTACAATTCAGGAATATTAAACATCTCCCTTTTTAGGGGACAGAATGACTAGATGGATTATTAATGGGATTTGAATCCAGCCAACCCTTGGTCACTGCTGGTTTGAATGTGACATTACTTAGCAATGAATAAACATCCTTGTCATCTGATGGCTGTTTGGGGGTCTCTCTGAAATAAGTTGGTGGTGCCAGTCTATTTCTCGTTGGACTGCATTTCATATTTTAGTTCATAGACTCATAGACTTTAAGGTCAGAAGGGACCATTATGATCATCTAGTCTGACCTCCCGCATGATGCAGGCCACAAAAGCTGACCCACCCACTCCTGGAATAATTCTCTCCCTTGACTCAGCTGTTGAAGTCCCCAAATCATGATTTAAAGACTTCAAGTCGCAGAGAATCCTCCAGCAAGCGACCCCTGCCCCATGCTGTGGAGGAAGGCGAAAAACCTCCAGGGCCTCTGCCAATCTACCCTGGAGGAAAATTCCTTCCCGACCCCAAATATGGCGATCAGCTGAACCCCGAGCATGCGGGCAAGATTCTCCAGCTAGACCCTCCGGAAAATGTTCTCTGTAGTAACTTTTAATATCCCATCATTGACCATTGTTACTAATTACCAGCGATGGCACGTTATTGACCTATTGACTAAAATCACATTATCCCATCAAACCATCCCCTCCATAAACTTATCAAGCTTAATCTTAAAGCCAGAGAGGTCTTTCACCCCCACTGTTTCCCTCGGAAGGCTGTTCCAGAACTTCACCCCTCTGATGGTTAGAAACCTTCATCTAATTTCAAGCCTAAACTTCCCGACGGCCAGTTTATATCCATTTGTTCTCGTGTCCACATTAGTACTGAGCTGAAATAATTCCCCTCCCTCCCTGGTATTTATTCCTCTGGCATCCTTGATAGCAGTTTCAGTGAAGAACTACTGAAATACCTTCCCATCCTACTAGTCCATTGAGAACAGGTTGAAACACACTGACAAGGTAGTTTAGCACTATCCATGCAGTTACTGCTTCATGGAGGGTTGCCAGGTGTCTGGTTTTTGACTGGAACGCCCAGTCGAAAAGGGACCCTGGAGGCTCTGGTCAGCACCGCTGACCAGGCTGTTAAAAGTCCAGTGCTCCGTGCGGCTCCTGGGAAGCAGCCGGCATGTCCCTCCGACTCGGAACCGCGGCCAATGGGAGCTGTGGGGGTGGCGCCTGGGGGCAAGGGCAGCACGCAGAGCTGCCTGACCACTCCTCCACCTAGGAGCAAGAGGGACGTGATGCCGCTTCCTGGGAGCCACCTGAGGTAAGCGCCTCCCGGAGCCCGCCCCCCTCACCCCCTCTTGCAGAAAAATTGCCCAGAGCCCATTCCTGCACCCCAAACCCCTCATCCCCGGCCACACCGCAGAGCCCGCACCCTCAGCCAAAGCCCTCACCCCCTCCTGCACCCCAATCTCCTGCCCCAGCCTGAAGCCCCCTCTCGCACCCTGAATTCCTCGGCCTCAGCCTGGAGCCCCCTCCTGCACCCCAAACCCCTCATCCCCAGCCCCACGCCAGAGCCCTCTCCCTCACCCCCTCCCGCACCCCAACCCCTAGCCTGGAACCCCCGCCCACACTCCAAACCCCTTGGCTCCACTCCACAGCCCAGAGCCCCCTCATACCTCTTTCCCGGCCCCACCCCAGAGCCTGCCCTCACCCCCTCCTACAACCCAACCCCCTGCCCCAGCCCGGTGAAAATAAGCGAGCGAGCAATGGAGGGAAGGAGGATGGAGTGAGTGGGGGCAGGATCTTGGAGAAGGGGTGGGGCAGGGGTGTTCAGTTTTCTGCCATTAGAAAGTTGGCAACCCTAGTTCCATGAGTAAACAGAATTTGCATTAAGTAAAAATAAAAGCCCTGCTTCTGATTTAGCTTTTAAAAATTAAAAGCAAAATTATTTAAGAGGTTCAAAAGAAGTACAAATTGTGCTCCGGAGGAGGCAGGACTCTTTGGATTTTTGTTTTGTTTTGAGTTCCTACTGTCTTTTGTACTACCACTGTTTCAAAAGACAACAGACTTGACTGATTCTGCTACTTCCCAGTCCCAGCATCAGTGTCACTCTTTGGAAGCAGCAAGAAAATGTAAAAATTACTTTTCTAAAAATAATTGCAAAACAACATTGTAGCACGTATCACTTTGGTTAGATTCTGACTGGAGCAAGAGGGTAGAAAAACTTGTGTGAAAGCTGAAAGTATGACTCTAATCTTTTTTCCTGTGTTCTGTATGGTTACAAAATAGCATGTTAACATAACAAGGTTTGTTAAATTTGTGAATAATTCAGTTCTGATGACATAATCTCCTTACGTTGATGACCACTGTGATTATTTAGGTCACTATTCAAATTGGATTGTTTGCTTGGAAATTGCTAACCTATGACGTATTGGATGGGGTAAAGTGGAATATAAATTAAAGCATATTGATAAATAGTGCTACAGTATATGATGCAGAGACGTTTATATGGATAGGTTGTCACAGATTAAGCTAGGTCTCATAACCCAAATAAAAGCATTTACCAGTAAAATGTTTCTGTTGCTATTGTACAATACTGTTTTATAGAAATTTAACATTTTCACCATTTAACTGCACCCAGATTTTAGTAAATACATTCCATAGAGCAAATTGTATTTGTTGTGTAAATCTGTCTTTTGTCTCTGAAATGAAACATTGAAATGTCTTTTAATGTCTATTTAGATGCTACCACTTTAGTAAACATTCAGATTATTTTCAAGTATTGGTTAGGAAAATAACTTTCCTCTGGTTGTTGCAATTAATTACAATTCAGTAGTTCAGTTATTTCCCTTGCATTCAGTATGGTCTCAGATGGCATAAGCTCTAAGAGAACTGGCTTGGGTTATTAAAATGTTAACTCATGACTGAATCATGATTTTTGAGATGGATGTGCAGGATGAAATTCACTTAATGTTGAGGGCTTGCATAAACTCATATGTGCCTATTACACCAGTTCAGGCCTAGTTTAAGGATTTATTTGGTCTTTGGCAGTATGGTGAATTTCACCCTTTGAAAACACACAGCAACCAATATTTTAAGCAAATTTAAAATGTTTTAATAGGTAGTGAACAAAAGATTTAATCAGATGAAAGGCCTATTAATATTTAATGGCATACTACTGAGTGTTTGAATAATCTGGAAGACACCTGGAATCTTATTCAATGGATGTCAGTTTCTATGTTTAAACCTTCCAATAATAAGTATTAAAGTAAAACTGGATATCTTTACCACCATCATTTGTTTAATTATGCTTAACCTACTAACTGATTAAAGCAACAGAGGGTCCTGTGGCACCTTTAAGACTAACAGAAGTATTGGGAGCATAAGCTTTCGTGGGTAAGAATCTCATCTGAAGAAGTGAGGTTCTTACCCACGAAAGCTTATGCTCCCAATATTTCTATTAGTCTTAAAGGTGCCACAGGACCCTCTGTTGCTTTTTACAGATTCAGACTAACACGGCTACCCCTTTGATACTAACTGATTGTTATCCTTGCTTGCTTTGACCATCTATTGGAATAAACTTGTATTAACATTTATAAGAATAATTTCAGAAAGAAATCCAAAATGGATGGAACCACATTGTAGTTGTCTTTTCTACTAATTTGTAACCATTAAAATTTAAAGATATTGAGTGAAATTAATCTTGTTCCTGTATACCAGCAGGATTTCATAATCCTTTGAGTTCTTTTAAAATAAATTGAATCTGTTTCAATCAGCTGACTGTGGTTCTACTCTGAAAAGTGACTTAGGCCAGGTCTACACTAACACCCCAATTCGATCTAAGGTACGCAACTTCAGCTACGTGAATAACGTAGCTGAAGTCGACATACCTTAGTTCGAATTTACCGCGGTTCAGACGCGGTCCACACACGGCAGGCAGGCTCCCCCGTCGACTCCGCGGTACTCCTCTCGCTGAGGTGGAGTACCGCAGTCGACGGCGAGCACTTCCTGGTTCGAATTATCGCGTCCACACCAGACGCGATAAATCGAACCCGGAAGTTCGATTGCCAGCCGTCGAACTACCGCGGTAGTGTAGACAAGCCCTTAGTAAAACAACATTGTAGAGTTCCATGATATTTTGTTTGTCTCAGTTATTTCATATTAAATGTCCTGTTTATAAGTAAATATTTTTTCCTGTTGGCAATGTTGCATACTCAACTCTGAGATCTAAAAGTCAATCTGGGTTCTTTTCTTTTTATATATAATCACCAGTAATAAATTCTGCAGACTAAATTCTGTCCTCATTTATAGTTGGAGAAACTAATTGTCTTCAGAAGGGATAATGAAGGTGTAACTGCAACTGTTTTGTGCTGCAACTGAAATATAATTGAATAAGGCTGCTTGAGCCAGAATTGAATCCAGCTCCCCCTTTTGTCTGAGTTGGTTCTAATAATGAGTAAAAAGCAAAAGCAAATATTTTTAATGGCAAGGTAACTAGGTATGCACCATTCTGGAAATTCTGTAAGTGCCTTAGGTACATTAAATACAAAGTTTTAAAATTTAAATATGAAAATGAATAATAAAATCAACACTGTGTTTTTCTTTCGTTTCAATAAAATAATTGACTTTGTAGATGATGGGAAAATATGTAACTCTTGACAAATCATCCAGTGGGTCAACAGCCAGATGATTTATTTTACTTGCTATCAGTGCTCAAAGTGCACACAGAATTTTTTGCAGAAGATGGGACTGAAATGGTGGAAACCCTCCAGCAGGTCCAAATGTATGTAGTAGTTTTGAAAAGTGAGATGGACACAGAGTGAAACAGAAGCTTTAGAGTTAACACTGAATTGAAATTATTTTGATACACCTCTAACCCGATATAACGTGGTCCTCGGGAGCCAAAAAATCTTACCGCGTTATAGGTGAAACCGCGTTATATTGAACTTGCTTTGGCCTCGAGCACCTCCGTTATTCATAGTCAGCAAATAGCCCTGCCCCCATCCAACCCCCACCTACTTCCTGCCCCCCTGACTGACCCCTCAGAACCCCTGACCCATCCAACCCCCCCATCCCTAATCACCCCCAGGACTCCCACGCTGAGCCACGCGCCGCACCGGGATTGGTACTAGGACCCGGGGAGCCGGCGCACGGAAACGTTCACACCTGCTCGACCACATCAGCTGGGGCAAGCCCCGCAGGGGCGGGGCAGGGGGAACTGGCCCGGCAGCCGCTGCCCGGTCCGCGGAGCATGCCCAGCCAAGTGCAGCAGTTGAGCCCACGATGGGGAGCAGGGCAGGCAGCCTCACCCGAGGTGCTCACGTGTGCCTGGTCCCCGCCCCGTGCCCACGCAGTGCCAGGGGAGGGGGAGCTATCGGCGGGCGGCTCCTGCCGTGCGTGCCCACGCTCAGCCCGTCTCTCCTCCGCAGAGCCCCACACAGCCCATCTCTGGTGAGGACGCTGTGGCCAGCTGTCCGCTGGGGCACATGGAGCCCCTGACTGCGGGCAGGTAGTGCGGCGCGCTGTGGACCCAGAGAACCCGCCCGGCGCTGCTGCGAGCGGGGCGCAGCCTGCCAGTTGGGCCCGCTGTGTGCCAAGCCCTCCAGCACCGGGACAGGGGCACCTGCACGGCACCGTCTAGGACAGGCACCTCTCCCTGCCCTGGATCTGCAACTTCCCCGCATGGACCAGTCTTCCCCAACTTCTCGGCACCGGCTGGAGCCCATGTGACGTTCCCCTGCACTGCAGCTCCCCTCCTCGGGCTGTGGCTCTCCCATGCTCCCTGTCCCCTGACCGCCCCCCCCAAGACCCTCTGCCCCTTATCCAACCCCTCGGCCCCGGCCTGGCACCCTTAACACGCCACTCAGAGCAGCGTGTCGGAGCCTGACACGCTGCTCTGCTGGAGCGCGCAGCCCCGCCCCCCAGAGCGCTGCTTTACCGCGTTATATCTGAATTCGTGTTCTGTCGGGTTGCGTTATATCGGGGTAGAGGTGTAGTTTACACCTGTCCTAAGGGGTGAATCCTCTCCATGACCATGAAGAGATGCCTGTTAACGGCATTACTGTGCTTCTGCTGCTGAGATGTGGCCCGTGTATGGAAATGTGCATCCCTTCAGTGCCAAGGAGCTTAGCTGCATGAAGGCAACCTGCATGCTGCTGTAGAGCAGGCCTTTGGAGGTAGCTCTAGTGTACAACTATACGCTCCTGTAAAAAACTGAGTATTTAGAACCCTTAACTTCAAACTTTCGATAGTGCTAACAGTACTAACTTGTTTGCACACTATTTGACCTCCAAATTCCACTTGACTATTGTTCTCCAGTCTTATTTGAGAGAGCTTGTCCATGTTATCAAACAGGGAGACAACTGGTATGAATAAAATGGAATTATTAGAAGAAGTCTGACCTTCACCAAATATTAACCTTTGGAATTTGAAAAGGCATTTGGAGTACATTATTTTAATTGTCTGCAGATGTCCTTGAAGCCAAGATGCAAAACAAAAGCAGGGTAATGTATTACATACTGGAATTAGGAGGAGTACACTGCTCTTGATTTGTCATATGTACCCAACCAGAAAGTAAAAAAATGTTGTATGCAGTGTTGAGTCGGATAAAAGATACTATTATCTCTGGATATCTTGTGACTATGAACTAAAAAGATGAGTTTTATTCTTAGATTTCTTAAAAGGTCACCAGCAGACTTTGTCCTTGCAGTTACTAACAACCATAAAATTATTATACTTCCTTGAAAAATTCTCTTACACCCTGAAACCAAGTCGGTTTTATTAAAGATTCATACACACATAGAAATATGCTTCTAGACACATCCTTACCATACAATTTTTCTGCAAGAGGGGCACTTTACCTTTTAAACTGTATGTTCTAAAAAGTAAATGCTTAATTATGAACTTGTTTCAAGTCTTTAGATAAAAATTAGGGCAGTAAATCCCTAAAAATATTTGGACTAAGAACTATGCAATTAACCATACTTTACAGTAATTTGGACAAGAGACAGTTTCCAGTGCACTCATTAACAAGGATTTATTAATTTCCTTGTCTAAAACCTAAAACAATTCCCTGGCTCTGTTTTGAGAAGGGAAGGAAGTTTTGGCTGCAGTGGGATCCTGATAAGGAGACTTTTATCTCTCTGATACCCAATCCAATATTGTCAAATAGAGCTCCCTCCCCCTTCAGTTTTCTCACTAATTATTCTTTGAAGAAATTCTTGATTTGGAAATGGCATTGACATAATATGTTTGAATAGTATTAGAGAAACTCCCTTCAAAGGACTAAATTTGAAACCTGATTTGGGGAACTGCAGAATCTTTGAGCTTATGGGTATTGTTCAACTCTGCCACTTGAAACAATAACCGTAAAAGTAGGAGTTAATGTCCTTAAGAAATTACCTTGTCTCTTTAGGGGAAAGTATTATCACTACGTAAATCATACTCTCGGAGATAGTGTCTCCTTCCTTTTGTTGATCTCCATATTATACAGTACATGAAATCTTGCAGGACCATTCTAGTCAAATGACAATGCATCACAGGTTTAGGCAAAAGGTTTAGCATTTTTTCAGTGTCATGTTGACTACATACTGGTGTGTTTGGTAGTATAAGCTAAAGCCTGTAAGTTAATTTGATCTTGTTTTTAAATGCCCTGATTACAGGAGTTGATCTTGATTACTGATTTTAGGCTTTTCAGAATCTTGATTAATGCATCAACAGTATTAGTATTATTAATGCATTTATTTTATATATGTATTACTAGTATTAATGCATTTCCTCCTTTCCATTACACCTTGTGTTGGATCAACTCCATCTTGTACTGCATCTTAACTTTACAAATCTAACTTTCTAGCAGTTGTTCTTTTAGAGATTGTGAGATGAACAGAAGCTTCATCTTGGTCCAGGTTGTTAAAACCTGAGATGAGGGGCCTAATTCAGCCTTCTATAAATTATCCATTAGGGCATTGAAATGTACAGGAATTGTTCTTTTTTTGTACCTTTTGTAAATTTCAACAACCTCCCTGATCACAGGAACAAAGCACACAGCACTCAGTATAGTGGGGCCCGCACACCTGTCATTGCGAATTAACCAGTGGAGTGCTCTCTGCCTGTGCTTTGGAGAACTTACAGACATTCTGAGTTCACAGAGTACTCTGATTAAAACTATATATTATAATTTTTAGGTGTGGTAAACTTGGGACCACTTAACCAAGAAAATAGGGTAAAGCACCTATATGATTTAGGAGTCTAAATTCCTTTAACTTTCAATGAGACTTATGCTTTTAAGTCACTTACGTGCTTTTGAAACTTTTTACCTAATGCTCTTTTAACAACCTCTGTATTTCCCATCAAATAAATGATGTTTTTTATAAAAGAGGAGAGTTGTTTCCCACCATCTTAAATTGGTACTGTCACATTGAATTGCCAGTTCTCTTTCTCTCTCTTTCAAATAGGTGACTTTTGTAAGAGGAGACTGTTTCTCCTTCTGTAGAGTTTAAAGTATGAATTGCATACCTACCGGTAATTGTGAGCCCCTTCCTATATCCAGTTCTTAAACTAGTGTGTAAAAATAACTGCAATTGTATTATGTTTTTGTGTTGCTAGCATTTTGGTTTTAAAAAAGGAAAAATCCCTAAATCAATTTTTTTTAAATTGAAACCCAACTTCTAATCTATCTCCACCAAATCTCCCCGCAAGTAATCTAATTTAGAGTCCCATCAAAAGAGAGTCGCTTGATTTTAGAAAATTGTTCATTTCCTATCAGTGTTCTGCCTCCCCCACCCCCTCCCGACAGATTGCAAAGTCCTTCAGCAATTTACTGGAAAATCAAAAACAGATGTAGGAAAATGAACAAGGAGCCCAAATAGCCCTCTGCGTAACTTCACTAAGCAAACCTAAGTAAATGCTGTATTTTGGTTTTATGTGATGTGACACTTATCACATGCTAGTTTTTCAGTGCAAAGATAAGACATGGCAGGTTATATGAATTTACGTTTCATTAACCTGGAAAACATGTTTTAATGGATCAACAAAGTACTTCGAATTTCACACCCATAATAGTCAACTGTCTTGAGGGAAGACAGTTCATCATCTCCTTATTGCTTTTAATATAGGATGTCAGCTGCAATGAAATCACAACTTTGCCACAGCAGATAGGCCAGTTGAAATCTCTAAGAGAACTGAATATCAGAAGAAATTACCTCAAGGTTTTACCACAAGGTAAAAAGAAAAAAAAAAGACCTTTAAAATTACTTTTTAATTACAACTTAGAAAATATGCATGTTTAATTATGTAAATAAGTAAGATTAAAAACCTCGCATTTCCTTGTGCTAAAATTTGTTGAATTTGGTGGATTTACCGTGCATCAGCAACATACTACAATACTTACTGCCAAACAGAAGCAATATGTAGGTCTTTTTAAAATGAATTATCTTTGTGATTCATGGTGGCTTGATACTTGTCTTCAAATCATTGATTTGAAGAGTATTTATTTATGAATGACCTATGCAGTCAGACCCTCCGCTGATATAAAATGTTTTAGCTCTGTTGTGGAGTTATGACAATTTACACCAGCTGAGGATCAGCCCTGTGGAGTCCTAGAATATTTTAGGAATCTTGGAGAAAAGTATATCATGTACTTCAAAGTACTGTGGTTTTTTTCCTGAGGTCATTGTACTTGCATTAGAAGCCTAATCAAATCAGTACTGCTTCAGTGTGAGTAGAAGTTGCATATTATTAGGGCTGTCAAATGATTAATAAAATTAATTGCGATTAATCGCGCTGTTAAACTGGAATAGAATACAGTACCATTTAAATATTTCTGGATGTTTTCTACATTTTCAAATATATTGATTTCAGTTATAATACAGAATACAAAGTGTACAGTGATCACTTTATATTTATTTTTGATTACAAATATTTGCACTGCTATAACATGAAATATACGGCAGAATGCGGGTAAAACAGAGCAGGAGACATACAATTCTCCCCCAAGGAGTTCAGTCAGAAATTTAATTAATGTCATCAGCATGGACGCATGTCCTCTGGAGCAAGGCCGAAACATGAAGAGGCATATGAATCTTTAGCACACCTGACATGTAAATATCTTGCAACGACAGCTTCAATAGTGCCATGCAAACACCTGTTCTCACTTTCAGGTGACATTGTAATTAAGAAGTGGGCAGCATTATCTCCCATAAATGTAAACAAGCTTGTTTCTCTTAGCAATTGGCTGAACAAGAAGTAGGACTGAGTGGACTTGTAGGCTCTAAAATTTTACATTGTTTTGTTTTTGAGTTATGTAACAAAAAATAACATTTGTAAGTTGCATTTTCATGGTAGAGATTGCACACTACAGTACTTGTATGAGGTGAATTGAAAAATACTATTTTTTGTTTATCATTTTTACAGTGCAAATGTATGTAATAAATAATATAAAGTGAGCACTATACACTTTATATTCTGTGTTGTGATCAAAATTGATATATTTGAAAATGTAGAAAAAATCCAAAATATTTAATACATTTCAATTGGTATTCTGTTGTTTAACAGTGCGATTAATCACGATTAATTTTTTTGAGTTAATCGCATGAGTTAACTGCGATTAATCGACAGCCCTAAATATTATGTTATTGTCCAAGTGATGATACCTTAGGAAATGCACCAGAAGAAATTCTATATCGTCCTCTTGGTCTCTGGTATTTGATTACCAACACCATTAAACTGTTGTGGTCAGTTTTTACACACTGATACACAGTATTGGCATAAAACTGTGTGTATATTTGGGGGATATTAAAGCAATAAGACATTAAACGGGGAAGTGGTGCTTAGTAACATACACCTTAGGTATGTACATATCATAAAAAATGAGGTGAGTCTAGATATGGTGTTTATAAATTTACAGGACTTGTGGGGATAAGATGCAGTTATGAAAGCCAGCTATTTTTCTGGGCTAAATCTTGAAGTTCTTACTCAAACAATTTTTTCTTTGAAGACAAGAAAGGACTAAATGTTTGATTCAATATTAGTAATGAAAAGCATCAGAAAAAGTTGAGTATACTAGTAACGTAGTCCTGCCCACAAAAGGGAACAGTTACTATATTTGGCTTTGCTTTGATTCTTTATAGTTACCTAAATTAATATCAACATTGATGATGTTGTGGGGGAAAGTGACTATATTTAGCTATTTTTCTTACTTAATCCCATTTCCATCCCTTATTGTGGCAGCATTGTTTATTCTGACAATGCCTTTGGAGAGATCCCATCAGGATTTCCAGAGTTTGCCATCAATACTGACCATCCTTTAGTAATCTGAGATGCTGTGACCTATGTTAGAGACCCAGCCTTCTTGCCTGGCTCTGCCTGATCAGCAATCCCAAAAAAGGTATCTTTGACAGAGCGACTCTAGGAAACTGTCTATACTCATTTGAAAGAATAGTACAATACATTGTACCCCAACTGAGAAACAATAGTTTCTAGTAATATAAACAGAAGTTAGAGATTATTCTTTCTACTTAATATGGTACAGAATTTATTTTTCAAAACCACTTGTTTTTTTTGGAATTTATAGTCTTAAATAGCTATGCCTCCCTTTGCAGCATGAAAGGTATTTGATTTGATTTTAAGCAGCTGCCAACAGCCAAGTTGGCCTAGATACTTGAGAATGCCAAGTGCTGTGATTATAGCACCGGGTGGACATTGTAAACAGAATGTAATTTATAAGGTCTTCAGAGTACATAAGTAAAGTAACAGGATCGTCCATAACTTGTTTTTAGAAGAAAAATAAATTTAATTTATTATACTGTGGAATCCTTATTTTCTCCAATTACAAATAGAATCATATTCAAAAATACTTATTTCATATATTTTGTGACAAAAATAAATACCATAATAACTATGATCCTTTCTGTTACTTTTAGAACTTATAGAGCTTCCCTTGGTAAAGTTTGACTTTTCCTGCAATAAAGTGCTCGTGATTCCAGTTTGTTTTAGAAAGATGGTGCAGTTACAAGTATTATTGCTTGAGAACAATCCTCTGCAGTCTCCACCAGCACAAGTAAGTAATGTGTGTCACTTAAATTGTGATTTTAGAATAAGAATAGGCTAGATGATATCAAGAACAGCCTGTGTTTAATTATTATAGTATAAAACTTCATTATCTTGTTTTTTTCCAAGACTGCAAACCCAGCAATGCTATCTGTTGGGTCTTAATGATCACAGTCAATTGATTTTAGCTAGAATTTTTTCTGAAATATAAATAAATGGGAGATGGTAGGTCTCCTCAAGCTCCTAACTTGTGCTCTTGAGCATACATAGCACCTGAACAGAGTCATTCTAGAATATTCCCCCCACTAAATTGCAGCTACTTTATAAATACATTGGTAATCTTTATTTCATTCGCCTGTCTTCCTTCAATGGTTACTGCTAATAAACAGGATATTTTTATGATGATGATGGGGAAAATTGTAAGAGAAATGTTGTGGATAAACCTATGTTCCATAACTACTATAAGTGAATGGGCAGACATTTCAGGAAGCTTTGGTGTGATTTTACCAATTAACAAGCCACTAATATGTTCAGGACAGGGAATAATCTAGTTAAAACAACTTTCTGTAAGCCTACTGTATGTGATGCACATAGAAACTAATAAGTTCCATATTTGGATATAGCCTGCCTTGAAGTGTAATGTATTGTGATGATGAATGTAGGCAACACTTCCACCAGTAGACAGTGCTATATCTTACTGTTAAGTTGTTGCCTTGTATGTTATGTTGTTGATATGACCTGAGGGGTTAGCAGGAAGATCTGTCCTGCCTGTGTGTACTAAGTTGGTGCTTGCTGTGTCCCAGTAAATCTCTGATTCTGTAAGCAAATATTACAACTGGTGGCTTCAAGATGGCAGAAGCTCTTTTGCCTGAGAAGAAATTTACTGGTCATGCAGATGAGACTGGAATCTTTGAGTCTTCACAGACTTTGAGTGGACTGATGAGGAAGTAGCACAGTACCAAGCTGTATTTTTGAATAGTGATGCCAAAGTATTTTACCAGCAGCTTCCCAATGCGGATCATGGTTCTTATAGACAGTCACACAAACACTTATATAACCTCTGTGAAAGGCCATTGGTCTTTTTGAAATACTGGAAGGAATGGCAAGCCAGAAGGCATCTGGAAGAGGAACCCCTGCAGAGTTATAGCGTGCATTAAGGAGATTGTTCAGTAGGCCTTTACGTCATACCCCTGTCTAGGAGATGACTCTAGTGAAGCAGAATCGGCTGTTCCACATCTGGAACTGGCAAGCCATGAGAGTATTCTGTGTGAAAAGTCAGTTTGTAAACAGCTTAAGAGGAGAATTTCATAACCTGCTGGTGAAGGATAACATACTGGACATATCTATGGTCCTGATTATATGCAGAGTTCAAAAATGTGGAAGAAGAAATTCATGTTTCTCATAAAGGTATTAGCTGCTAATTTGCAGCGTTAGGGTATTCCCTTATACCAGATGTTGCACTTCAAGAAATTATTGCTAGTGAAGTGGCTAAATAATTGGCAGAGGCCCATGTGCAACCTATTCACAGGCATCCCATAGGTCAGAAGAGAGAGACTGTTTCCCAAGTGCATCCCATGACAGATGACATTTGCAGGTGATATAGAAGCAAAGGCCACTGGAGACAGAATTGCCCAAACAGATGTAAGCCACACCAAGGGAAACGAGAAGTTGCTGATGCAGTAGGGCCACCATCAGCAACTCTTAGAATGGGCCAGTCAGGAGCTACACAGACACCTGTTACTATGTGTCTGAAGACATCGATGCCTGGAAAACTACAATGCTGTTGAACTCAGGATCTGAAATAAATCTCATCTATGGCGAACTCCTAGTGCTGAAAGAGAAGAGAATTTGTACTGCAGGAGTTTGTACTGGGGGAGGGATAGCTCAGTGGTTTGAGCATTGGCCTGCTAAACCCAGGGTTGTGAGTTCAGTCCTTGAGGGGGCCACTTAGGGATCTGGGGCAAAATCAGTACTTGGTCCTGCTAGTGAAGGCAGGGAGCTGGACTCGATGACCTATATATATATATATATATATTTAATATTCATAATTAAACTGGTGAGTGTTAATCAACAGTGCTGCCCCTGAACTTGGGGTCTTTGCATATTAGGTGGACTTTTGTTGTGGTGACCAGTATTTCTAGTGCTGTTATGTCGGGAGAGGATTTCATCCGAGGGCATCACAAGAACTCTTGGGGTATTAATAGAAGAGTTTTGTCCCTGGATAACATTCAGATACCCCTGCTGGATGTTGGCAGGAGGAAGTGTGGACATGGGGTTTTTAGAGGTGCCTCTACCTTGCCTACAGGATGACAGAGAGGAACCTCGTCCTTCCTGTGAAGGCTCAGGTAAAGTTGTGGTGAAGCCAGCTAATCATGCAATAATACCCCTGATGATAAAGTACAGCTGCAGTGAATCTGTAGGAGTATTTGAAGCCACCAATATCTGGTCAGGATTGCTGTTTAGCAAAACTCTATTTTTTCGAGCTGGACCAAAGGGTGTGATATGGATAAGTGCAATTAACGTGACTGACCAGGAAATGTAGCTAGAGAAAAATCAGGCCATGGGGACAGTGTCCAAGATAACTAGTGTCTCAAAGCCTCCCAAAGGGGCAGAGATCAAGAGCTATGTTGCAGTCCAGTCAGTAAAAGAGCTAGGGGTTGACTTAACAAAAGCAGCCGTAGAAAGCAACAAAGGGAAGTGATTAGAACAGTTGCTCGTACAACATGCCACTGTGTTCTCCAGGAATAATGAAGAGCTTGGGAGATATGATTGGATGCAACATTGGGTTGTGCTTAAGCCAGGGAATATTCCTGTGAGGCAGCCCCCACATCAGATTTCCCTGGTGTAACAGTCACAGGTTATTTTTGGGTTCCGCAAACCCATGCTTCCCTGTGACTTGATGTTCAGGCAGCAAGAATTGGTAAGGCCCTCTGCACCTACACAGGGGGGTGACATGGTGGAATCTACCATCAGTGACCTGATGACAGCATTCCAGAAGGTGGAGGAACAGATGAGCTGGAAATGAACATGTCGAGCACAAGATGCCAGGAAAAAAGGAAAATGATGTGCCCATCCAGGAAGTAGAGAGCTGTAGGCATGCAAGTGGAAAAATCCCCAAATTACTCCTTTTTGGAGGGGACATTACACAATAATTAAGAAACTAAACAACTCATCATTCCTGATTTTTTTTTTTTTTAAAGTGAGAGCCCAACCTTTTGTATTGCATTGAGAATTGGTGCCCAGATTCACTGAAAGAAAGGGGAGGGCAAACATTGAGGATGCTCAACAACTATTCCAGAGGGCTTCAGTAGAGGATTTGGAGGTACTCAGCAGGTTCCTATGGCTAATAAAGGGAGACTGATTGTGAACAAAGAATTGCTGGGGTGTTCTAGGAACCTCAACACTGTGCCATCTTCATCAGGCAGTCTGACCACAACAGATAGGCCTGATCTAGAGGACATGAATCCTTCACTCGCTGATCATTTAGATCCAACTATGAGTGATGCGTACATGACTGAATACAGGACTTGAGGGGGCAGATTAACATGGAAATCTGCATGGATGGCAGACTACTTGGATTCCTAGGCGTTACTGTTTAAATTGATATTTAACTAGAGAGGGGAACATTGTAATGATTAGTGTAGATAGTACCTCCACCAGTAGATGATGCTATATCTTTCTCAGTGTGAAGTTGCTGTATGCAGGTACTTGCGGGTACTATAAGTGAGTACTACAGTAAAACTGAAGGAAATGCCTGTGTTCTCTGTAGGCTTCTGCCGTCCAAAGTTTTCCATTGTCATTGTTTGGACTCATTAAACTATTACAGCTCTGCTATGGGAGCCAAAAATGATTGTTGATTGACGGGCATTGCTTGCATGGAATAAGAGTAAGACGTGATTTGCTTAAAGAAAATGAAAACGTTTTCCATTTTTCCATTAACCATAAAGCTGATTTTAAAAGATAAGTGAAGCAGACACCACCAAGTGGTGAGATTAGAAATCTGAGTTCAGTTTTTTTCTCAAATGGAATAAATGCATCATACAAATGCGTAGAAACTTGTAAAGACAATTTAACTAAATAGAAAGAGACAGAACATTTGATTTAGGTGCCCTGTTAACTACTTTCTTAAAATAAAAAATATTTATTACTTATAAACTGAAAAATATCATTTGCTTTGTCTTTCTCCATTGCGGAGGGGGAAGGTACAGTATTGTTCTCCTGGATTTATAATGTAGCATATGTTGATATGGCTGCTTCTTGTTTCTACTTTCTCTACACACTTATGTTGTTCTTGATGTTAAGGGAGATGTGCATTATTCTTGGAATGTATTTATACTAGAAGACATAAAGTTGTGCACATCTTGCCCAAACCCACATGGGTCACAGTGGGCATGCTCCAATTGAAGTCATTGGTAAAATTCCCATTATCTCCATTGCTACTTCTTAACATCTTCTCCAAAGCAGCAAAATGAGATTGCACACTGTTTTTGTTGTAATTTTTTTAAACGATATAATCTGATGGAAAACATCCTGTCTACTATTTTTCTAGGAAGTTAATATTAGTAAGGTCAAATTTGGAGCAAATATATATTTTTAAATCTTTATGGTTATAAATGTTTTTTTTCTCATCCTAATAGATTTGTATAAAGGGTAAAGTGCACATATTCAAATATCTGAGCATACAGGCGTGCCAGATTAAAACAACAGACTCACTTTATCTTAATGCCATAGAACGACCACACTTGCAGCAACCTGTGGAAGAGAGGTAAGTACAAAAGATTAACACTGCATTCTTTGTTCACATAAATCAGTTCTAGCAGTCTGGAAACAAAGTGGAATATATTTTTTATTCTTTTACTTCAAGAGTTTTCAAAGTAGGTTTATGTCAGCTGTACCTTTTTGAATAAAACTCTCATCTGAATTAATAATCTTTATTCCAGAGAAACCCCTGTATTACTTCAGAATGATTATAACATAACTTAAATGTAATCTTGGTGATTATTAAATATTACCCTCCACCATAACCATGTAATTTGATTAAGATGTTTTAGTTTTGATGGACTCAGATTAGATTAGATTGATTTTTAAATACACATTGGTGTTTTTCATGTTTTCCCCCCTCATGTTATCACTACTGGGCAGAGTTAAGGTTTTTGAGATCACTTAACTGTGCATTTCCAAAACTTAACATGTTTGGATTTCTTTTAAGTGTAATTTTAACTCTGAATTTCTTGGATTGGTAATGCTGAGTTTTGGGATAATGTGATAAAATGTTGATCTAATTACTGTTTTGTCTTCTCAACCTTAACTCAACGTTAGTAAGTTTATCTAGGGATATCCTTGTTTTTTAAAAAACATTTCAGATACAAACAGTAAATAATGCTACCATATGATATTTCTAATGACCTGAGATAAGTAGTATCAACTTTAATATTTTTTAAAATTGTAATTGTAAACAGCGAATTCACTGGTACACCAGAGCAGCACAAAGCAGCCAGAACCGGGATTACATCTGCTTTGCATCACTAGAGCAGTGCAAGGCAGCCAAAGTGTATTGGTGGATTGTGCCTTTAATTTTCAGTTGGTTTATTGGTTTAGAGAGCTATGTTACAGGCACTAGCGCTATATGAAGGAAAAGATGGGCAGGGAGAACCCTGTTGATAACCTGTATAATAATATTAAATACAATAATTAATTATTTATCTTATTTGCAACCTAATTTCTTCAAACATGGTGTATGCACAAGACTTCAATGAATTTTAATTATCAAGATAGTTTAAAAAGTCTTTGTTGTTCCTTATTAAGATCATTTGGGACAAAGAAAAGACTGACAGGTGCTACATTTCTTAAAGAACCAATTCTTAAATTAATTTGAACTCATAAACTGATAGATTTTTCAGGTAAATTCTCAAAAATTCATCCTGTACTCAGAGAGTAACCCCTGTAAATTTGGGGTGGATATGCTATATTTATCCTATATAAAATAGTTTAATGCTTGATTTTAGTCTAAAATGAAATTCAGCTTTAGCTATGGAGTTGTGACCAGTGGTATAATGGTATAAAATGAGCATATAGTTTATTATGAGAGAGATCTACTTCATCAAAGTTGAAAAGGCTTTCATTTAATTTACTCATGGGACATACAGTGGCGTCTTTTTGTTGTATGTTCATGCAAGTGACAAGAACAGTGGGGTCCTGGTCCATAACTGGGACTTCTATATGCTACCACATTAATAATGATATGTAATAAATACAATGCTTGAGGACCTATCAGGAATAGCAGACTTTTTCTACATTCCTGTGTTATACTTTATTAATTTATCACATATACTTTAGCACAAGTATATCCTTTGTATTCATTAGCTTTTCCACTAGCCAATGAAAAACCAAAAATTATGGAAAATACTGTTTTCATGTTTCTGAGAATAAGAAACAAAGAAACCAAAGAAACACAAAACCTCTGGGATTTCCACAGATTATTTCACACAAAGTCCCAGTATTTACTGATAACAGATGGCAAAAACTGAGCCTTAATCAGAGACCTGGCTTTTACAAAGGCGCTTAAAATTGCTTTTTTCATTTTTATTGGTAAATATGTCTAGTTGCTGGAAAGTGACAATGTGCAAAAAAAATAAGGTGGAATTGGGCAGGATTACAATTTAATGTTTTAGATCACAAATAGACAGAAAAATGTGATGGTCAATGTATTATCATAGGAACATGAGCATATGACTAATATTGTACTGTACAATGAGTAAAGGTCATATATTACGCAATGAAACCAGAGCAGAAGGTACCTGGCATTATTATGGTTTACCAATTTAAATAAGTAAACCTCAAGGAGTTTTTAAATTAATGCATGTCACAAAGGTACCTATGTTATTAATTACTTCATGCTCTAGGGAGCTCCAACGCCCTTTCCTCCAACACTAATTAATTTTTAACATATTAATGCTCAGGTGCGATTTAGTTGACTACAGTCTGAGTTCAACTATTTTAGTTGATTTGAAAGTCAGTTTGGGGATATGCTAAGCAGTCAGAATGCTGCTAAACTACTGGCAGTTTTTATCTTTGTGAACAAAAAGGGATGATTTAACAATAGATTATTTTTTCCTATTTTTAACCAGTAAGTTTACTATCTTCTTAGAGGAACTTGTCGAGTTGTTCGTTTAATTAATTTTACTTGACATTGAACATTTGCACAATAATGTTACCAGTCTTACTTCACATGTATTATATTATTAATTTGTTAAGGGATTGATCTTGGACCATAGAGGCTAATGGAAGTTTTGGCACTGACTTCACTGAGATCAGGATCAGGCTCTTAGTGCACACTAAAATAACTTTCTGTTCACTTTTGTTTACATTTAGCATTGACGACATATATCCAAGTAAGAAGGATTCTGATTCAGGCGTTGGCAGTGATAACGGAGATAAACGTTTGTCAGCTACAGAGGTAACTTACCTGAATTTTTGCTTTTTCAGCCATTTTGGTTTATGCTTCCAGTTGGATAGTTTTGTGGAGATGCTTTCTATGTATCAAAAATATGCAGCCAAACCCTGGACAGAAATTTCTACAAAAGTAAAGAGTGAAATGATGAGGATAGAAGAGAAACTTTATTCTATATACCCTGTGGAGGGGGCTGTCAAAACACTTATTTCAAAAGGTTTTAAGAATACATTACTGAAGAACGAAGGTTCATCATGAGTGGATTGATGCCTTTGTGATTTTATTGCCTACGAGAATTAATTATTTATCTCGCTCTGATTGAAAGTCAATGAGGATTGGGCACCAAACTCCTTTAGGCACCTTTGAAAATCTGACCCTAAATTTATTATTATTTTGCTTCCACCACTCAGATCTTCTTTTCAAGTTCATGCTGTCTAAAGGCCACTGGATGACACAGACTCAATGTTACAGCTGCTTTGTAATGTTCTTGCACTTGGCTGTTTTGTTCTCTAAATACACCTCTACCTCGATATAACGCTGTCCTTGGGAGCCAAAAAATATTACTGCGTTATAGGTGAAACCGCGTTATATCGAACTTGGTTTGATCCGCCGGAGTGCACAGCCCCGCCCCCCCCCCCGAGCGCTGCTTTACCGCGTTATATCCAAATTCGTGTTATATCGGGTCGTGTTATATCGGGGTAGAGGTGTATTCATTAAAGCAGATGCCAGGCTGGCACTCTACTTTGCCGCTGAACTGGCATTTTTTTTGGAAGCACAAAATTGAAAATAGAGCCTTTTGAGGTGGGTCTCCCGAAAGGACTAATTTGGACTTGGTGCAGTTTCTAAAATATTGTACATTTAAAAGAAGAAAGAGAGAGGAGTGAACAGGACAGTGGGAGGCTGCTGAGAGAAAGGGGTACTGCAAAAAGAGAAAAGGATAGGTAAATTGAATCTTCGGGGGAGTTGAGAAGAGCAAGTGAAAATGGATGAATGGAAAAGAGCATGGGAGGGAAATAGGAAAAAGAAGGGTGAGAGATAATGTGGAGAATATGACAGGGAAAGTAATGGGGTATGGGGGAAAATGAAGAAGGAAAGGAAAAGGATGAAGGTTAGCTGTGTAATACAGCTCCCAGTGTGTCATGACTTTTGGACTTTATTTGGTACATGCCTTTTTCTTTTTTTGTACAACGCCTGCCATGTTCTTGATACTAACCAAAGGAACCATATCATCACATAGTGGCATGATGAAAGCTTTAACTTCTCCTTTTAATTTTTATAAAGAGAATGCTGCCATTTTCTGTACTTCTTGTAAAGTATGGATTTTCGTGGGAAAGTGAGTGTTGGTGAGCCCATGTGTGTGGCCTCCCCTTGTCCTGGTCCCAGATAGGGGCTCCCCGAGGGAGCAGCAGTGGCCAAAGCTGCTTCGTTACTTAGATGTTGTAAATGTGAGAAGGATCAGAAGAGGCCATGTGTCCAGTCCGCACCCTTTCCTCCCACCCTCCTTTGTATACTTGATGCTCAAATATGAATTCTGTTTGATTGGGTTTTTTGCAAGTCAGGCAGCCACAAGTGGGGAATTCGGTGGTGAGGGTCAGCAAGACATGGGGCACACTTTTAGCCACTATAAATAATAATGACAGTGAATGGGGAGCAAATCTCCAAAGTAATTGAATGATGAACTTGCAGAAACTTGTCCAAGCTGCCATAGAATTTTTGGTCTGATTGATGGGAGGAATTCATGTCACTTTAAAGGAATGCATATTTTGCAACTCTGAACATGTTTATGCTGATTTTCAGTGCTCATCTGCCTCTCAAATGGGTAGGAGAGAAGTTTTTTGGAAGTTATGCAAGGAGAAAGATGGCAGTCTAGAAACTGAATTTATTGTTAATACGAAAACAAATAGAAACTAATGAGCACTTGTCATAAAGGATATAAATTGGTTTGTTTTTTAAATGTTAGAACATTAAAAAGGACATAAATTGGAAAGTATTTTGACAAGTTTCCTCCTAGAAATGAAGCTGAATCGCTGCAATTTCAGGCCAGAGTTTTAATAGTTTCCCTATAGTCCTGGGAGCATATATTCCATTCAAGGAGTCTGAATTTTCTTATTGCCATATTTCTCCATATTGCTTTTCTCATATGTTTGCTTAAAGTGACTAAGCTTGTTAATGAAGCACTGTTATTCCAGAGCTTTCTGTGTGACTATAAAGAATATTTTTAGAAAATGGATTGTCCCTCCTGTAATTAAAATGTAGCAGGCCTACACTGGAAAAATTGTTTTAAGAAAATAGCAGGAGTGAAACAACCCCTTTTTCATATTATAGCACAAAGATTAATTATGTAATATTCATATATTTATTCATTCATTCTTTTTCTCTTTCCAATAATAGAGAAAATGGGAAGTAGATCATGAATCCTAAACATGCATAGTGAACTTAACATGAGAGAAGTGAATGGTATCACATTTTCTTGTACATCATACTTTGAGATCTCTATTGTACATGGAAATTTTGCAAAAAGTTTATAGTACATTGTGATTTCAAGTCCACGTTTTGTAACCAAATACATCCATGATCTTTTCAAATAGAGCATGTTAAATTGGATTATAATCACTTTCACTCCTTTAAAATGTGAATGCTTTTACAATGTACAAAAAGCTCATCTTTCTTACTGAGACTATCTTTACAAATATATCAAAACAAATTGACTCATAGTTCCCTAAGATTAATTATATTTCAGTTCATTCATAAAATGAGACACAGAGCTCATTCTATTTACTGTTCTTTTTCCAAGTATGTGTGAGATTTTTGTGTAATTTAAATAAAAAGGGGATTTTTTTATTCAAATTAAGTGAAGTTTTTGTGTCATTTAACACTGATGTACATTTTAGGAATTTTGTCAGATATGCAGTTGGGCACATACAGAAAGGAAGGAGAGGGGATAGTGGGCTAAATGAACAAATTACATATATTCTCTGTCTAGCTGGTCTGACCCTGACAGCATCATAGAGGTCATTTCTTTATAGCTGAAGTGTAGTCCTGGATATTGCCAATATCACATCTTCTCCTTTCATGTATTGTTTCTGAGGACAATATATTGATTATGGCAACTGTGAGATAAATCCTGCTTTTCAATGGTATCTCCTTTACAGTATCTCGTTCATCTTTAGAGATGATGGATAATACTCTGAGTCACCTTTTTTCTTTAAAACTTCTGTCTCAGTTAAAATTCACTAGAACAGCAGCATATTTTTATTCCTTTAACAGTAGTATTTGAGATTTGCATAGGGAGATCAAGATTAAATATGGCATGTGAAGATCCATTTGCTTTCTCTGCACCATTACCCTGAAGGATGTGGCATTAGTACTAGCACTGTAGGTTCTTCCTTGAGTGCTGGTCCCTATGTGTTTTCCCCTGTGGGGATGTATGCGCTCCATGCACCTGAAGCCGGAGAATTTTGAAAGCAGTGGCTGTTGATCCGCATATGCGCCCTGGCTCACCTCGTGCCTCTGACTGAGGAGATAAAGAGTGGGTGGACCGACTGCGTCTCTGGTTCCTTCTCAGCACCCCATGGTCTGGGTCAGAACCTTCAGCGTCCAAAGCTTTGAATTTATTTCTTTATCGGTTAACATATATTTAGATATCTGTAAATAATTTTTAGAAGTTTTAGAATTTAGAGGTTTTATCTAATAGTTTATAGTATTTTATAATTAGTCTCCCAAATCTGGAGATCACTCCTTCCTCTGTACCCCATTTTGGATATTGGTCTATGCCCAGGACTCCAGGGTTCAAAATTTGTGCTTCTTGCCTGTGATCCTTCTCAGTCAGTGATGACCATCAATGCTGCATGTACTGCCTTGGGAAAATCCGTGTCGTGGCAAGGTGCAATATCTGCTGTTTGTTCCCCAGTCATACCCAGGAAGGGTGGGAATTTTGTCCAAGGAAACACCTAATGGAAAAGGCCATGAGGCTGCAATCGGAACTAGGTTGGGAGCCCCTCTCAGGCACCCCCTCCCACCCACTCACCCCTCCGTTCATCCATGAGCCTGACTCAGCAAGGAGTGCGCCTTCTCTCATGAGACCTTGCTCAGGACTTTCAGCAGGGTTTTGTCAGGAGAACAGAGAGCATTCTCATAAGCATGAAACTAAATCTTCCTCCAAATCCACTTTGAAGAAGTTGGATTCAACCCTGCCTAAACCAAGCATGTCTCTAAGCTCAGCCCAAAAGAACTTAATACATCTTAAATCTCAGCAGCGTGACAAGAAAGCCCACAAGTTTAGGGCTTCATTGGCACTAAATCACGATCTGCCAGCACCAATGTCTCTGGAATCTTCAAAACACAAACCCTGGGATCTGCCAGTACTGATGAAGACCGATCACTGAGAGCATTGGTTACCCATGGTACAGTCTGAGACACAGTCATGGAAGACAAAGACTATCTGTACTGTGGCTCCAGCAGTTCGAATGGGCAGGACCCCTCTCCCTCTAGGAAGAGCTGAGACCTGTGCTGCTCCTGAGGACATCTTTGCTCTTCCAGATCTGGAGTCTGCTACTCCATCAGGTCCCTCCCTCTCAAGAGACGTTCTGACTCCACCAGAAGAGCCAACATTTGGGAGGAGTCTGTCTCCCATTCCATCTTTGGGCTGTGACTTTCCTCCAGCGGCACCATCTGTATTGCTGTTGGGCTCAGAATTGGCTTTCTCCTCATCGGTAGATTCTGAACTGCCTGATGAATCATTATTATTGGGGGGAGGGATAGCTCAGTGGTTTGAGCATTGGCCTGCTAAACCCAGGGTTGTGAGTTCAATCCTTGAGGGGGGGCCACTTAGAGATCTGGGGCAAAAACAGTACTTGGTCCCCCTAGTGAAGGCAGGGGGCTGGACTCGATGACCCTTCAGGGTCCCTTCCAGTTCTATGAGATAGATATATCTCCATCTCCATATTATTATTCCCTCCTCCAAAATGCACCTTCCTGGTCAGAAGGCCTGGAGCAGCTTGGGACCAACATTCGTCTCATCACCTCCTCAGAACCATTGGTACCCCATGCAATGGGGACCTCTGAAATCCCCATTTGATCTATCTTATTGGCCATACTGGGTGCCATGGGACCAATACCATCCTGCAGAATTGGTCAGTATGCTAGAGAGTTGTCCCTTCTCTCCCTTTAGAGAGGGCAACCAGAACTGCCACCTGAGGAGAAGGAGTATGTGCCAAATCTGTCAGTTCCATTGGAACTGAGAAGATTGCCATCTTCATCTCCAGATGAGGCTGTGTTTCCAATGTCTCCACCCCCACCCCCCATTACTATAAGCAATTCCAAGAACTTCCTCACAGAATTACAGGGGAGCTTGCAGATTCCTCTTTAGGAGATTCAGGATCCTCAACACAAGCTCGTAGACAGCCTCCAGTCCTCTGGCTTTACTCAAATAGCACTCCCTGTTAATGAAGCCATCCTGGAGCCATCTAGAACAGTCTGGCATCCCCTGGCTACTTATGCCCCAACCCCTAACAGGACAGATAGATGGTACTATGTCCCAGCCAAAGCCGTGGAATTTCTGTTCTCTCATTGGTCCAGGCCGTCACAGTGAAATCTAAGCAGCAAAACCCCTAACTGATAAGGAGGGCAAGCTTCTCAATTTACTGGAAGAGAAGTTGTTTTCTTCTAGCCTCCAGTTCAGGATAACCAACTACCAGGCACTGATGGCTAAGTACGAATTCTGTGAATTTTGAATAGTTCGGGACTTTGCTGACAGACGTCCACAGCAGAACAGAGCTCAATTCCAGGCTCTCATAGAGGAAGGCAAATTGGTTGCCAGAACCACTCTCTAATCAGTGGTAGAGACAGCTGATGCATCTTCCAATGCAAGGGCTACTGCCATTGTAATGTACAGGGAGTTGCGGCTCCAGGCTTTGGGGTTTTCCAGGGAGGTCCAGAACACTGTTGAAGATCCACCCTTTGATCAGACTGTTTAATCAGAAGACAGAGGAGTACTTACACACTCTAAAGGACTCCAGGGCCACCCTCCACTCCCTGGGAATATATACACTTGCCCCAAAGAGAAAATTCCATCAGCAGCCATGCAAGCCTAGACTGATGGCACAACAGTTCTACCACCAGAGACCTTACAAGCCTTCCTGTAAGAGGCAGAGGGTTCAAAAGACCTGCTTTGCCCCACATCTTTCTCAGCCCAGTGCTAGCCCTCAGCAAAACGTTATTTGTGATGGGAGCTTGAGAGCTGCAGACTACTAAGACCTACACCTCCTGACCCTCACGTACTCTTTAGGGGTTGTCTAGCCCTCTTTTTCAACACCTGGAGTTCAATGACAATGGACAAGTGGGTGCGTAATGTCATCCATTCTGGCTATATGATACAGGTTGTCCCTACCCCATCCAAAACCGCTGCCCTGCCCTCTTTTGGGGGCCACTCTCACAAGAAGATTCTCAAACAAGAAGTGGAATCCCTCTTACAGTGAGAAGTGATAGAGCAGGTTCCTCATTAGTACCAAGGAAGGGGTTTTTACTTGACATACTTCCTAGCATCCAAAAAGAAGGGTGGTTGGAGACCCATTCTCGATCTCTGCCATCTTTATTTTCAAATTAAAGTTTTGCATGGTCACATTGGCATCTATAATTCCGTCCCTGGAAAAGGACATGCGCTTTACACCTCCCAACATGAAGGACACCTACAGTCATGTGGACATGACCCTCTCACATGGTGACTCTCTATTTCTTCCATGATCAGACCCCTTGAACTATGCCTTCCCTCTACTACTACTCCTGCCTTGGGCTTTACACAAGATTCAGCAGGACAGGAGTCATCCTCATTGCCCCCAAGTGGCCCAGAAAGTTTTGATTCCCAGACCATCTATGCATGCCATCTCAGGCACCAATCATTATTCCAACATTTCCTGATCTCCTGACCCAGGAGAATGGCAAGATCAAATGTCCCAACCCCCATCTGCTTCATCTCAGGGCTTGTTTTTTGGATGGGCATCATCCTTAGAGCTCTCGTGTTTTGAAGCTGTACAGAACATCTTTTCTAATAATAGGAAGGATTCCACTAGAAAATGTTACCTACTTAAATGGAAGCTTTTTTTTTTTTTTAATCTGTGGGCATCAGATGTGTACCCCTGAAAGCTGCAGCTAATCTTCTTATTCTGGACTTTATTTTTTTCCTTAAAGACATCAGGTTTGTCCATCAGCTCCTTACGGTCCACTTGGCAACAATCAGTGCATACCATCCACCTTCGCAGGGCCACTCCGTCTTCGTGCACCCATTGACTAGCAGATTTTGGAAAGGCCTAATCAGAATTTTTCTGCCCATGAAAAGGCCCACTCCTCAATGGAACTTGAATCTTGTTCTCTCCATATTAACTAAGCTCCCTTTGAATCATTAACTTCTAGCTCCGTGTCTCTCCTGTCCTTGACAGTCACATACCTCGTAGCTGTCACCTCAGCCAGAAGGATTGGTGAGCTTGGAGCACTGATGGTGGATTCTCCTTACAGAATCACAGAATATCAGGGTTGGAAGGGACCTCAGGAGATCATCTAGTCCAACCCCCCTGCTTAAAGCAGGACCAATCCCCAGACAGATTTTTTCCCCCTATCCCTAAATGGCCCCTTCAAGGATTGAACTCACAACCCTGGGTTTAGCAGGCCAATGCTCAAACCACTGAGCTATCCCTCCCCCCCGCTATATTCCATAAGGACAAATTTTCATTATGTTTATACCCTAAATTCACTCCAAAGTATTTTCAGAGTTTCACCTGAACCAGTCAATTCACTTAGCTGTGTTCTTCCCAAACCCACCCTTACCCTCAGAAGAAAGGGGTATCCATGTCCTCGATGTTTGGTGAACTTTAGCCTTTTACCTGCAGAGAACATAACCAATCAGAAAGTCTCCCAGACTATTTCTCGCCAGACACTGTGCCTTGGTACAGGACTCCTCCACTGATGCATCTTTTAGAATGGTGGGCTTTTGTCATCTACAACCTCGCACCCTCCTCTTATTTGGGTACTGCTGGTCAATCACCCAGCACTCGAAGAAGAGAAAGCTACCTACCTTATAACAACTAGAGGTTCTTCAAGATATGTGTGGTCCCAGACTGTACTACACTATGCTCCCTCCTTTCCCTCTGCTACGGATCTTTTTATTCTCAGTAGAGAAAGAACTGGAGAGGCGGTCGGTCTGCCCTGCCCTTTATCTCCTTGGTTGGAGGCACAAAGTGAGCCAGGGCACATGTGCAGTCCTACAGACGCTGCTTTCAAAATTCTCCAGCGCCTGATGCATGGAGGACATACATATCCACAGTGCAATACAGATAGGGGTCACACATCTCAAGAAACTTCCAGTTACTATGAAGTAAGTAAGTTTCTCTTGTGATGTGTAGTTGTCCCAGGTAAAGAGAGAAGATGCGTGAGGTAATATCTTTTATTGGACCAACTTCTTTCTGTTGGTGAGAGAGACAAGCTTTCAAGCCACAGTACCTTTCCCAGACTTGAAGAGCGCTGTGTGGCTTGAAAGCTTCTCTCTCACCAACAGAAATTGGTCCAGTAAAAGATATTACTTTACCCACCTTGTCTTTCTCATAGGAAGGCAGAAGCTTTCAAAATGGCTGCATCAGGCACTAAAATGGTTTGAAATTAATGCTACAGTAGCCTTAGATTTTTAAGATGAAAATTAGACTCTTCATCTTCTGCAGCTTTGATCCTTGAAAGTCTGTCAACGGCTTCCATTGCTAACTGAATAAAAATAAAAGTACAAATGAAGGAAATGAGATACAGTATTTCACCTGTGATAGAGCTATGATGACTTGTATAATTACAAAGTTGCTTTGGATAGTTCCTATTTGGCCCTATGCTGTCAGGAAACACCTGGGAAAATCAGTTACATAGTTACATCAGTTAAAAAAACCAACCACCCTGAATAGCCTGTGAAAGGAATGATTGCAAATGAGCAAGGCTGCATTTACCTTTTAACACTCTTTCTAAATTGTTTGCATAACTCCACTGATCAAAAAACCCTGCCCAAACTTTAATTCTTAGAATTTGTGATCATGCCAATAGAAGATGCCATTGTACTGCACTATTTTCAGCTGAGAGTTTCTAGATTAATAGGACCTGAATAGGTCCAAAATAATCTCTCTGGATATGCTGCGAAAGCCATCTGCTTGACAGAATTTGTGGAAGTGTTGAGGAATGTCTTTGCAAAAGTGGAAAGGGACATTACTGCTTCTCTGATTTAATGACTGTCTGAGTTTATTTATTTCCTATATATGATTACTTTAAGCTGCTGGATGGTCATCATTATGTGATTATAACTGTAATTATTAGGGTGCTTAGAGCTTTTTGTACAGTGACCTTTTTTTGTTTTAAATCTAAATAAATAAATGCGTATATGTATGTATATAAATAATTGACAAATAGAAGCATTTGTGCAATACTAAGTTATTTCACTGTTGAGCTTTATCACTCATGGCAAAGGTTTTTCAGATTCCTGAATATATATGTTTGTGTGCACAGCATGATATCATTTTACTAAAAGCACTGAATTGTGAATGTAGAATTCATGAGTCAAAAGTATAGGATACATCGCTTTCCTCCTATAAGCTACTATTTAATCTTTTACATATTTGAATGCTAATAAAATAATTAACACCAATTGGCATTTCAGTCTTGGTTTAATTTTTAAATTAATGTTTTTCTTGTTTCTTCTCAGCCCTCTGATGAAGATACTGTCAGCCTTAATGTACCAATGTCAAATATTATGGAAGAAGATCAGATTATAAAGGAAGATTCGGGTCACCACATCAACCTAGTCCAAGGTCTGAACATAAAGAAGAGACACTTAACAATAACAATAACAATAACAGGAATTCTGCCCACTATTCTATATGTAATGCTGTATGAGTGCAATTCACAAAAAACTTCCCAACCCAAGTTTCTACTAACAACATGCTTAAAACCTACTCCTTCAGTTTACCACTATTTTTCCTGGAAAATTTATGAAGCATGTTTAGTTTTGTACTTCTGAGAATAATCACTTAGGCCTGAAACTACAAGAGGCACCTAGGCACTTAAGCCCCAGACTTAGATGCCTGCTATCTCACTCGAGGTGCCTGGATGTCTATCTCCTGCCTAAGCCTCAGGGTGATCCATGAACCAGAGGAAGTTAAACGTTTGTCTACCTACCTCGCATGCATATCCTGATCCTGTAGGTGTGCTCCGAGGCTGCCTATTGGATCGGGTACCATTCAAAATCTGGGCACCGGAGAAGGAGGACATGGAAGGTGGAGGTGGCGGTGCACCTTAAAATTTTTAGCCTAATGGTTAGAGCACTCATCTGGGATATGGGGCACCCAGGTTCAGTTCAGTTCAGTTCCCTCCTCAGGCAGAGGTGGGGAAAAAGGAATTAAACAGGGGTCTCCCACACCTCTCAGGAGAGTGCTATAACCACTGAGCTGTGGCATACAGTAACTCCCCATTTAACGTCCTCTCGCTTAACGTTGTTTCAATCTTACGTCCCTGCTCAGTTACAGAACATGCTTCATTTAAAGTTGTGCAATGCTTCGCTGTAACGTCGTTTGGCTTCCTGCTTTGTCCACAGCTGGCAGCTCCCCATCAGCTCCTCTACGCCCCCCTCCACACAGCGCCTCCCGCCTGCCAGCAGATCCCGCGTATCAGTGCCTTTCCCCTCATCCCCCCGCCTCCTGCCCACAGCAATCAGCTGGCTTGCGGCATTCAGGGGGGAGTGAGGAGGAACGAGGACTCGGCGCACAGGCTCCCCCTTCCCTCACTGGAGGTGGGGGAAAGGGGGGACCCTGCGCGCCGAGTCCTTGCTCCTCCTCCCTCCCTCCTGCCCCCTGAACATCGCAAGCCAGCTGACTGCCACGGGGAGGAACGACGACCCGGCGCTCCTCCCTCCCCTGCCACCTGCCGGTGGCAATCAGCTGGCTTGTGGTGTTTGGGAGATGGAGGGAGGGGGAGCCTGTGTGCCATGTCCTTGCTCCTCCCCCCTCCCTCCTGAATGCTGCAAGCCAGCTGATTGCCACGGGCAGGAGGGAGGGGGAGGGAAGAAGAGGCGGGTTAAGGGTGGAGGCTTGGGGGAAGGGGTGGCATGGGCGGGCTGAGGGTTGAGCCCCCCGCCCCTGGTGCTTGCAGAGTAGGGGAAGTTGCCGCTGCTGCAGCGCAACGTGCTTCTCTTAGCCTACAGCACCTTCAGCCTCCTTGCCTGCCTCACTGTCTCCAGTGCCAGTGGGCTGTGCCTGTGTGGGGTAAGGCGGGGGTACCTCCCAACTATAGTACTGTACTGTATGGCAAAAAAAAATTCCCTAGAACCTAATCCCCCCATTTACATTCATTCTTATGGGGAAATTGGATTCGCTTAACATCGTTTCACTTAAAGTCGCATTTTTCAGGAACATAACTACAACGTTAAGTGAGGAGTTACTGTATTCTGATGTGGGGCTCCCTCAGTCTCTCCTATTGAAGCTTTCTACTGTGTATACTTAGTCATTGGGCCAGTGAGAGAAAGTGACTCTGTAGCCTGATGGTTAGAGCACCCACCTGGGAAGTGGGAGTACAAGAAATAGATGAGGTATCTGCTTCCTAGACTGACCTAAAATGTACTCTAATCTGTGTATCTTAATTTTCGTATTGTTAGTGACATTTGTTGCATTTACAACTGATTGATTGTTTTCCATGAGTCATATTCTTCTCTCTCTCACTGGTGTAATTTAGGAGTAACTCCATTGACGTGAGTAGAATTGTTCCTGAATTTTACTTGTGAGAGATCAGAATCCGGTTATGTGTCACAACATAGAATAAATTCGCATTAAAAGTAAAACGTCTACGCTTTATTCGTAGTGGTCCAGTGTAGTCCAAAGTCTTATTCTCTGTTTTTATCATTCTTGTACCTTTTGGATTTCATTTTTGGCTGTGTTGCTGTGCCCTACTAAATTTAAAAGGTTCCTTAGGTGACTCTGATTTAAATGCAAAGTTGAAAAAGTTGACTCCGAAATAATTTTTATACCTTTTTGGGTCTTTTGGTCTCATTTCTCATTAGTAGAATTTCATCAGGGACCTTCTCTTATGATTCACAATGATAAGTCAAGAGAAGCAGGAAACCAGTTTGCTGAAGGATCACATCCCCTCACGACTGAATTTATGAGCTACATCAAGGCAAGTTTGTGATCGATTTTAAATGAAAAAAATCTCATGACTACCTTCCTAGCAAGCAGAAATGATAAACTGTTGGCACCTTGCTATTAATAAGAGAAGTGCAACTGATATTCATCCTCATCAGTTCAGTGCCATAGAGTGCAAACATGAGCAGGCAGATTAATTATAACAGTAATTTTAAAGCTGTAAGGTCAGGTTACCCATAACTCTTATTCTAACCTAACCCTCACCCTAATCCTTGAAATCTGTCCTTTGTTTTGGTTTTGTTTGTTTTGTCGTTTTTAATTAGCAGATGTGTTCACCAGTAAAAGTTTACATTTTTCTTCAAGTTCTGGTCCCTATGCATATTGCACATGTGGTACACGTTTGCTTTATGTGCCTGAGACTGGAGAATTGGCTAGTAGTGCCTGTTGGTCCATGCCAGCACCCTGGCATTCCTCATGTCCAGTACTGAGGTTATAAGGGGAGGCGTGGACTGCCTGCCTCTCTAGTTCCTTCTTACCGCCACATGATCTGAGTAGAATCCTCTGTGTCCGAAGCATCTTTATCGTCTTTTTATCTGTAAATGTGTTGTAAATTCTTAGAGTTTACTGTTTTTGGTATTTTTCTAGTAGCTTTTCATAGTTAGTATAAAGAGGACTATGCCCAAAGTTCTGGGGTTTAAGAACTTGCTATCCTGCCTCCATTTCCTTTTGGTCAGTGATGACCATCACTGCTGCCTTCACTGCCTAGGGGAGTCTCACATCTCCACCAAGTGTAGCATCTGCGACTCCTTTCTTCCCTGAACCTGAGAGGGAGGAGAGCTTCAACTGAGAATGTACCTCATGGAGAAAACCATGAGGCCCCAGTGGGATTCAGGCTCTGTAATTGGCCTCAGTCTGCGAGCAACATCCTTCTGAGCATGAGCTCTGGAGCAGAGGACAGATCTAGTAAGCCCAAGGACACGTTGTCTTGGGTCTCTCATGAGAGTAACGGACACTATCACGGACACAAGACCAGATCTCTTTCCAGATCCCCTCACAAAAGGAGGGATGCTTCCATGACTGCTTCCAAATCAGGTGTGTCTTAGACTTAGGCCAGCCTAAACCTCCTGACCATAAGGGTAAGGCACGCAGAATCAGGGATACATCGGTACTGACTCCAGTACCAATTAGCAAGCTGAGAGATTGGCATCTGCCGGCACCAACCATCAGCTCCAGACAAGGAGAATCTTCTTAGATGGTACTGGCCCACCCCCATAAGGATCCACCAACCCTAAGCACATGGATACGCCAAATCTGTCTGTACCAACTACCAGGACATCTCACATTCCCAATAGGACTGAGATTTATACCTCCCCAGAGGATATCTGTGCTCTACCTTATCCTCATTCTTCTCTTCTCTCAGGTCTAGCCCGTGTAAGGGATGTTTCGACACCAGAGGAGGAACCCACTTCGAGGACAAGAAGCTATTCCCCTACTCCATCCATTCATTGAGTCTCCCTTTACTGTTACCAATGGCATTGCCAGTGGAGACAGATCCAACCTTTTCATTGGCTCGTCTTGGATGTCAGATTCAGCCTTCACCTTCACGTGGGGAGGTTAACCCAGACAGAGCCTCTATACTATCTTGGACCCATCTTCCACCCAGACATGATTACCAGCAGTCCCTTGAGTACCCTATACATTGGAGTCCCCCTCAACCAGCATTTGGGGCCCTACTGGGGCCCCTGGGATCCCTAAGCATGGCACCTTGGATCCATGCACGAGTCTGACTGACCCTCTTCCCCTAGACAACAGCAACCAGCTCTGCCAGAGCATGCGGAAGAGAAAGCTGTTGAGCAAGATCCACTGATACTGGCAGTATCGACAAGCATAGGCTATCGTGCCATCCTCACCATCCCTGCCTGATGACCACAGGCAATGCCAATAACTTTTGCAGAGGGTGGCCACTGAACTTCATATCCCACTTGAGAAGACCCATGATACACAGCATAAGCTCCTGGACATCCTGCAGTAAACACGTTCCTCATGGAGCCAGCCAGGGTGGTATGGCACACAGCAGCATCTTGCAGCCCTATCCCTAAAACGGCTGAGATATTTTGTAGCTGTGAAAGAGGCAGAATTTTTGTTCACTCACCTTAATCCCCAACTCCTTAGTAGTTCAAGCAGCAACACGCTAAGACTACCCAGGCAGAGAAGGATACTGAACACCTCGACCTTCTAGGGAGGAAGATATTCTCATCTACCAGCCTCCAGTTTAGAATTGCTAAGTGTAATTTTACAAACTACTCCAAATTTCTGTAATTTAAAGACAAACTCCAATTCTAAGCCCTTATTGATGAGGGTAAACTGGTAGCAAGGACCTCACTTCAAGACACAGTTGATACCATACCTAGAGCCATAACAATGGCACTATTTATGCGGCACAAATCGTGGCTTCCGTCTTTGGGGCTCCCCATTGAGGTTCAGAATACTACTGAGGATCTTCCCTTTGATGGCTCTTACCTCTTTAACAAGAAGATGGATGAGTCTTTACACTCATTAAAAGGTTCCAAGACTACCCTCAACTCCCTGTGCATGTATACTCTAGCCCCGAAGAGGAGACACCATAAACAGGTGTACAAATCAAGGCTTGTTCCACAGCCTTTCTACCAACAGATCTCATGTGAACCACCATGCAAATGCCAGAAGGTGCGAAGACCAAGGTATCCAACCCCATCCACTTTGACATCAGCCACCCAACCCCATCTGCCAAGTAAAGGTTACTTTTGAAGGGATGCTTGAGAACTGAGAACCATCATTGATGCCATCCCCAACTACTCTCCGAAGCTTTGGTGGCATACTTCCTCCACAACTGGAGGGCTATAAGAACAGACAAGTGGGTTCTGGATGTCATCCACTTTGGCTACATCATTGAGTAGAGAGGCGTCTCTCTCGTCCCCACCACAGCCCCAGAGCTGGGGCCGGGGAAGAGGTGTCTCTCCCGTCCCCGCCGCAGTCCCGGAGCTGGGGCTGGGGGAAAGGCGTTTCTCCCGGCCCCACCACAGCCCCGCAGCTGGGGGAGAGGCATCTCTCCTGTCCCCGCAGCTGGGGGAAAGGCATCTCTCCCATCCCCTCCACAGCCCCGCAGCTGGGGGAGAGGCGCCTCTCCCTGCCGCAGCCCAAGGGATGGGGGAAAGGCATCTGTTCCCCCCCCCCACCGTAACCCTGCATGCCCCAAGCTCTCCCAAACCCTAGTTCTCCCAAAGCCCTATCACTGTCCCCCACCTCACCACACTGCCCCCACCCACCCTACACATCCTCCACACCCACCTGTGTGTGTGGCTGGTGCGCAGCCCTTGATGGTCTGCTGTGCGCACCTTAGGGGGAACACAGGTGAGAGCTTCACTGTTCGGTCCTAAACGAAATCATCTCTGAATAGGGAATGCCATCCCGGGACTTGCTCACCTCCCAAATGAACAAGAACATCTTCTACTATCCTGGACAGACCACCTGAAGTATGCCTTTCCTCCCATTCCACTGGTCCCGCATGTTCTGTGGAAAATGTGCCATGACAAAACGTGCATCATTCTCATTGCACCCAACTGGCCCAGGCAGTTTTGGTTTCTGGACCTCCTGCAAATATCAGTCCGTCCTCCTCAGCATTCGCTCCCTCCCAGATCTGCTAACTCAGGAGAATGGTAGAATCAGACATCCCAACCCACACCCTCTTCACTTCGTAGCCTGGTATTTGGATGGGCAGCAGACTTGGAGTCTTGGTGTGTACACATTTAAAGGGTGTTCAAACTGTTCGTAACCATGACAGAGAAGACTCCATGCGAAAATGCTGTTTAGCTAAATGAAGGCGTTTCTGTACCTGGATGCAACAAAACTAGTTAGCTCCAGAGGCGACAGGTATCCAGGCTACCTCACTCTCAGATATCAGGCCTTTCTTTTAGCTTGCTGTGGGTACACCTAGCAGCAATCAGTGCCCTCCACCTTTGGGTAAAGGGCTATTCTATTTTTACTTACCCGATAGCAGCCAGATTCCTGAAGGGTCTCACTAAGACTTTCCCACCAGTAGTAAAGCCAGCACCTCAATTAGACCTCAGTCTTTTTCTCTCAGTACTTACCAGACCACCCTTTAAATCATTGGCTACATGCTCAGTGTTCCACCTGTCAATGAAGGTCACCACCTTCATTGCCGTCACTTCAGTCAGGAGGGTGAGTGAACTGGTGGCACTCATGGCCGGCCCTCCATATTCCATAAGGAAAAAGTTTCCCTTCGCCTCCATCCAAAATTCACCCCAAAGGTAGTCTCCTACTTTCACATAAATTAATCAATTCACTTACTGGCATTCCTTCCAAAACCTCATACTTCCAGTGAAGAGAGGAGACTTCATTCCCTCAATGTCAGATCACCTTTAGCTTTTTATCTGCAAAGAACTAAACCTATTAGGAAAACGCTCTTATTTGTCCCTATGGTAGAGTGATCATGGGGACAAGTGTGATCTCCTCATAGGCTGTCTAAGTGTATCTCTGGCTGCATCTTCTTTGCAATCAGTTAGCACAGCTCCCTGGGCATTTGTAGGGTGGCTACGTGGAGTTCTATCCACACCTACTTGAAGGATTATGCTTTAGTCCAAGACTCCTCTTCAAATGAAGTTGTTAGGAAAGTGGTATAACAGATCTATAGACCACCAGCACCCTCTCACCGCCTCCTCTTTCCACGGTCACCCGCCTGTGGAATACACATAGGGACCAGCACTTGAAGAAGAAATGGAGGTTAGTTACCGGTAAATGGAGGTTTGTGAGATGTGTGTTCCTTATCTGTATTCCACTACCTACCCTCCTTCCCCTCCACTTTGGGTCATGTCTGGGTTCTCGGTAGAGAAGGAACTGGAGAGGCAGTCGGTCCGGACCTTCCTTTATACCGTTGGTGCTGAGCACCAGAAACCCAGGGCACAGGCGTGGACCAACAGACATTATTTCAAATTCTCCAGTCTCAGGCACGTGGAGGGCACACGCACCACGCGTGAAATACAGATAGGGACCACGCATCTTGAAGAACCTCCAATTACAGGTAAGTAATTCCCATTTATATTTTTAATTAGGCATTTTTTTCATGCATGCACAGGCTACAGGGATGCCCAGGTGTCTAAAGTTATGAAAAGATGATGGGTTATAAATGTGCATTTAGTTTGTAAAGATCTTGGTAAAAATGTCAAGATCTCCAAAGACAAAGGATATCATCTGCTGTTTGGTAAGCTGAGTAAGGATGTACTTCTCTTGAAAAATACAGTGAATAAGGTTCAGTGACTACCTTTCTCAAAGGAGTTTGTTTGTAGCACTGGTAGCAATAAGGTGTGTGTGGTGGGGGGGAGTTAGAGCTATGGATAAGTTTAATGAATTATGTAGAAAGCCATGGGTTTTTCCTCAACAGAAACTTTGGAATTGTATTCATCAGTATTTCTCTTATATACTGTAGTGATCTACATCGTTACTAGTGAAAACTAAGGTGGCTTTACAGTGCGTGTGAGAATGCACATTGTCAGCCATTGTTCCTGCTTTGCCCCTTCACTGCCTTCATGGATAGTTGGTTAATCTTTGTGAAAATATTACTCTTGTATTGCTGGAATGGTTAGCGAACACTTTGGCTGTCAGCTATGTCGTGTCCAGCTGTGTAAATCGCATCTGCCAAGGGAATGCTGTAGCTTACACTTCTGACTGTTTTCAGAATTGGTCTGTGACTTCTCTTAGGTTGCTCCATTGTACCTCTCTGTAGTTTTCTGAATTGCGTGTTCTCCATTTTCATTATCCTCTGCCCCCTTTCTTATTGTGGAATTGGATCTTTTGCACCATTCCTGAATAATATCTCTCCGAGAAAGTTGCAGTAAAATCCTTATAAACGATCCATAAATCATTCATGAATACAGCCACTTTGTAATTCATGAATTTCAGCTGGTTCATTATGTAATGTAACATAACACGATTTTTGGACCAATTTCATCACATATCCCATAATAGTAGGATTTCTATGAAACTTTTTATGCCAAGGTTTGAACAATGTTTATTTTCATATGAGAATTTATTTGCTGGCCAGCTTTGCCAGATTTTTTTTTAAGGATAAAACGATCTGAAGAGGTCCTGTGTACTTGCCATCAAATTCCTTTCTGAGAGAAAAGTGCTAGATAGCCACGGTGGAGAGAACGGATGTGGTTTCCCGACCTCTTGGAAGTGGAGGGAAAGGAACTTCTAGGTGTGCAAAAGGACTTGCCTTTTTGTAATCCTTCACCCTATTTCCTCTAGCAGCACCACTCTTGCAGGTGTCATTCTACCAATGGCAGGGCCCCCTAGTAGTTTTGCAGTAGCAGCCATAGAGGGCATATACATTAAGAACAGTGTAAAAAAAAAAAATCCCCAAACACTCTCAGCCCTCAGTGGTCTCTGCAAAAGAAAATGTAAACTGCTTAATTTAAAAATGTTTTTGCAAAACAGCACATTTCAAATATCGTTACTTGTATCAGATACCTACACTTATAGGGTGAGTGAAGGTATCTGAAGAGTGCAGTTATCCAATACATCCATGTTGCTTGTTGTTATTGCTTACTGGATAGATAAACACATCCTACAGTATCGTTAAATGTGGCAAGTGTTTATTGCTGGGATATTCTCTGATAACTATTAGGAAGAGTTTTTTATGGATGTTGGATATGTGGGATGTAATATGTTAGCTCTTGGAAAAAGGGTGGGGATTAAAAAAAGAGGGTCATTGAAACTAAAAATTTTATTTTGTTTTGGTTTGCATTTTTCATTTAAAAACCTTGCAGATTTTTAAAAGAAATGACTTTCTTTTCATTTTGTTCAAAAATTTTCATGCAAAATTTTTTTTCATCCACCGAGCTCTAATATACACCTATATGATGCTTTAGATCTTCAAAGCACTTTACAAACATCACCTATTTAATTTTCACATCTCTTTTGTGAGGTAGGTAAGTAATGTTATCCCTGCCTGACATATGGACACGTAGGCATAGAGAGATTAAGGGAGACAGTTTTCTCTTGAGAATCAACATGGCAGGGTAGAAGGAAATGGAAGACTTCTATCTACTCTCTCCTCCCCCAAACTGGATCTTCCATCAGAAGCTGCCATTAAATGCCTGTTGTGCATTAACACTTTCTCCCCTCTAAGGTGTGCTATAGAACTATTGGCTAGTCCCTCAACAATGCCCTCAGCCTGGCTATAATCTAGCATTTTCGGCACCTCATTGTAGAGTGTGTTGCAGAGCTTAGTTCAGGGATGCAGAGGTGCTGTTAAAGAATTTCAGAGTGGGAAAAATATTGCCTCAGATGTGGATTTTTATACCCTCTTGATGCTAATGACAGGTGAGATTAGCAAAAGTGCTTGAGCTAACAGTCCACAGGTTTTATGAGGGGGAGGGTTGAGGCAAGGCATTTTTCTTGTTGATCTGCAAGAGTGCGAATTTGTTGGGCTCTTTAGTTCACACTACAGATCTTATATATCTTTTTCCCAAGATGTATTTTGGGAAGGTAGGAGACTTTAAGGCTGATATAAATTATTGAAGCATATCCACACGAGAGTTTGAACTAGTTTAACTAAATTGATTTAAAACATAACTTGTTAAAATGGTACAACTTGCAATACAGACAAGGCCTTAATTTTAGTGGGTTTGGGAGGATTTTATATGAGATTGGTCCTAATTTGTGTACTTTATTATTGAATTTGTGTACATAAGCCCAAAGCTTTAGATGGTCATCTTTTAAAACAAATTAACATAAATAAGGGTTAATGCAGATTTGTGACACATATGGTGGGGGGCATAATTATTTTTCATTGTATAAAATATCTGCATATTCTGTTGGAGAGATCAAATGCTTCATTATTTACTTAATGAAAAATAACAGATGAAAAGAATGGCTATATTTGTGGTATTGGGGACTGACTTTGGGAATAAAGCCATATTTTGTGATGAAGAATGTTAGAGATGCCAGTGCACAATTCAGTGATACATCTGGCAGAATCAGACGGCATTTATTGGTACAGGGTTCCTGAGATGGATGTGCCAAACACATGGCATTGAAAATAGTTAGTCCTTTTGTCTGTTATTCATTCCCTGCCAGTGCAAGTGCACATCCATTCAGACAGCTTCCGTCCTTACTGGCAGCTGAATTATTTCAGTGTTTCTGCATGTTGGAGATGAAAATGAAAGCAAATGTATAAAGTTCCAAATGGAAATATAAGTATCGGATGCACCTTTACGAATATTAACCAGCAGTTCATAATTATGGATGCACCTGGTAGCAACTCCACAGTTGGAGATCTGTTATAAAATGGGGTTTGCATGAGGCACAAATTCTTGTTTTTCCCCCTAAAAGTAGGTGACAAAATTGGTGTGCAGTTTCCCACAATTAGTTTTTAAGATGTGAATTTTCTATGAGGTTTATGTTTTGTTTCTTTTAATAATTTCTAACAGGAAGCCTTTGAATTAGGGCTCTGGCTAAAATGTATCATTGGCAGATCTACTTTCATCATTAACTGATATTGCTTTAAAGCAGTGGTTCCCAAACTTGTTCTGCTGCTTGTGTGGGGAAAGCCCCTGGCGGGCCGGGCCGGTTTGTTTACCTGCTGTGTCTGCAGGTTCGGATGATTGCGGCTCCCAGGAGCCACGGTTCGCTGCTCCAGGCCAATGGGAGCTGCTGGAAGCAGCGGCCAGTACGTCCCTCGGCCCGCACTGCTTTCAGCAGCTCCCATTGGCCTGGAGCCGCGATTGGCCAAATCTGCAGATGCAGCAGGTAAACAAACTGGCCCGGCCCGCCAAGGGCTTTCCCTGCTCAAGCGGTGGAACAAGTTTGGGAACTTTAAAGTATTATCTAAATGCACAAAACTTAGTAGAAAGGTGGACCTTGAGAAGATCTGGTTCTTTAAAAAAAAAAAAAAATGAATGTAATGTGATTTGTAGCCATTATTCACATTATAACTACACTTGTCTGTAAGAGTGTATCTTTCATCATATAAATGTACCTGCTGACTGACAAATATTTTCCTACTGCACTTCAAACGCCAACCCCTGTGGTCCACCCCTTCCTTCCTCATATATTGCCAATCCCCAAGTACACATTTAAAAAAATCCTAGAAAATTAATGCAGAAAAACTTTGTTATGAAGCACTCAGGATTGCTGTACACATGTCTGACACAAACCCATCGAAACAAGGAAATGAGAAGTGACCTAACAGTTATTCTCTCTTTCTCCACCCGCAAGCACACATCTTTACATTATCACAACTACAGTACAAAACAGATCATGCACCATTTAGCAACAAAGCTCTTTGTGTATTAATCTATCTTTAAATAGTGATGGAATGGTCTTGATTCTCCTCCCACATATGGGAGTTTAACACCAATGTAAGTCCATTGATTTCAGTGGAGTTACTCCTGATTTACTGGTGTAAATGAGAGGAGAATTAGGCTAATGCTTAATTGATAGGTTATTTGCATACATCAGAAGGATATGAGAGAAAATGGGGGCATTCAGTACATAATTCTCATGTTGGTTGACTTATTTTTATATTTAAATGAGGTTAGGCTTTGCCCTCAATAGAATGTGACAGTTTAATGAAAGTTGGTGTAATCAGTATCTTAGGTGGGGGTGGAGAAATAGCAATGAAGTACAGACCTTAGATTGCTTCAATTAACCACTATAAACTGATAAATGAACTAGGTCAGTGCTTAGTCAGAAGAGGAAACTTATTATCTGTCTACTTTAATGGCAAATTTCTGTCCTAATGTTCAGTATAATGTCTGTTCACAGGGCAGAGCAGCAGAATGTGATCAATTATTGCGAATAGAAGAGGACACACATTGGCAAACAGAAGGAATGTAAGTATTCATTTATGTACAATGAAATAATATTGGCTATAAATTTTAGGTGACCAAAATTTAATTTGTCTTTTGAGTATTTCCTTACCAGCTTATTATTTTGTATACAAGGAAGCATGACATTTATATAACAATACAATTTGTCTGCATTTTGTTATTTATAGTGTATTGATTAACACAGTGAAAATTTTATTAAAATCAATATATTTGTATGTACCTAGAGAATACAAGTGTTGTTCAACTAGATACTGAGATTACATCTGCTAATAGTATTTGTAAAAGGGCAAAAGGCCTGTGTCAACATTTTTAAGGCCAAAGTTTGACCTATGATAAAAATGTTATAATTTGATTGGAAAAATGCTGAAACTTAGGGGGTGTGTGTGTGTGTGTATATGTGTGTTTTAACACACTTTCCTGGCCCTGTAATAATAGTTAATTCAAAACACTATTTCAAGACTGGTGCTGACAAACATCAGTCGATGAACATACGTGAAATAGATGATTTACAATGAAACTGAACTGTTAATTGAAGTTTTTGTTAAGCAAAACAACAGTGTTCATTTCTGCTTTGCTAAAAGTTCAGATGAAAAAAATCAGTAGTTGCCAAAAGAATTAAGAAAAATTAGGTTCTTTTAAAGCTTTTAAAAGTATTACAAACATTTCAAACTAAAAGATAAAATACTATTTTAAAAATTGCCAATGTCCTTATACTAGAACAATAAACTTCATTAATCAAGTAAAAAAATTGTTGGTAATTAAATTATTTCAGCATCAGAAGTCAGGCTGTTTAAATTGATTGAAATGATAGATGGGGGAATAACTATTTAGTTCATTGTCTTCTAAACTGACTTCCTAATTTCCACATGAAAATTTCCAAATACTACATCTGCATATTAATATGCACAAATACAGGATTTTACTATACAATTTAAACAGCCAATTTGAAAATATTGCCCATTGATTTAAATTCTAACTCCTTTCATACTCACTGTAGTGTCTTTGTTTCCTACTGTAGAACAAATACATCAAACAAGCAAAATATTGATATAGCCATGATAGATCATTTAAAAGAAGCAGTAGATTTGCTACAAGATCCCAACAGGTATGCTCATATCAGAGGGTCTCCTGATGTAAGTAATATGTTGTATAGGAAATTCTGGGAGGGTCAAAGTCAAAAAATGTTCTCTCTCTCTCTCTCTCGCTCTTTTCTTTTTCATGACTAAATGCCTTCTGCCCTGCATCAATGGGATGTGGGATGTTAACTAGACAGCAGGGGATATGGCATGGTGCCTGGAAGGGCATGAGGGATGTGAGAATGCACAGTTGGCAAGATGGGTCTGGCTTCTCCCCCTCTTCGGATCCTTCACCTTTCCGTTGCCTGAGGCTGAGGGGACTGGGCTGGCTGATTGGCTCTGGCATACCCGTTCCACTATTTAAACTTTTCCAAGCTTTTCAATAGCTTCTTATACTTGTTAGCTGCTCTGCCCTCCTTCCCTTTAGTTGTAACATAGGAGTTGTATTTTCAGCATACTGCTGGACTGGCTAATTGTCTGTTTTGGGAGGAGGGAGAATTTTTCCCATTGGGTCAAATTGACTGAGTGATGGGGTTTTTTTTGTTTTTGTTTTTTTATCTTTGGCAGTGTGTTATGGAGGCTCAATTAGGTTGAAAGCAATAGAACTTGAAAGTTTAACATTAGGAAAGGTATGGTTTTCTAGTTTGCCGCAACTTGTAGGTAAATGCTAAAAGGGTCAGCTCCCAGAGATAAATGAGACATGGGGTTTTGCTAGTTGACCTCATGCCTATATGAGACGGGGCCAACTGGTCTTCAGGAAGCAGTAGATTCCAAAGTGAGGAGAGTCCTAGGGGTAGTTTGAGGAGGGTCTAACCTGACTTATTGGTTATAAGGTGGGAGTTTTGTAACCCCACAATAGAACCAGTCAAATGTCTGGTATGTGAAAGCAGGGGGTGGTGCATAGCATCCCTATTCCACGTTAAATTAATAAAGTTGTGGCCTGACATTTAAATTCATCCCTGCATCTGTCGTTCAGTCACCTGAATGTTCTTATTAAAGTATGTTTGGCTGTTAAAGTTATTTGTTAGTATACAAGGTGTTCTTCAGGAATGGGTTATCAGATGTTCTTAACTTGACAAGTTCATAAAAAAGAAAATTAATTGTTGTGACCTTTTGACTAAGAGTATCTTAGATATAATCTCCCCTGGATAGTATGCACAGGATTCCCATTATTTTAACACAGTGGTGCCCAAACTTTTCCTGTCACCATCCCCCGACCCTCACAAGAAATGGAATCTGTCCATGCTTCCCCGCCCCCTTCGTTACTGCACAGTTGGCTCAACAGAGGAGCTTGGGGGAGCAGCTGGGGCTAGAGGCGGAGCTGGTTTGGGGGCAGAGCCGCGGGGGAGAGGGGGGGGAGAGCAGAGTGGAGCTGGGGCTGGAGCTGGCCTGGGGTCGGAGCAGGAAGTAGAGTGGAGTTGCGGCTGGGGGGAGAGCTGGGCTGGGAACGAAGCTGCAGCTGGGACCAGAGCTGGGCGGGGGCAGAGCGGGGCTGTGTGGCACCCCTAGTGGGGTGCGCCCCACAGTTTGGGGACCATTGTGTTAACAGAAACTGTAAATATAATAGAAGCATAGGAATTATAGATGAAGAAAACCTATTTAATCCAGCCATCAAGTTGCACAGAACTGTTCCCCACAATGCTTTTTCTGATGCTTTGTCTAGCCTAATTTAAACTTTTTCTAGGGATGCATCAGAAAAAGATATAAGCCCCACTCTATACTTACAATTGCCCAGTGGGAGTAGGATCAGGCCCTTTGTGAATGAACAAAGGAACCGTTTTTTCAGTTGTTCTAGTAAATGTATTGCCTGCTCACTTTGCAAATACTTCCCCTTTTAGTTCAGAAGGTGAATTTACTTTAGCTCGTGCTGGACAGTTGTCTGTAGAAATGTTTGTTGGTTTGAATTAGGTAAGGCAGGTGTTTTTGATTCATAAAAGAGAAATAACCTCGCCAGTTAGAAAAGTTTGTTCATATTAGTTCTGAATTCAGTAATGCAACATTCCAGGTGGCATTGCTTCTGCACCTCACCTGAGGCATGCTCTTTTAATTGGAACAAATGTTGCTATTTAAAAAACAACAACTTTAGTTTAAAAAATGTATTAATTAAACATAACAATGAAAAGGTTTCAGTTCTCTCTCTTGTAAATGATTCTGTTTGTCACTTAATAACTTAGTGCTGTAACTCATAACACTACACATCTTTCCCCTACCAAACAGAGAAGAGACATTTAAAAATGTAACGAATTGTTGTTTTAATATTTCAGTTTAACTAGGTTTCTTATTCAGAATATATATTATGAAGCAAATACATTTGCAATACTCACTTGTCCGTGAATATTCAGATGGGCCGTTTATTTCAAATACTGCTGTTAAGGATAGCCAATCATGCCGTACATATATACAAAACCAGTAAAGAGAAATGTAGAAAATAAAATATGTAGGAGTGCTTATTCTTTTTCTTTGTGATTTTAAGATGTGCTTAACTACATGGCTATAGTCTGAACAGTAAAGAGCAAGTTGCACTAATTTCCCAGTTGGTATTTTGCTATTTGTGGCAATTCCAACCCACTTCTAAAGAATAATGGGAACTAGTATTCTGTTGGATTTGCATATGTACAGTTGAATAAGAATTTGCATAACCTGCTGATCAAGGTTTAATATTGTAGTCTTGCATTTGGGTATTGAAGTGAGTGGTGTGTAGATGGGGAGTTGTAAGTAGTTGAACAAGAAAAACATGATTTAATATATCCATTTTTAAAAATTAAATATTTAATAGAATGTTCATCAAAGATGTACCCCAGTGCATTGTTTTTATTTCAAACCTTACAGATTAAGCATGGATATTACAGAGAGCAGTGGTGTGAATCTGTATCCCATGGAATCAGCAACAGATTTAGAATTACAGGAGTCTACAGTAAAGTGTGTTTATATTCCTTTTTCAGAAAAATAATGGATTTGCTGAAGTTTCATATTCAAGATTCTACACTTTAAAATTTAATGTGTTGTGTTTTGTATATCCACATACAGTGGCCAAATGCAGATGGAGGAGGCTCCTATCTATCAGGTAGGCTGTCACTATATTACAAAATATCCAAGAGAGAGACAGAAAATGGATCACCAATTACATTAGCTATTGGACCAGTAAATGAACAAAATTTAGTGTTCTGCAAGAGAAAAATATAGCTGTAGTTCTTTTGGAAGTTTTGCATATCTTTTTGTAAAATTAATTTTTGCTTTTACAATTTTTTTTAATAGCTCATAAGGACTTTTTTAATGTACAGAGATTGTTATTTTTAATCTCTGTAGTCTTTTGCCTTCATTGTGGGGACTACACTTGTTGCTGCAATCATAGTTCTGCCTGCAATTGTCCCATTGAGCCAAATACTTCAAGTATTGTAATGGCCATAAAAATACATGAATTGTCTGTAGCCCTTTGCTAAATGCATTCTTATTTGTTTTTCTTCCTACCCCTATTCTTTTTAGTGCTGGAAAACTATAATGTAGCCCGGGAGCCTCAAACCCTATCTCCGGGGCAGGAGAAAGAGCTATGTAATAATCTGTCCCCTTGACACTGTTGTTTTGTCTACACCATGAAAAAGTCTGCACTGGGAAACCATTTTAACCAGCACAACTTTTGCCCCCAATATGGGTATGGCACAAATGTATGTAAACTAATCCGAAGACTAGAAGAGAAAAGTCTCCAGAAACTATTTTATCCAAATTATCTCTGTCCACACTGAGGGCAAAACCATGCTAGCTAAAACCAGTCTCCTGATATAGTCTCTTTTCACTGTGCCCGAGGGTTCAATGGACTACCATCACCATGACAGTGCACTAAAACGTGGCTTGTAGAGCTGGCACCTAGATAAGATCGCTTTGTACATGAGGCTACTGAATAAGAATTTGTAATTCTCGCTGTTTATTGCTATTGCAGAAGAGTAATAACTCCCTATATGTGTCCTAAGTTTTTGTATATGCTACTGTCTGGGCAGGAGCACCAGAGAACACCCAATCAATAAGTTCTTACACCATTGTGTTCCTCATTTGATATGCGTGCACACATTAATAATTATAACAGAGTTAGTACTTATTTTATAGATCATGTACTTAAAAATATGAATCTCTTTGGTGACTCCATGCTATATATCTTCAAACTCACCAATGTTTCTCAACTGGTGTGAGCTGAAACTCAAGTCAATATTCAAAATTTGCTACTGTATATCTAGTGTCATATTTTGTGCCAGGATAGTACCAATCTTTTGCAGACCTTTTAATGTACTGCTTTACACATAATCACACCAACCTGGCAACATGAAGATGATGTGTTGTACTACATTTAACCTCCAGTAATAGCATTTGAAACATTATATACATTAATGTGTTTTTAATATATTACACAATATTTTACATTTATAAAGTACCATTCATCGTTAACCATCTCAAAGCACCATACAGCCTATTAAACCAAAGAATTATTTCTACAAACCATTATCACTATAGTTATACAAAATTTTAACGTGACTTTGATTTGGAACTTAGTTTAATATTTGCTGCTTACTATTTGATTCATATCCAATCCAGTGAACTCTAAGGAGCTCAGTATTATTTGTTAAATTATTTGTTCAAGCATTCAGAATCATATGTTGGTAAGCACTGGCACTGTCTATCTTATTTTTATATGGTTCACTTCCACTCTTGGATTGCTCTTCACAGTATTTGTACAAAACTACTTGTAAGAGTGTGTTAAGAAAAAGTTGGGTATTTGTTTCTGATCCCCAGCGCTGTGCATAAAGTCTCAACAGATGTGTACCTTGCAGAATGAAAATGCTGAGGAGGAATTAGAATTTCAGAAGAGGAGAGAATTGATTATAGAGAAAACCAAGACTGAAGCCAAAATAGCATGTAAGCAGGATGAGACGCAACTACTGAGTCAGGTATGGAGGAGCCTGGGTACAACATATTTATCTAGTCATAGGACCTCTTGAAAAGGGATTCCAAATAATTTTATCCTATTCATTGGTGAGCAGAGAGAAGTATTCTTTTATAGGCTAAAACCTGACTACTTTGGGGGTTTATGCCTTAGCATGAACATAAGAACGGCCATACTGGGTTAGGCCAGTGGTCGATCTAGCGCAGTATCCTGTCTCTGACAGTAGCCAGTGCCAGTTGCTTGAGGGAATGGAAGAGCAGGATAATTTCAAGTAACCCCTCCCTGGTCTTCCAGTCCCAACTTCTGTCAGTTGGTGGTTTAGGGAAACTCATAGCATGGGGTTGCATCTCTGCCTTCTTGACTAATAGCATTGGTGGACCTATCCTCCATGAACTTATCTAATTCATTTTTGAACCGGCCTTCACAGCATCCCCTGGCAATGAATTCCATGGATTGACTGTGCATTGTGTGAAAAAATACTTCCTTTGTTTTGTTTTAAACCTGCTGCCTATTAATTTCATTTGGTGAAACCCTAGTTCTTATGTTATGTGACGGGGTTAATAACACTTCCCTATTCACTTTCTCCATTATCATTCATAAATTTATAGAACTCTACCATATCCCCCCTTAGTTATCTCTTTTTTAAGATGAACAGTCCCAGACATTTTTATCTCTCCTCGTGAAAAAGCTGTTCCATACCCTTAATCATTTTTGTTGCCTTTCTCTGCACCTCTTCAATTCTAATATATCTCTTTTGAGATGGGGCTATCAAAACTGTACTCAATATTCTAGGTGTGGGTGTATGGTGGATTTATATAGTGGCATTATCATAGTTTGTTTTATCATCTCTCTGTCTTTCCTAATGGTTCCTAGCCCCCTTTCGCTTTTTTGACTGCCTCTGCACATAGAGCAGTTTTCAGAGAACTAACCATGATGATTTCAAGATTTTTTTTTGAGTGGTAACAGCTAATTTAGACCCCATGATTTTGTATGTATAGTTGGGATTATATATTCCAATGTGCATTACTTTGCATTTATCAACATTCAATTTTATCTGCCATTTTTATCACCCAGTGACGTAGTTCAATGAGATCCCTTTGTAACTCTTCAGTCAGCTTTGGACTTAACTATTTTGAGTAATTTTGTATCATCTGCAAATTTGCCACCTCACTGTTCACCCTCTTTGTCCAGATCATTTATGAATATATTGACCCGCACGGGTCTCAACACGGATCCTTTGGGAGCATTGCTATTCATCTTTCTAAGGATTTGGCTCTAGAATAGAAATAAATAAGAATTAGCTCCTGGGGGAGAGGAACTGGTATATTGAAATTCAGCATAACGGGAGACATTTATAAAGGAGATTTTGCAAAATACAGTGACTTTAATCTTGTAGGAAAAGAAAGGACACAACACTAGCAGGATTTGGCCCTTCAATGAAGTTGAAAAAATATTTCTTCAAGATATATATGTTCTTAGGCTATTGTAAACAATAGTGTTTTTAAAACACAAAAGTTTAATATTACAGAAAAAAACTATTTACATGTTGAAGTAATTATTAATCTTCAAGATATCTTGGTTTTGTGTGTGTTGTCATCAAAATTTAAGATGTCTGAAAATTATGTTTTTAATTTTTGTTGATATTTAATATCTTGAACCTTGATTTTGACAGTGTCCTTGCAACAAGACAGAGAACATAGTTATATATCATTCCACATACAATTAATTTGCAAATACCTGTAATATCTTCTGTGTATCCAGAGTCTCTATTTGTGTATCTTGAATTTCTTCTTCACGTGATTGCACATGTCCATTCCACTGTAGGGTGTGTGCGTGCCTCATGTGTAAGGCTACGATTTAGTCACGGGTATTGTTAGTAAAAGTTACGGACAGGACATGGGCAATAACCAAAATGTCACAGCCGGTGACCTGTCCAGACTTTTAGTAAAAATATCCCTAACTAAATTTTACCTGCTTGGGGTGGGGGGACGGGGGGAGTGTAAGGTGGGGGGGGGAGGGAGGCGCGGTACTCCAGTGGACTCTGCTGCTCCTGGGGGTGGGGGGCGGCCTGGGCCCTGACACTGCTGCTGCTCCGGGGGTGGGAAGGCGGGGGGCGGACCGGGGCCTCACCGCCACCATGCCGGGCAGGGGGGCAGCCACCGGGCCTGAGGGTGGCCTGGGGCGCTGCTGCTGCTCTCGGACCACTGCCCTGGGGCAATGCCCCGGATCAGTTGCCTGGGGCTGCCAGAGCAGTGGACAATGCGGCTGGACCCAGAGCCTCCCCAGCAGGGCGGCCCTGGGGTCAGCCACTGCAGCTGCGGAAGTCATGGAGGTCCCGGAAAGTCACGGAATCCATGACTTTCCGTGATCTCCGTGAAAGATTTGCAGCCTTACTCATGCACAGTTGTAGGAGATTTTCCCCTCAGCAATACCTGTCAGGGCTGCATGAGTACCGTTTGCTGCCTCATGCCACTGAGAGCAGGTATAAAGGGCAGAGCAGCCCCCGACCCCACCCCCCTAGTTCTTTCCTGCTGCCAGTGATGGTTGTTGGAACTGCTATCTTTGCATTTGCAAGTTCTACTCTCTTTTATGTAAATAGTATCTGTTCTATTAATTTTAGGCTACTTTGATCTTTGGAATGTACAAAAACTCTAATGATCAGACATAAATGGGCCCCACTTCCATATCAGTGGCCCTTTTGGAATATTTGGGGCTTCCCTCCACAATTTAGTGTTCTCCATTCCCTTCCCACCCATCTACTTTGGCTAGGTGTCAAGAGCATCTACAACAGGGTCACCATCTGCCCACCCCCTGGATCGTTCATGCTCTGAGTTCCCCTGTGGAGGAATTGGAAGAGGATCCACCTCAACAACCCTTGGCCTGCTCTTCTTTGTTGCCTGCTGTGGTGATAGGAGTCTGCATCTCCCCCTCCTGATGAGTATAGAGCTCATCAGGACTTGTTGAGGAGAGTGGTTGCAGCTCTGGAAATCCAACTGGAAAAGGTACAGAAAAAGTTACACAGGCTGGTGGACATTTTGGCCTGGGGGGGTCCCTCTAGGGTAGCACTGCCTATTAATGAGGCTATTCTGGAGCCTGTCAGGGCATTTTGGCAGACCCCATCTTGCCTGCCTCCCACTGCAAAAAACGGTAGAGAGAAAATATTACATTGCTTTGCAGGGTTTCGATCATTTTTATAACCATCCTCCTCCAGGCTCCCCAGTGGTCTCTGGTGCTAACAAAAAAGAGAAGCAGGGACATCAGGCCTTGACACTGAAAGGGAAAGAAGCAAAGAAATTGGACCTTTGTTAGACGGAAGCTTTATTCCACAGGAGATTTACAGATTAGAATCGCAAACCAGCAGGCTCTGATGGGTTGATACAAATTTAGACTGTGTGATAACATCTTGAAATTTAAGGACATGCTTCCGGATGAGGTAAAACAAGAGGTCACTGCGATGGTGGAGGAGGGCAAGTTAGTTGCCAGAACAGCCTTACAGGCAAGTCTATGTGATGGACTCTGCAACTCAAGCTATGGCTTTTGCCATCACTGCGTGGTGCTCCTCTTGGCTGCAGTCATCAGGTCTTCCCCCAGAGGTTCAACAAACCATCAAAGACCTCCTGTTTCAAGGCTCTTCACTCTTTTCCAAAAAGAAGAAAGAGAGGCTACGTAGTCGTGAGGCTTGAAGGACGACCCTTAGATCTCTGGGGATTTATATGCCAGCGACAAAAAGAAAGCCAGTCTGCCCACAGCAACTGTTTCTGCCTTTCATGCCTTGTATCCAGGTCCTCTCCAGAAAGAAGGGTAGAAGTTACAAGAGGCGTCCTCCTCCTCCCTACTCTTCTGCAGCTACTTATTCATCTAGGCAAGCTGGGCCCTCTAAACAAACATTTTGACCCATTTGTCAAGAGCAGCCTACCACCCCCGAAGGTACCAGCTTTCTCTACCCCGCTATTTGCCAACTGACTGTCCCATTTCCTAAGTGCTTGATCCTGCATCACTACGGATCAGTATGTCCTAAGCACGGTGGACTGGGATATATCCTTCAATGCTTTCTATCCCTCCTCCCCATCCCCCATTCCCGTCCCTCTTCAGGGACCATTCTCACAAGAATGCGCTAGTTCAGGAAGTCCAGTCTCCCCTTCTTGTGGTGGCCATACAGGAAGTTCCCATGTTTCTCATGGGGAAGGGATTTTATTCCTGATACTTCCTAATCCTGAAAGTAAAAGGGGATCTCAGGCCTACCTTAGATCTAAGACAGCTAAACAAGTTCCTACAGAAAATAATCTTCTTCTTCTTCTTTGAGTGATTGCACAAGTCCATTCCATTGTCGGTGACTCACAGGCAGTTCATACTGTACTGGCAAGATGCACCTTTAGATCTAGAGCAATGACCTACATTGTTTGGAATCTCAACCCTGCCAGGAAAGCGTTGGCCTCTGTAGAGTCCAGGTCTGCCCCAATAAGTTCTTTCCTCTGTACAAGTCAGAGTAGATTTCGCCGTAGTCATTAGGAGCCCCAGTGTGTCGAAGGTGGACTGTATAGTGACCTCGCTGGACCGTACCTGAGACCTGGACCAGCCTCTTACTAGCCAGTCTTCTAGGTAAGGGAATATGTGAACTTCTGGAGCTGTTTACAGGCCACTGTGAATTGGTAGTGGAAATGGCTGACCATGAAACTGAGGATTTTTTGGTGGCTCTGGTGAATTGCCATGTGAAAATCAGCATCTTTTAAGTTGAGGACAGCATACCAGTCCCTGGGATCTAGGAAAGGGATAAGTGAAGCTTGAGTGATCATCCAGAACATATGGTTGCTAACCTTTTTCTGTAATTATTGTTCTTTAGTATGTCCATTCCATGACCCTCTCTCCTTCCCCTCTCTATCAGATTCTATCTGGTAGGAAGGAACTGAAGGGATTTAGGGGTGGCTCTGCTTTTTATACCTGCATGCAGTGGCACAAGCAGTAGAGGGCGCTCACACCACCCTGACAGGTACTGCTGAGGAAAATGTTTCCAACAGCTGTGCATGAGGTGCGCTCACAGCCTACGGTGGGAATGGACATGGGCAATACATCTCAAAGAACAACAGTTACAGAAAAAGGTTAGTAACTGTTTCTTTTCAAAGTATTTCCTTACCTATTCTTTACCAATATCTATTATTGTGAGGTCTTAATTACTTCATATTTCTCCAAATGTCTTTGTGCTTTTTGCTGAAGATATATTTTAAAGGAATTCAATATCACAACTTTATGCATGTTTCCACCAGGGCTGTCGATTAATCGCAGTTAACTCACATGATTAACTCAAAAAAATTAATCGCGATTACTCGCAGTTTTAATCGCACTGTTAAACAATAGAATTTTATTAAATTGAAATTTATTAAATATTGTGGATGTTTTTCTACATTTTCAAATATATTGATTTCAGTTACAACACAGAATACAAGTGTACAATGTTCACTTTATATTATTTTTATTACAAATATTTGCACTGTAAAAATGATAAAATATTATTTTTCAGTTCCCCTCATACAAGTACTGTAGTGTGAACTCTTTATTGTGGAAGTACAACTTACAAATGTAGATTTTTTTGGTGACATAACTGCACTCAAAAACAAAACAATGTAAAACTTCAGAGTCTGCAAGTCCACTCAGTCCTACTTCTCGTTCAGCCAATCGCTCAGACAAACAAGTTTGTTTACATTTATGGGAGATACTGCTGCTTGCTTCTTATTTACAGTGTCACCTAAAAGTGAGAACAGGCATTCACATGGCCCTGTTGTAGCCGGCATTGCAAGGTATTTACCTGCGATATGCTAAACATTTGTATGCCCCTTCATGCTTTGGCCACCATTCCGGAGGACATGCTTCCATGCGGATGACGCTCATGAAAAAAATAATGAGTTAATAAAATTTGTGACTGAACTAATTGGGGGAGAATTCTATGTCTCTTGCTCTGTTTTTTACCCGCATTCTGCCATATATTTCAAGTTATAGCAGTCTCGGATGATGACCCAGTATGTTGTTTTTTTTAAGAACACTTTCACTGCAGATTTGACAAAATGCAAAGAAGGTACTAATGTGAGATTTCTAAACATAGCTACAGCACTTGACCCAAAGTTTAAGAGTCTGAAGTGCCTTCCAAAATCTGAGAGGGACAGGGTGTGGAGCATGTTTTCGGAAGTGTTAAAAGAGCTACGCCCCCATGCAGAAACTACAGAACTCAAACCACCAAAAAAGAAAATCAACCTTTTTGCTGGTGGCATTTGACTCAGATGATGAAAATGAACATGCATTGGTCTGCACTGTTTTGGATCATTATTGAGCAGAACCCATAATCCGCATGGACGCATGTCATCTGGTATGATTGTTGGAGCCTGAAGGAACATATGAATCTTTAGCGCATCTGGCACGTAAATATCTTGCAGCGCTACAACAGTGCCATGCGAACGCGTGTTTTTACTTTCAGGTGACATTGTAAATAAGTGGGCAGCATTGTGTCTTGCACATGTAAACAAACTTGTTTGTCTGAGCGATTGGCTGAACAAGAAGTAAGTCTGAATGGACTTGTATGCTCTAAAATTTGACATTTTTAAATTTTTGAATGCAGTTATTTTTGTGTGCATAATTCTACATTTCTCAGTTCAGCTTTCATAATAAAGAGATTGCACTACAGTACTTGTATTAAGCGAATTGAAGAATATTATTTTTTATTTTTACAGTGCAAATATTTATAATAAAAATAAAGTGAGCACTGTATAGTTTGTATTCTGTGTTGAAATTGAAATCAATATATTTGAAAATGTGGAAAACATCCAAAATATTTAAATAAATGGTATTCTATTATTGTTTAACAACGCGGTTGATCACGATTAATTTTTTTAATCGCTTGACTTAACTTAATATTCTTAGTCCATGGGGTCACTAAGCTCTATCTCACATATAATACCATTTTGAAACCTATTCTGAGTGTGTTATTAAGAGTGCACATAATGCTAGCTTAGAATCTAAATATATTTTGGTTTTCTACTTTACTAAACAATGAAAATTTCAATGGATTTTTAAGGATCTTGACTTCCTCTGAATACTTATATAGAGCAGATTCTGGAAGTTGCTATTCACTTCTTGGAAAGTCCTGAGTTCCCTCAAATATCAGTTAAGTCAAATAGGAGTTGGAGGCACTTGGGCCCAGATCTGCAAAGGTATTTAGTCATCTAAACCCCAGTCCATAGGTTCCTAAGTCCCAATTTTAGGCTTCACTGTGATCTTCAAAACCACTGCTTGGCTGGCACCTAACTCTGTAGTGAGCTAAACTCATTCAAAAACTCCTACATTTTCACTGTAAAAGTTCCATAGCTGCCGGTGTTTCTGCCTCTCAGCATATGCACTGCCACTTCACTCTGGGTATTGGGATGTCTTTCTCATGCTTAAGCGCCGGTGTGATCCATGAACTGGGGGATGAAAGGCAGAGGAGTACCTGTCTCACTGTGGGGCTTGATCCAGTAGATGTGCTCAGAGACCACCTACTGGGTCAGGCCCCATTCAAAATCAGGCCACTGGAGAAGGTGGTGCTCCTGCCCATCTTCTAACTTTTAGCCCAGTGCTGTCAGCACTTGCATGGGATGTGGGAGACCTGGGTTCAGTTCCCCACTCAGGTAGAGGGGGAGAGAGGATTTGAACAGGGGTCTCCCACATTTCTCAGGAGAGTGTTCTGCCCACTGGTCTATGGGATATTTTGCTGTGGGGCTCCCTCAATCTCTCCTGTTGAAGCTGTTCTGCTTTGGATTAATTAAATACTGATTGGAGTAGGATATTGGACCCTGGGTCTCCCACATGCCAGGTGAGTGCTATAACCACTGGGGTAGACGTTAGGTGGGCACCACCAGCTCCTCCTCTGCCTTCTCTAGCTGTTTTGTGTGAAGTAAACAAGACATCTAACTCATTTGCAGAAGAAATGACTTAGGCACCTAAGCTCCCTGACTCCAAGAGACTGGTTCCTGTCTATGGATTGCTAGCAGAGAGACCTGCCTCCCTATAGCCTGGACTTAGGCGCCAAACTCCTGAGGGGAACGGAGCGTAGGATGCACCTCTTTTCAGCATTTCCTGTTGGCTAGTTTATGGAGCTTCCCACCTAGCATGCTGGTTTAGTGTATCCCATTCTTAGCCGCCTATCTGTCCTCATTCATTATACAGGGAGGCTAGGCAACGAACCCCAGCATTGTCCATCCCTTCATTGTTTCTCTGATTTTCTAGGCGCATAGAAGTTAGGCGTTGCAATTCTGAGCGTCGTAACGCTTCAGCCCTTTTGTGAATCTAGGATCAGTATGCTGCTGAAAGTTCTTGATATCAGTAGTGTTGTATACAGATTCAAACTTCTGACGGTGTTAGTGATATTAACAGAGCATGTGTCACAACATATCAATGTTATGAAAGTGACTTTTTTGATATAGCATGATTATTCTATACTGTAACAGATCTGGCCTGTTGAGCAGGTAATGCCAGGATGTCTGTTACAAGGACATAGACCCCTTTAGCTGGGGGGTTGTTGAAAGCTGTCGTCTCCAGGCAGGACACATGAAGAGGGGTCTACTGACTTAGAATGCTCTTATTCAGTCTAGAGAAGATAAGGGTTGATTAAAACCCTGAGGGAAGTCCTTTCATGAAGACTTGACAAGAGGACTCGGAGGTACACAGGAAAGGCTATGCAGGGAGGAAGGGTGTGTCTTCTCCCATCCCAGCTTGCTGAAAGGTGGAAGCAGTCTTAGTGGTTGGGACCAAGTGTTCTGCATTGCTTTATGTTTGTTCCAAACTTTTTTGCAATACTAAAGCTGGCCCTGAGAAAAAGGTGTTGCATTGAACTGTGGTTTGGCCTTTGTTTTACCTTCCATAGCTGGTGTATCTGCCCACTGGCTTACATATAAATGATACAGTGTTAGTATTTGTAAGTCATGTTGTGAAATATGCAACATACATTGTCAGTCTGATTATGTTTAAAGAAGTGGCAAAAGATAAGTTGTACCATTATTGTAGAACTGTCTCCTGGTAAATCTTTAAATCTATATTAAAATAGTTTTGTTTGGTGCTTGTTTAAATTATGAACTCCATAGAACACCCTGAAATATTGACCATGAACCATGAACTCTGTATTAAAATGTTATAACTTGTGAATCAAATATAACCACCAACTTACGTAGTGCTAGATTATTTTTAAAAGTCTACAAATTACTTTTATTTCTGTTCTAAATGAGGAAAATGTAATAAACTCAAAGTTTCCTTTGTTTTAATGAGACTGTCACTAGCTCGTTTAAGAATAGAAATGTGTACGTGTGTTCTTCCTGAAAAAGAATTGTTTCACTGAAAGGTTAACTAGTCTTTGAAGAAGAAAAGTATTATATAAATGCTAAATATGATTCCTATTAGTTTAGGATTGTACTGTAGTTTTTACTTTAAGTACCTATTCACTCTAATTCTCCTTGATGAAAGTGTGGGTAGGATGGCATAGGTTCCCTAAATCTCTCTCTATGGCAATATAAACCTACTTGTGAACAAAATGCTCTTTAATGTATGATAAATTTACTTACTGAACCACTTTATTTCTATTCAAACATGCAGAATGATCTGATTGTCTGGAATATAGGAGGATGCAGTTCTCACAATGAGGTGAGATACTACTGGTATTTGTGTGTGTCTGTACTGTACTATCTTTCCAGTCTTAGCTCTCCATGGTACAGAAGGGTACAGTGTTTATCCCCCATATTCTTCCACCCATTGCTGTACTCCTTCCTTTCCTCCTGCATAGATCTGCAGACCCAGTTCAAGGTCCAGGGGGAGGTAGAAAGATGCTCTAAGGTGTCTAAGTAACATCCCCTTTTCTGGTTTTTGTTGCTTGGATTTGTGCTGGTTTTCCTTCCGCAGAATTTCACAATACAGTAAACAAAGCAGTTAGGCAAGGAAGGGTGTTGATGCAATGGAAGAACAGAATGTATGTAAGGAAGGAGCGTTTTTTCTTATTCATTCTAAAATCCTGCACTATAGTGATGAATTATTATTCATGTGAAATATTAAAGTGATGATGTGAAAGAAAACTGAAAAATAATCAGATGAAGTTAGAACAGTGGGACAAACCCTCAGTTCTTTCTTAGTCAGAATCCCCTTTGTGGTCACCAGGAGATTTGATGGAATAAAGAGTGAATTAGGATTACAGGATTTGAGCCTATAATGTTAACAATTTGGGGGAAATAATTGTAATGCTGCATGATTGAACCTCTATATTTTGTGTAAACAATTGTGCTGAGATGTATAGTTTCTTACTCATATCTATCTTGAAACACACAGAGTAAGGAAAAAACTCCCACACAATCTCCTACTACAAACAACACAGCTCCTTTTGGCCTGAAGCCACGATCAGGTAAGATTGTGAGAAAGAATAAATTACAATAGGGCTTCTTCTCCAGCAAACTCAAGGACTTTTGTTTTCTTATATCTTATCCCCATCCAACAGGAATCAGCAAGTCTCTTTTTAGTTTCTTAAGCCTGTGCTTACTGGTGGTGACTGTTCACTTACAATAGATATATATTTAGTAAGAAAGGAGGCGAAAACACTGTCCCAAAAACACTGAAAAAAAGTACAGTAGAAGTACTAACTTTTCAGCACATTTTATATGGATCAGTTTTCATCCCTCATTTTTTTTCCATATATAAAAACGCCATATATCTGCCTGATGCACCAATTTAAATCCTATGTTCACCTGGTTGACATATAGAGATACATTTTAAAGCTGTGAATAAATAAATGTATATGATAACAAGGTTTATTTGGGTAATTATTGTGCATTGCTCTGAAAATATATTCATGAGTTTTTCCATAGGAGTATGTATAAATATCAAATTAGGTGTTAACATAACTGCAGTCTGTAGTAGAATGAATTTGTGATGTGCTAAATGCATAATCATTGACATTTTAATTAGTGTGTTCATATAAACCAATTTTAATTGCTAGGGCATTAAGAATTAATAATCTCTTTTTAAAATGGGATCAGATGTAGGATGACATTGTTTTTATCTTTTGTTTGCTGAAATATGCAATATTAGAAGTCATCTCACGTTGTCTTTGAAGTATATCATGGCTTAGATTTTTTTTTAATATATTTCACCTTCCTAAAAATGTAATTGTGGTTTCTTTCTTTCACCACTAATACCTTTAATCGAATGCCGGTAAACCACTACAAGCTTGTAGCTTTCGTAATGAAATATCTCAGCAACAGCAGCACATTTTCATATTTGAATGAATTATAAGAAATTGTACCCTTAGAATTTATTAAAACAAAAAAAAGTGATAATGAAACAAAGAAAATGTTGTTGAACCAAAATGGTGTCATTATTGAGAGCATTTAAATTCACCGTTCAGTTGAGATTATGGGAAAGGTATGCAACTTAACCAGGATATCCAAAGGTTTTAGATTTGTTCAGAACCAAGGCTTAAAGGCTTTACAAATTGAAAAGTACAAGCATTCCTGTGTATCCTTACTGCTTCAGTTAATTTTAAATATATGCCAACATATCAATGCCCTCCACTCCTGACTACTCAGTATGTAAAAAAAAAAAGGACCTCTTATTTTGTATATATGTTAAGTAATTTAGCCCTTATGTCTCTGTTGTTTTTCATATAATATTGAACAGACAACCTGAAAGTCATTATTGCATAGTGCTTTACTTAATAGGTCTGATCTTGCGCACACCGGTTTTGCAAGTGTCATTTCATGGGTTTCAACTGAATTACTCCTGATTTACAACAGAGTAAAACAATGGAATTATGCTGGTGTGAAATCAGAATCAGGCCCAATGTCTTTTCCCATGATATAACATTAGTGTGAGAGGCCTGGTCTATGCTAATGAGTTAAGCTGACCTCAGTTACACTTGTTATTTAGGTAAAGATACATAACTTAAGTCAACGTAGCTTAGATTGATTTACAGTGGTGTCTACATCATGCTATGTCGATGGGAGAGAATCTTCACCAGACCCACTAAATTGATGCCTGCTGGATCGCTGATTTAGCCCATAGTGAAGACGTGCCCTTAGCTGATCATGTGCTATAACCCAGCGTGCTGTGATGAAACATTACAAATGAAATTTGACACCTTGGAAATTACTCACCTCACCTATCCCATTTCCCCCCAAAAAGCAAGTGCTTCATAAAGGCATTAAATCTACTCCTTTAATGTGGTTTACCCACACACTAGAGCTGAAAACAGTGTAGCTGTGAAGATACCTGCCCTATTGGTGAACCTTGTGTGTATTTGCCTTGTGTGTATTTTGACTTGACACATCTCTAATTTCTGCAAGTAATGCCATCATACTTTTCAAGCTTTTTTTCCTTCTTAAAGAATGTATAAATCTAAACCCTTCCACCAGTCAGTGTTTGCTTGTACAAATGTACAAATCTAAACCCTTCCAGACAGTGTTTGCTTCTTAATTACCTACATCCTTATTGCTGTAGAGCTGGTCTTGGAAGCCAAACATGCTGTGTGCACCAGCAAAGTTAGTATTATAGATTTCAGTTCAGTTTAGAGTTGAGGTTTAATAGCTTTTTTTTTAATAACAGTGCAAGATTTGTTTTAAATGATTCTAACCAAAATTTATAAATCCTGCTCTGGAAAACAAAAACAGAAATAAGAAAGATATGTGATAGAAAAAAAAATACCAGAGGGGGAAAAATGAGGGGGGCAAAATATATTTAAACATGCCCTTCAGAGTTTATATTTTATTTTTCCTATTTGATTCTACTTAAAATTAATGTTTTGCTTTCTATTTAATATTATTTCATTGTGTCATAGTGATTTATGTCTCTAGGAAAGGTAAAAATAAACAGAGTACTAGACTTCTGGTAATGATTCCAGCTTTTTGAAGTACATACACAAAGCCTGCTTCCAGAGGATAAACCACAGTTACTTAGATTTCTCTGTCAGCACATACTAGATCTGTGTTCATGGGTAAAAGTTATTTTTATACCCATATTTTAAGGCTCGCCAAAACATGAGGAAAAATCCATACATGATGCCTAATTAGGTATCCAAAGAAAATGTTTTTTGAAGGTAATGAATATGCTATCTTGACCTTTTGGTGTATACCCTTTTTTTAAAAAGGCTCAAACTGCTATACAGAAGTTAAAAGGAGAAACTCAGTGCATTTTGAATTAGTCTGTCTTATGTATATACTTTTGAAGAGTGGATCTCTCTAATTCACACTAGTGATTGGAAAAACATTAGAACATGACTGAATATTGTAAAGAACTAAGTACTATGAATTTCCTTTTAACAATAATTCTGCTGCTTGGAAACACTTTCATACTCTGAGCAAGAATATCTCAGAACAGTTCATGATTTACTCTTGATTTTCAAATAATTCAAAGCACTGTTAGTAATAGTGGTGCTATTGTAGATAAATTTGAGAATTTCCTAAACTTTTTGCCATCTCATTCACTATAAAACCTTAGTTTTACTCAGAACTTGGCTGGATGTACCCACACCATCTAATACCCTTTGCAGTATTCAAAAGTATTCATTTCTACTTTTGTGCCATTTTTACTTAGTTTTTCTTTCATGACTTTTACTGAACAGAGTGGCTTGCAAGCCTAACTGAGGAGCAATGCTTGTGTCCTCAAAAGCTACATTAAGTACTGAAAAAAAAATCAAGATACAAGGCCTTTTGCAGGAAATGAAGACTCGACTGTAAATTATTTAATTGAAACAAAACTCTGAAATACACATCTGTTATCAAGTCCCTTCATTTTGGTAGTCCTAGCGCATTAAAGCAGATTTAGTTTGCATGAACATGTGCTGGAAACTCATTTTGTTTATGTCAGTTGCAAAGAGTAACTGAGAATCAATTAGTAATTATTTTTCTCCTACTCATTAGTTAGAAAAATAGAAACTCTACATCCTCTCATTTATTGTTATGTTTAATTTCTTCCCAGGAAGTGAATTGGCTGATATATGTGTACTTTGGAAACTCATGAGAATCATTTTTAACAAATGAGACTGACAGTGCTGGCAATATTGCTTCAGACACATACTGTTTTAGCAGGTGTTGATCCTACTGGAAGTGTGTTAGGTAGGTTTTGCTGACTCATTGATGCAGCTGGCTCCTTATCCCACAGGAAATAAGTGAGCTTGGAATAGCTAGAGGCAGAGTGAACTAAGGTTTGTAACAGACAAGTTCTAAGGAAAAGAACACTAAGAGCAGCCAAACCTAATGATTTAAAGAGGGTGGTGGTTGCGGTATTATTTTTAACTACTCTAGTTAATCTGTCAGATTCCAGAAAGGGTGAATTCTTTTTCTTTCAGTACCTGTAGCTTTATTTGGAGTGGGGTGAGGCTTTTTACTGAGGCTTTATTTATTTTTGCCTTTTTTCCATTTTAATACTTAAAAGATAACTTTTCATTGAACTGGTATAGATCATTGCCTTTTTAAAATCTAAATGCTAATTTTCATGTTTATAATGAATCCAGATTTCTATGAGGTACTGTCAACTCCTCTATTTAAATTGAATTAGGATTACAATTTGGCATTCAAAAAGGCAACATGGCAGTGATTGTAATAGCATCAAAAGACCTCATTCAGGATCAGGGCCCCAGGCTTAAATTGTACATGGTGGAAACAGGGAGCCAAAAAAAGGTTTAAAGAGGGGGATGAGGTGGTGAGAGTGGTGGACAAAGACGATGATCATTAGCAGCTATGATTTGTAAGGACCATAGGGTGCGGGGGTGGAGGGTAGTGTGGGTTTGGGGGAAGCTAGAGAGGAGGAACATCTAGTAATCAAGATGGGAGAGAATGCGACAGTGTAGGTTGGAGATGGAAAGGGAAGAGATTGCTGAGGTTAGTGGAGGGATTTGAAGCACAGGTGAGAAGCCTTGTTATAGATAACTGGAGGAGGAGAAACAGGGAGGAAAAAAAGTAGTAGCAGGGAAGACCGTGTTGAGGAGAGAGGATACATTGCCAGTCTTCTCTTTGAAAGAGTCTGCAAGATCTTGTGCAAAGAGGAAAAAGAGTGCAGAAGAGGGGAGGACTTCAGTAGGGTTATCAAAGGTAGGCAAATAGGTGGCTAGGATTGTGAATAAGGAAGTTAATGAGAGGGAAGAAATAGTGCTGCTTGAGCTGGAAGATGACAGCTGAAGAAGAAAAGAATAAAGTCAGGAGGATCATGGGATTTTCTCCATGTTGGAAGGAAAACCAAAGGATCAATGAACTACTAGTAGTATATCCAGGACAGAAATGGGTATTCTTGAAATAAAAACTTTCCCAGGAAAATCTTAACAATTTTGTTAAACTGTGTTTATTCCACTCTGTGGAAAAAGTGCTCTTCTAACACTGAAAACCTGAAATATATAACATGTTTATTTCCTAATGTTTTTCTACTTGGTTTATGTTTTTACTTCTGCAACTGCACTTATGATAAATTTACCCATCAATTCACAGAGTCAGGGTTTCCTTTCTTTAGCCTACAGTATGAAATCTATGGGTACTTTTTTTTCATAGGAGTTGGTTGTAAACATAATTATGTAAAGTGCTATGTTGTAGTAATCTTGTTAAGATTAACAGCATTAACTGCACGTATAATGTATGATTTACAAATACTAACATTTAATTTTTCATTCTTTTTATTCTGTACACCGTCTTTCATTCTTTTCTTCCAAAATTATACATTTTATATTAATCTCATTTGAATGGCATCCTCTTCATTGCCATGCAATCTTCATACCATATATGAAATGCTGCTACCCCTGTGGTTTTTCCTGGTCTGTATGCTACTGTATCTGGACTGGCTCTCACTCCCCTGCAACAGACCCACCCCTCACTCTTCCTCCTATCTCCTTCAACAAACTTACACAGGCTCAAACATGGGACAACTATAGCTACAGTATCCCATCTGAAGGGGACAGTGACAATGGTAGGTGATCTGTACATATTTAATTTGTATGTTTTCAGATAATTTGTATGTTTGGCTATGTTCCCTACACAGCTAAAGATGTAGGACATTCAGCCATATGCTTGTTGTAATGGGTAATAAAACTTATGGATTAGAAACCAAAAGACTCAGATGGTACATGTTAATTAGTGAATAAGAATGTTGAGTACGCAGTCTAAGAAGTCCATGAGCAGAAAATGCAGGAAAACCAAATCTGATCATTGTCACTGCTAGGACACCGAAAAGACATTTAACTGAACAGCATTCTTATCAGCATCCCCTTCTCCGAAGAAGGGATTCAAACAGAGGTGAAAGGAGAACTAGAAATATTTTAGTGAATAAAGCAGTGTTTTCACTGAGTGAAATCAAAGTAAAAAAGATAGATAGGTAGGTCAGTCGGTCTTCCTTTAGCTTTAGTTTGTTTCCAACCAAAATCTTTGGACTGTTTGAAAACAATAGCTGCTGTGCAAGCATTTTTCCAGTGTCACTTGAGCTGAATAAGAGAATTACATAGATTTTTTGTGCTGGACTTGGTGCTGTATTTTTCAGATACTGAAAGTTATTGAGAGTTTTTTTTCAGGCAGCATCACAGTGTGCTAAGACGACGACAATATCTCTCCACATTTGCGAGTACCTAAGATTTATGAAATATTCAAGAGCATATATGATAAATTTGTCACAATGCATAACAAACAAACCACTGACCAAAAATGAACAGTTCTTAATTTTTATTTCTTTAACCAAAGAGCAGACTAAATGTGATTTCCTAAGAAGTTTCCAGATTTCTGACCACAAAGAAGATACTCTCTCCTCCTGTCCCCCACCCGAGAATACTTCCCACATTTCAGTCTGAACCTGGTGTGTGCTGGAACAGGATTTGGGGAATACACAGTGGATCCACTGTAGTGCAGACATCAGTAAAGTTCACAGCTATGTATATAGCTGTTGAGTCTGAGTGCTTTTGATTGAAGCAGCTCCCATAGCCTGGGACACAACATGAAAATGTTAATTTGGCTTTTCTCTTGAGGACATTATAATACTGTATATCATGTCTGATAATGGATCCAATGCACTGAATGCTCTACATAATGGTAGCATAAAGTATTTTTTGTTTTGTCTGCTGTTTAATTAAATCTAATATTACATGGCTTCCTTGAAAATGAAAAATTAGAATAATCATCACTGGCATTATTAAAAAAAAAAAAAAAAAGGCCATTCAGAAAGCTGTCACATTCTGAGACATTCAAAAGTGTGATGGTCATTCAAAACTGTATCTTATACAAGATGTGCCCATATGATACAATTCAACATTTTTTTTATGAAAATGCTGTCACACCAAAAAAAAAAAAGTTGAACATGATGTAGCAGGTGTTCTTCTGATTGCTAAACAAGGGACATATATAAATAATTTGTTGTGCATGCTGAGCCCTTTGAAACTGGCTATAAGAAATCTGTTCTGACCATTCATCCATCAGCCAAGTACTCCCACTTGGCTGGCTTATAAAACTGAAACTTAAGAAATGAGGCTAAAGAATAAGACTTTTTTTGTTTTTTGAAAGAACACATTTGGTGGCACCATTTATGCACATTGTTGAAAAACTATCTTTAAGTGCAGTCTGTAAGCAAATATTCTTTACAGTTTGAAATCCTACACTTCTGACTTAAATGGAGATGGAGCACTAAAAGGTGATCTGATAGCTTTTAAAACTAAAATATTGGCATTTTTAGCACCATGCTAGCATTTTTTTTTTTCACTCTCTAAGAGTTGCAAGCTCAGTTAGTATGGATCATGAAGATAATGTCAGACAAGGCTTCCTGGTCCTTTCTAATATTGGGAAATCTATTCCATCATTACAAGTCCTCATCCATAGTTCACATGGTAGAGTGTGGGAAATGAAAAAAAGAGCTGGCCACCTTGACAGATGTGGAATACTTAAAAACACCTGAATTATCTACCAACAGATCTTTCTTTGCATGAGAAGGATGGACAGTTGGTATATTATTGAAGAAAATCAGACTTGCTGGTTCTTAGGAATAAAAGGAATTCTAGTAACAAGCAAAAGCCTATAAAGATTTTTCTCATTGGAAAAGAAATTTGCTAACTGTCTTAACCGTTCTTTATAACTGTGATGGGGTGGACTAGGCCCTGAGGCCGCCTGCTGGAGGCCTTGTGGCCCTGTCACACCCTGCCCCAAAAAAGGGCAGTAGAGAGGTCTTCTGAGATGCCTAGAGCGGCTGTGTGGGAAGCAGCCAATCAGGGCCCAGCAGGTCAGTATAAGAAGAACTGCAGGGTTTTTAAGTTCAGTTCCTTGCTAGAACTGGAGGAGCATGGATGGTGTGTGGCTGGCTCAGGGAGCTGCAGGACCTCAGATGAAGTAGTGCTGCCAGAAGCCAGGGAGAGGGAAAAGGAACCCTGAGTTGGTTGCGGGGACTCTCATCAGGACATGGTCCTGAAGTAAGGGTGAAGATGGTGCAGGGCTGTGGGGAAGTGGCCCTGGGAGTTAGAGCAGCAGAGTAGTGGGCGTGCCCAGGTCCAGGGCTGGGGGAAGTCAGCAAATCTGCATTGCCAGCAGATCGAAGGACGTGATTGTTCCCCTCTATTCGACATTGGTGAGGCCTCATCTGGAGTACTGTGTCCAGTTTTGGGCCCCATACTACAAGAAAGATGTGGAAAAATTGGAAAGAATCCAGCGGAGGGCAACAAAAATGATTAGGGGGCTGGAGCACATGACTTATGAGGAGAGGCTGAGGGAACTGGGATTGTTTAGTCTCCAGAAGAGAAGAATGAGGGGGGATTTGATAGCTGCTTTCAACTACCTGAAAGGGGGTTCCAAAGAGGATTGATCTAGACTATTCTCAGTGGTACCTGATGACAGAACAAGGAGTAATGGTCTCAAGTTGCAGTTGGGGAGGTTTAGGTTGGACATTAGGAAAAACTTTTTCACTAGGAGGGTGGTGAAGCACTGGAATGGGTTACCTAGGGAGATGGTGGAATCTCCTTCCTTAGAGGTTTTTAAAGTCAGGCTTGACAAAGCCCTGGCTGGGATGATTTAGTTGGGAATTGGTCCTGCTTTGAGCAGGAGGTTGGACTAGATGACCTCCTGAGGTCCCTTCCAACCCTGCTATTCTATGAAGTGGCCTGGACATTGAGGTGCCCCCAGAGGTGGGAATTGAACTGCAATGGCCCAGCTGGAGAGTTGTGGCCAGAAAGTCCCTAAGAAGGCAAAGACTTTGTCACCAGGGAAGGAGCCCTGGGGCACTGCTCTATCCCTGAGCAGGGAGAACTTGTGGGAGACATTACAGAGGGAACCGAGAGAGACGCCTGTTGGACTTGTGCCCCGGGAGGTTGTTTTGCTTTGCTTTCATCACACAGACAGACTGTGTGTGATTCGGCCGGAGGGCTGAGTCACCAAAGATGCACCAGATAGAGAGAGAGAGTGCAGGCGCACACACACTCGTCCGGGAGCACTCGCAAGAGGTGAATGCGACCCTGTTACAATAACTTAGATTCTTGAGGCTTGTTGCCATTTTTTGCCTATGTTGAAACTAACATAGAGAACTATTGTACTTTGATCTGAAGAAATACTCTTTTCTGAGGCACACATTTGTGTGGTGTGGGCTCCCCTTGGTGGAACAAATGTATAATGCAGAATAACTAGCATATTCCATATTGTTGAAACATCCTGAATTAGAACACTTTACTTCCAATATTTCTACTCTATAGTGAATATCTTATTCACTTGCTAATTTATTTTGCTTATGTATGTTTTCCAAATTGACTAACCTGTTTATTTATTACACTTTGAAGGAATTTCCTATATGTTTTCGTCTGCTTCCCATAGGTAGAACGTATGTCTTATGAATAAGTCAAACTGAATGAATAATTTTGACGTTTACTTTCCATAAGCAGATGTTTGCTATTCATGGACATTTATTTACAAAACTGCATAAATCTGAGGTACCTCACTGTGTTTAGGGTTTGTAATTTATAGCAAACTAGACAGTGATCATATTCAGAAATAGTACCTAGAGCGGATGAGTCGTTCCACAAAGACCAAACATGAGTATCCTCTCTCACAAGACTTACATTCTACATCGGAATAACAGTACACAGACAATAAACCGAGTCTTACCCATAACAGTATTTCCTTTCAGAACTTCTCCTGTTCTTGTCTAATACATCCTCATTACAATATGGGACTGGAGAAAGTTCAGTTTCTCTCTCATGCGGGAGCACGCCAGTTCAGCACAGCACATAAGCAAGATAAACAAGGCTAGAATGATTGAAGACCATGATAAAAATTTCCAAGATAGATGCAGACTCAAACACAAAACATACAACAGTGGCCGTTGGCATGATTCCTTTTGTACAGAGCATTTTGAAGTGTTGCTGCTCTTGAAACTGGAATGGAGATGACAACAGTTTTCAAGTCTGCTGTTTCAGTGTGGATGGGGGGTGCATGTTTATTTGGTTGTGTGTGTGTGTTTACCTATTTTCCTTGGTATTATAGGGAACATACAACACATCTAAATAGTTTCCAGAATTTTAAGTATTGTTTAGTCTAAGTTGTACAGTAAGTTTACTAATTTGAAATGTAAATAATTACTTAACACTTTTAACTGATATTCTTAATAAATGTAGTAAGGTATTTTAATTTTTTTATTATAACATTAGGAACAATTAAAATAATTGGCCTGATACAGGAATACCGTATTTCATTTTAACTTACTGTTAAAAACACAATCTTCCTTTTCTTCATATGTCTTGTTCTGTTGTGGATATCTGATAGGGAGCATTTGATAACTAGCTTGTGATCTGTTATCCTTGGATTTTAAATAAGATTCACATGAATTTATCCACAGAACAACCATGGAGTTTAATGAAAGCCATGTGGCTAAATCCCCCTGGTATATTTTGAAAATGTGGGAGCTTTGCTTTGCTATGTTGCTCTTTAAATTATTATTTTTTTTTACAGATCTTTGGATGGGCTAGTTTTTATTGCTTATCTCAGGGGTAGGCAACCTATGGCACGCGTGCCGAAGGCGGCACATGAGCTGATTTTCAGTGGCACTCACACTGCCCGGGTCCTGGCCACCGGTCCGGGGCGCTCTGCATTTTAATTTAATTTTAAATGAAGCTTCTTAAACATTTTAAAAACCTAATTCACTTTACATACAACAATAGTTTAGTTATATATTATAGACTTATAGAAAGAGACCTTCTAAAAACATTAATATGTATTACTGGCACACGAAACCTTAAATCAGAGTGAATAAATGAAGACTCGGCACACCACTTCTGAAAGGTTGCCAACCCCTGGCTTATCTAGTAGGCTCTGCCACCATCTAGTTGGTGGCTTTTCCTGAAATAATTATTTTTAATAAAGCATTTTACTATGCAGTCACTGCAATCATCATCTCATCTAGAACAGTGCAAGCTATTCCTTCAGCCATTGGGTCCAAGCAGAGATTTCATTTGGTCACTTTAATATCAGGACATATATGAACACAACTCATGAGCCCTTTCTGGGATTTCAAAGAAAGTATCTCATGCAGGAACCTTTTTTCTTCTTCTTAATCTTAATGCAAATACATAAGCAAACCTGTCAAGGACCCAGAAGATCCCAGGATACAGTTTAGTTTATTGATCCTTCAGATTCATTGAGCCTCATGTAAGCATGCATTCATCCTGTGTTGAACTTATCTGAACTTTCCTTACACTCCATTTTTTCCTAGTGTGTTACATAATTTGAAAATCGATATAAAAGTTAAAACATTTATCCAAAACAAACCTAAATAAAAATGAGATACACCTCTACCCCGATATAACACTGTCCTCGGGAGCCAAAAAATCTTACCGCGTTATAGGTGAAACCGCGTTATATTGAACTTGCCTTGATCCACCGGAGTGTGCAGCCCCACCTCCTGGGAGCACTGCTTTACCGCGTTATATCCGAATTCGTGTTATATCGGGTCGCGTTATATCAGGGTAGAGGTGTAGTGTTCGCATGAAATAATTAATTTGAGTAGTAAAGCAATGACTATTATTTTTATTCCATATTGTACCTTTCTTTTGTATTATGCAATTAGAAAGAATAATTTATTTCTTTATTCTTACCAGTAGGTGTCACTGGCAGTTGCTGTATTTGGTTTAGAAGAGCTCACGTGTAGTTTTCATTTCCCACTGGGATTGAAAGTAGTTTTAAATTGTTGGCCTTCAAACAATTTTATTTTTAAAAATTAATTTTTTAAACATATTTAGTTTAGAGCAGTGGTTTTCCTGTGGTCCTTGGACCCCTGGGGGTCCGCAGACTATGTGTAAGATTTCCAAAGGGGTCCGCATCTCCATTTGAAATATGTTAGGGGTTCACAAATGGAAAAAGTTTGAAAACCAGCAGTGGGTCTCAAACTTTTGTATCTGTGACCTCTTTCATACAGCAAGCCTCTGAGTGCAAACCCCCCGCCCCTTATAAATTAAAAACAATTTTTTTATATTTAACACCATTATAAATGCTGGAGGCGAAGCAGGGTGGAGGCTGACAGCTCATGACCCCCGTATAATAACCTCACAACTCCCTGAGGGGTCACAACCCCCAGTGTGAGAACCCTTGGTTTAGAGAAACATGAAATGGTAGGCCAGCTCTTACTAATTGTTTCTCTTCCTGCTGGCTCAAGGGTGTGGCTCTTGTTCTTTAACATACCTTAGGGGACACCATTATCAAGAGAAGAACATACAACATAATCACAATTATTAACCACAGCTATTTTGTTATTAAAGAAAGGAAAAGAAAACATTAAACAGAACATCAAATGACTGAACACAAATTAAACTGGTTACTACTATTACAATCTTTTGTGTATGTCTCTCTGTGGAGAGAGTTTAACAGAGATTACATCCTTGAGAGTGAACCGCCTCTGGGGAGGCGCCTTTCTCTTGGTAAGTTAAGACTAAAGTTTATTATTTCCCAAAATTATTGTGAATTCAGTTTTAGTATCTTATTAGATACTTAAAACTGTTTATGTGTGGGCAAAATAGTTCAAGAGCAAATGAAGCCTGTCTACTACTTAATAACCTTAACAGTTTATAGTTGGGCAAAGTAAGCAACCTTAACTAAATCCTATGAAAATTGAAAAAAATACTTAAATGAGTTCCTTAAAAGAAGCCATTTAAGGAGCTGTCCTTAAGACAGTCCAGTTATGATTATTTATTATCTTAAATCCAGTTATATTCCACTATTTCTCTATTTGCCAATGTTTAGCCCCTGTTTCCTCTCCAGGAATACATATCAACTACTTGGTGAATAACAGAAGAAACTGTTTATCGTGGTCAGATCATGGGCAGCCAGACCTAATAGTGGGAGCGAGTCTGCAGTCATGAGACAGGAGTCAAGAGTCAGCTGGGTCAGGATACCAGGAGATCAGAAGCAGGAGACAAACTGGAGATGAGAACCATGAGTCAGGAACCAGACTCAGGCCAGGTTAGGCTACCAGGGGGTCAGAGGCAGGAAACAAAATGGAGGTCAGGAACCACAAGGCAGATGCCAAGAGTCAAGCTGGGTAAGGATGCCAGGAAATCAAACAGCAGAAAGCACAGAGTCCAGAGCATGGTGGAGCCCAATAGTTTGGGACAGCTTCTTGTTGCTGCCACTGGCTTAAGTAGAGCCATTGGGCCAATCAAACTTCAGGGGCAGAGCCTCACTCTGGGGCTGGACTTCATGGGTCCCAGGTAAGCCACTGTCACCAGGCTGCCAGGTTGAGGGTTGAAGTATTGTTGCTCCCATGAAACCTGCAGACCTGGGTTTGAGATCTATGGGTCATGACACCACCCACACCTCTAGGAGTGCCCTCTTGACAACGTGAGTCCAGGTTTCTCAGGGTGGCTCCTATGGAAGGCCCAAACCAGGGCAGGAGTGTAAACATTTTCTGCTTGCTCCCAAGTGCATTCCTCTGGGCTGTAACCTTCCCAATCTATCAGCTCCCATAATTTGCCCCACTTAATCTTAAAATTGAGGACTTCGTGAACAATGTATTCCTCCTGACCTTGTACTAGCACTAGTCGGGGTGGTGATTGGGGTCTTTGGGGAAATGTGTTATCAGCGTAGGGCTTTAGAAGTGAGCCATGGAATATAGAGTAAACTCCAAGGGATCAAGGGAGCTGGAGCTCGAAGGTGACCAAGTTGATTTGTTGCCAAATCCAGTACGGGCCAAAGAACAAAGTCCAGTTTCCAAGAGGGTTTGTCCATGTAGAGGTGTTCTGTAAAAAGCCATACCTTTTGTCCTACAGCGTACCCTTTTGTCTGTGCTTGTCTACATGTAGTCTTCCTTCACCTTTTCAAGATGTCCCTGCACCTTCTCTTGGATATGATGGATGTGTTGTACTAGATCTGAGGCTGATGGGTTGGGGGAGCATGGGGGTAGCTGTGGGTGAAATAAGGGGTGGTACCCATAGTTGATAAAGGGGCTGTGGCCTGTGGATGCATGGTCTGCATTATTATAGGAAAACTCAGCATATCGTAACAGTGAAGGCCAGTCATCATGGTGATGATTGATGTAGCATTGGGAGTACTGGTCTAGGATCTGGTTGATTCTTTCCATTTTGCCATTGGACTGAGGATGGTAGGCAGAGGACAGGTGCGTGTAGACTTCTAATAGACGTATGGCCTTGTGCCAGAAACAGGCAGTAAAGTGTGGCCCTGGTCAGAGGTGATGTGACCCAGGAGCCCATGAAGACAAACTATTTTCTTTATCTAGAGCCCAGCAGTTTCCCCTGCAGAGGGTAAACCCAGGCAGGGAATGAAGTGAGCCGTTTTAGTAAAGCAGTCTACCACTGTCAGGATAGTTGTGAAACTACTTGATTCTGGTAGTTCCACTCCAAAGTCTAAGGAAGTGGTCTTCCAGGACCAAGATAGGGTGTCCAGAGGTTGGAACAGACTGCAGAGTTTCTGGTCTGGGATCGTGGTGCAGGCACACACCTCTCAAGAAGCAACAAAGGTCTCTTTCGTGCGGCACATATGGTGCCCTCAGAAGAACCAGGATATTAATTGTCAGGTTTTAAATCACCCTAAGTGTCCTGCCAGGGTGGAGTCATAGCATAGTTGAAGAGCAACTCTCGCAGGTCCTGGGGGAACATAGATGCAGTCCCTTACAAACATCATCCCCTCCCAGGTATTGTGTGGTTTTTGGTTGATAATGGCCAGCACATCGAGTGGAATTCCAGAGACAGAGGCAGAGTGGATGAGCATGAACAGGTCCTGGTGGTGAGTCGCATTGAGGAAATTATGAGACTTGATAACGTGGGCTGGTTCCAGACTCGGTCCTTGTGTTGTGTCGGAGCCATATCTTTGGGACAAGGCATCAGCCTTGCCATTTCTAGTTCCAGGCTGGTGGGTCAAGGTAAATTTGACCAGGAGAAAACTAAAGCCCACCAGAGCTGTTGTTGGTTTAGGGTCTTGGCCCTGCACAGGTGCTCTAAGTTCTTATGATCCGTAAATACTTGAACCGGGTGATGGGCCCCTTCCAAGTAATGTCACCACTCTTTGAAGGTGGTCTTAATTTCCAAGAGCTCCTTGTCCACAATCTCATAGCTTCGCTCAGCAGAGGTAAGCTTGCTTGATTAGTAGGGGATGGGGTGCAGTATTTGCTAGGGGCCATGCCTCTGGGAGAGGACTGCACTGATTGCTGTGCTAGAGGCGTCGAAAACTTGGGTCATGTCTGCGTGGGCCAATACTGGAGTAGTGGTGAAGGCAAGCTTTAGCTGTTCAAATATGTGCTGGGCCTCAGGCAACCAGTGGAACTGGGTGATTTTCGATAGTAGGGCAGTGAGGAGCTTGGCTTGTTTTGAAAAATTTTGAAATAAACTTCTGGTAAAAAGTTTGTGAAGCCTAAAAAACATTGTAGGTCATGCGTCTTGTGGGGGACTGCACAATTGTGGACAATCTGTACCTTGTGCAGATCCATCTCGAATCTTTCCAGGCACAGGATGAAACCCGGGAACTCGGTTGAGGTCTGATCAAATGCGCACTTCTCAAGTTTAGCATAGAGACCGGGTCATCATAGTCTCTCCTGGACTGTGTGGATGTGAGTGGTGTTCAGATCATCTGAGAAGATCTACATATTATTGAAGTATACCTCCATGAACTGGTCCAGTAGGTCTCATAGCACATCGTTAACAAAGTGCTGGAATGTTGCTGGGGCGGTAGTCCAAATGGCATAACTACATATTCAAAGTGGCCATAGTGGGTCCAAAAGTCAGTCTTCCATTTGTCCTCCTCTGAAATACGAATGAGACTGTAAGCTCCATGGAGATTTAGTTTAGTGACTATGTGGGCAACCCCCACCCGGTCCAACAACTCAGGAATTAGGGGTAGTGGGTAACAGTTCTGGATTGTTATTTGATTTAGGACTCAGTAATCAACACAGCAGCGGAAGCTGCTGCTTTTTTTTTATTTATTAAAAGGACTGGGGCACTGGCTGATGAAGCTGATTTGAAGATGACCACTGCCTCGGGCCGAGTTCTCTTGGAGATATTCTCGCAACCCAGCCAGTTCAGGCTCTGACATGAATATCTGCCCAAACAGTATCTTTGTCCCTGACTGAAGTTCTGTGAGACAATCATAGTTAATTAATTTAAATTAAATTATTAATTAATAATTATAGTTCCAGTGTCAGGGCAGGCTTTCTGCATTCTTCTCAAAGATGTTGGTGTAGTCACAGTACTTGGAGGGGGAGTGGGGGGGGTTCCATAATTGCCCCTAGGAGGTGTACCAATGCAGGTAACCACATCTACTTGAACCTTCTTGGGTATGAGTGCAACACTTACTGTACCCTGGCCGTGCCGTCAGCAGAATTCTGATGGGAAAGTGGCCTTTTGTTCTCTCCAGTGCATGATGGGATCATGAAGGGTTAGCTAGGAGATGCCAAGGATCATGGGAAAATATGGGGAATGGATCATGCCAAACTGTGATATTTCTCTGTGTCCCTGAATAACAGGTTCCAGTGAAATAGTCTCCGCCACAACTGGACCTGAAGACAGCAGGGAGCTGTCAATTGTTTCAGTCATGTCAGGCACAGCCTTGTGTAGCTGGTGAATCTGTAGGGCCTGAGTTGTAGCTGCATCCATAAAATTGTCCTCTGCTCCCGAATCTATTAAGGCCCATTGAATAGAAATCTATCAGGGGTCCCCCGGGATGCGCAACTGGATAGGCATCTGCAAATGGAAAGCCCCGGGATGGGGCTCAGAGTGCGTCTCAGTGAGGACTTAGGGTACAGGGAAATGCTATTCTGTCAAGGCCCAGGCTGGTCCCCCACATCATGCCTGAACTGGCTTGCTTCCGCATGCTTCTCAGCATTTGTAATGGGGAGGCCAAGACAGCGTGGCCAACTTCACTGCAGTAGAAGCACAGGTGGTGCTGTTGTCTGCATTTTTTTTCTTCAAGTTTGAGCTGCTCACGAGCCAAATTGTCTTGCATAGGTTTGGCGGGTGATACAGAAGATGTCAGTATACGCGGGTAGGGGAACTGCAGGGAACCTCCCTTCTCCTCTCTTCATTCTCACAGTCGATCATCTATGCGGTTGGTAAGGTCAGTAAGGGCGTCTAGGTTCATAGGCATCTCTACATGAGCCAGTTCACCTCTGATTTCTTCCTACAAGCACCAGCAGAACTGGTTCAGATTTGCTGCTTCATTCCATGCTGTCTCTACTCTGAGATGGCAGAAGTGTGCTCAGAGGAGGCCACTGTGCCTTGCCCCTGACGGAGTCTCCTCAGGCCAGCCTTGGCCATTCAAGCTTGGTGTAGGTCATCAAAGATGATTGATATCAACTGGAGAAAGGCATCCTGGTTTGACAGTACCCATGTACGCTGCAGACAGGTTTGAGACATATGGGTCATGATACCATTAGGCTTTTAGGGTACTACAGCTTTTAAACATTCCAACAAAGTCATTACAAGAGTTTTAAATCTATTCCTTTGGCAGCGTCCTTGTTAACTTTCTCTCATCAATCCATGTTAAAGTCTTGTGAAGGTTTTGCTTGGTTTGGTTTCTTTTTGAGTCTTCCCTGCTTTTCTTATATGTCTGTGGCAGTTTGCTTGTGAAGAGCTGTCTTTGAGCAGGGTAGCAGACTGGGTGTGTGACAGGTGCTCACTTAGAGTTTTTATACCTTTCTTCTTCCTGTTTTCATTAAAGTACAGGAAAACACACCTCTTTCAGACCTGTTCAGATTGAAAGTCGGTTGCTGCCACCTTTATGTTGGCTTACATGACACTTTCAGCTCCTGAATATGCAGTCTGTTTAATGAATATATGCAGTATTTCTTTAATTGCCTTTGTTCTTCTTGTGGCAAGAAAGCATCAGATAACTTTCAAAGCTAGTCTTTATTCAGTCCAGTCTCTGAGAGTCTTTCAGTTTTATTAGAGCTTGTTAGGAAATTAAATTCTGCTTTCAGAAAGTCCAAACACTCCTGGTCTTTATATAAAAGTTTTTAGTTCTCAAAAGAGTCTCTTAAAATTAAATAACTTTTAGAAAGTCTTTAGCTCAAGTTGTTGATTCTATATGACAGTTTTTGGAATGATGATTTTCTTATCTTCCTGATTTGGGTGAGAGTTTGCTTGCACACTGCCAGTAATTAATTAATTCTCCATTAATATAAATGTTCTATACTTAAATGGCTTCTTATGTTAGTAACTGGTTATAGCATCAAATGACCTTGCTATATTTCTACATAAAATATCTTCTTCCTGTAATAATATCAGGCAGTTATATAAAGGCTTGCATTTTGATACAAAATATTTGCAAATACACATCTCAAAAGGTGTTTGCCGTTTCAATATTTAAGAAATAAACGTTTAAAACATTTCCAACTACACATGTTTATCCTGGAGTTTCAAAAACACAAGCAGAGATTTTTCCTTTGAAAAGAAATGGGGTTGGTGTTGCCACTTTCCAACCTAGATTTATTGCTCGCATAACATACCTACATTCCTTTTTACAGTTAGGCCTCTACTTAAAACATTAATGTTTTACATGTTTTGTCTTTTTGATGTTTGCTTGATCTTGGAAGATAGAAGCAGAAACCTTCTGGAACTTCTTGGATTAACTTTAACATTTTGTAACATGCTTAGCTAAACATATGTACTGTTATATATCCAAGCATCCTGGCTGGAACATATTTGTAGCTATTTCTTGACGTTTAGTAGAGGCATAAACAAATTTGTAACAACTTAATGAAAAGATTTATAATAATTTTATTAATATTTTATATAAATACTGAGGTCTCTCCCCTACATCACTAATGGCTATTAGCAATCTGTCCATTTGGGACATTTGCATTTACAGATATACATGACTTCTTCCTTCTCTATGTATCTTAATGACCAAAACATCATCCCCCACTTTTCTTCCAGCATTTTGAACAAGCCCTGGCTCACCAAAACTCCCCCACCCATTGCAGGAGATGAGGGAGATGGAGAGTAACTAGCTGAGTCTTATGGAGGAGTCTGTGGATATATTCCTCTTCCTGCACCAGGACCAGACCACTCCCATCTCAGTATCCAGAGGGAGACCAAAAAAAGGAAAGCATTAGTTCAGGGGGGCAGGAAATAATCCTAACAAAAGAAACAAAGCAAAACAGCAATGCAACAAAATCTAAAAATCTGGAAATAACCATATCCTTTGCTTACTCAGTGTGGCGCTGTTACACCCCCCACACACACACACACACACACACCACCACCAGCCCTTTAGTGGCTGTACAATGCATAGAGGTGGTTGAGCCTGCTGATGACTTCAACCTAACAGGTCTGGGTTGCATCCTGCAGCCAATGGCTAACCCAGTGGTGTCAAATGACAAGTGGTGGCTGAACCACATAGAGGTTTGAGTCTGCTACAACCTTGAGCTAACGAAGCTGCATCTTTTAGCTCAGGCAGTTGAGTTTTATGCTTTTAGAACCAGAGGACCTGGGTTTAACTCCCCATGTGGATGACCCACCTAAGGGTGTCACATTACATAAAAAGAAAAGTAATAAATACAAGTTACATCCCTTCTTGAGCACTTGTCACTTTTCATGATGCATGAGCAAGCCTAGAGTCAGTCCAGCCACAAGAACTGGTGATCCTCTGCCATGGTATCTACAGTGTGGGAGGGCATCGGTGGGCATAGCCCTCATGATACATGTACAAGAAAGAACCATTAAAAGCTGTCATTGGAACACAACAAAAATGTTTAAAAGTGCAAATATACATTAGGTACCGTAGAGTTTATGTCCCTGCTGTGCCCGAAGTTACAGGATGGATGAAATAATCCATAGCACCAGGAGTGGTTGTAGGAAAACTCTGTATGGACCTAGTTCAATACTGCACATGAAATGGGAGTCTCTAATGTAGGCGAGCCTTCAGAGGTGCTGTAATAGGCATTCAGTTTTTAGAAGTCAAACACATAATTCTTCTTCGAGTGCTTGCTCATATCGATTCCAATTAGGTGTGCGCGCGCTGCGTGCACGATCATCGGAGAATTTTCTACCCTAGCAACACCCGGTGGGTCGGCTGTGGAGCCCCCTGGAGTGGCGCCTTCATGGCGCTGGATATATACCCCAGCCGACCCAGCGCCCCCTCAGTTCCTTCTTACCGCCCGTGACAGTCGTTGGAACTGTGGAGCACGGCATAGCTGTTCTCCACTCTCCCTAGCTTTACTCGTTAGTTCTTGTAGATAGTTGTTGGTTTTACTCCCGCTACTTCCTGATCCCCAAAGCAAAAGGGGGTCTGCAACCCATTTTGGACTTACGCGGACTCAACAAATTCATAGTAAAGTTGAAGTTCCACATGGTCTCCTTGGGGACCATCATCCCTTCCCTGGATCCTGGAGACTGGTACGCCGCCCTCGACATGAAGGATGCATATTTTCATATAGCAATCTACCCCCCTCACAGGCGCTTCCTTCGATTTGTAGTAAACAATGTGCACTACCAATTTGCCGTCCTTCCCTTCAGATTGTCCGTGGCTCCGAGAGTGTTCACCAAATGTATGGCTGTCGTGGCAGCATACCTTCGTCGACAAAGGATACAGGTGTTCCCGTATCTAGACGACTGGCTCGTGCGCAGCCGAACCAGGGAGCAAGTTCAGGCGCACGTCCAGATAATACTACAAACATTCCACGAGTTAGGCATTTTTCTCAACAAAGAAAAGTCCACTCTGGAGCCATCCCAGAGGATAGAGTTTATCGGGGCAGTTTTAGACTCCAGACTCGCCCGAGCTCTTCTGCCAGACACTTGGTTTCACACCATCGCAAACATCATCCACGGACTCCAGGTCTTCCCGATTACCACAGTAAGGACGTGCCTCGGCCTGTTGGGTCACATGGCCTCTTGCACTTACGTAACCAGGCATACCAGACTTCGGCTTCGCCCACTTCAGGCCTGGGTATCGTCGGTGTACCGTCCTTATCGGGACAGCCTAAACATGGTGGTCACGGTTCTGAACCCGGTCTTGACCTCCCTCACCTGGTGGCTGGATCACAAGGCGGTTTGCGCAGGAGTGCCATTTCACGCCCCACAACCCTCCCTGCACCTGGTCACAGACGCTTCATCTCTAGGGTGGGGCGCTCACCTCGGGGAGCACCATACCCAGGGCCTGTGGACCACATCCCAACTAGCTCTGCACATCAATGTTCGAGAGCTGATGGCGGTGCGCCTAGCGTGTCAGGCATTTCTTGGTCTCCTACATGGCTGTTGCGTGTCAGTCCTCATAGACAACACCACGGCCATGTTCTACATCAACAAGCAAGGAGGAGCCCGGTCGTCTCCCCTATGCCAAGAGGCCATTCGCCTGTGGGAGTTCTGCATTGCCCACTCGATACATCTCATGGCATCGTTCCTCCCTAGAGTCCAGAACACTCTGGCGGACCGTCTCATCAGATCCTTCCAAACGCACGAATGGTCGATTCGCCCGGATATCATCCATTCCATCTTCCAGAGGTGGGGATTTCCCCAGGTCGACCTGTTCGCCTCACGAGCCAACAGGAAATGCCACGTGTTCTGCTCCCTCCAAGGATGATCTCCGGGCTCCCTGTCGGATACTTTCCTCCTATCATGGAGAGACCAGCTGTTCTACGCTTTCCCTCCATTCCCACTGGTCCACAGGGTGCTGCTCAAGCTACGCAGAGACAAGGCACATATGATTCTAGTCGCTCCAGCTTGGCCAAGACAGCACTGGTACACCACGCTTCTGGAGCTATCGGTGCAAACTCCGATCACGCTTCCCTTGTGCCCAGACTTGATCTCTCAGGACCACGGCCGACTCTGTCACCCCGACCTGAAATCGCTCCACCTCACAGCGTGGATGCTCCATGGCTGAATCGGACAGAGCTACGATGCTCACATCCCGTGCAACAGATTCTGCTGGGAAGTAGAAAGCCCTCTACACGGACCACTTATTTAGCCAAGTGGAAACGGTTCTCCTGTTGGTGCGAACAGCGGGCCACGCCCCCCTTGCAGGCGTCAATTCCACTTATACTCGAATATCTCCTATCCCTGAAACAGCAGGGCTTGGCGATATCTTCAGTCAGGGTTCACCTGGCTGCTATATCGGCGTTCCACCCAGGAGAACTCGCTTCCTCGGTCTTTTCTAACCCGATGGTCGTCAGATTCCTCAAGGGCTTAGACCGGCTATACCCACAGCAACGCCAACCCGTTCCGGCGTGGGATCTTAACCTGGTTCTCTCCAAGCTCACAGGGCCCCCGTTCGAGCCATTGGCTACCTGCTCACTCCTTTACCTATCTTGGAAGACAGCCTTCCTTGTAGCCATCACTTCAGCAAGACGTGTTTCTGAACTCAGGGCGCTCACGTCTGAGCCTCCGTACAGTCTTCCACAAAGACAAGGTGCAGCTTCGCCCCCACCCTGCCTTTCTTCCCAAGGTAGTATCAGCTTTTCATGTGAACCAGGATATATTTCTCCCGGTCTTCCATCCTAAGCCGCACGCCACCCGTCAAGACCAACGTATGCACTCCTTGGACGTACGCAGGACCCTGGCTTTCTATATTGAGCATACGAAACCGTTTAGAAAGACGACGCAACTCTTCGTTGCAGTGGCCGACCGGATGAAAGGCTTACCGGTCTCCTCGCAGCGTCTCTCCTCTTGGATCATGTCCTGCATTCTTGCTTGCTACGACCTGGCCGGTGCCCCGACGCCGCGCCTCACCGCCCACTCCACGAGGGCCCAAGCCTCCTCGACTGCCTTCCTGGCTCAAGTCCCGATCCAGGACATTTGTAGAGCTGCAGTTTGGTCATCGGTCCACACCTTCGCCGCTCATTATGCGCTTGTACAGCAGTCCAGAGACGATGCTGCATTCGGATCAGCGGTTTTGCACACAGCGATGTCTCACTCCGACCCCACCGCCTAGGTAAGGCTTGGTAGTCACCTAATTGGAATCGATATGAGCAAGCACTCGAAGAAGAAAAAACGGTTACTCACCTTTGTAACTGTTGTTCTTTGAGATGTGTTGCTCATATCCATTCCAAACCCGCCCCCCTTCCCCACTGTTGGAGTAGCCGGCAAGAAGGAACTGAGGGGGCGCTGGGTCAGCTGGGGTATATATCCAGCGCCATGAAGGCGCCACTCCAGGGGGCTCCACAGCCGACCCACCGGGTGTTGCTAGGGTAGAAAATTCTCCAACGATCGTGCACGCAGCGCACGCACACCTAATTGGAATGGATATGAGCAACACATCTCGAAGAACAACAGTTACAAAGGTGAGTAACTGTTTTTTTTGTTTGATGAAGGGCGAGATGAAAGATAGTCATGAATAATTGGAGAGTGCTATGAGTCTGATCCAGCAAGGTGCTGAATACTCTCAGTTCCATTGGAGTCCTGCACCTTGTAGGACTGGGATCTAACTAAAAGACTTAGAGAGGAGTCCTATGATAGAAGTAGCGAGACTTCTAACAACAGATCAAAAACTCCAAGGGACAAATGCTGTGCGAATTTGGTAAAATTCCCAGTCAAGACCATAGGATATGGCCCTGAATGATGTCTGTATATTCCACTTATATCAATAATACATTAATTCTGTTATGAGCACCCCCCAAGCAAATACACTTTTATGATTGTAGTTCTATATCAGATTTTCTTTCTATATGCTCTCTGGGAAATCGTCCAACAGACATAATTGGGACCGTGAATAAGGATTTTGTTTAATCTGAAAATTAATAAAGCAAAAGTTTTTGATGGCTTGTTTTTACTAAACATCTCTCTCTTTAAAATCACAGTATTTTTAAGACCACAGAGAAATCTGGAATCCATAGACCCTCAATTTACAATTCGGAGGAAAATGGAACAGATGAGAGAAGAGAAAGAGCTTGTGGAGCAATTGCGTGAGGTATGTGAAAAACAATGTGAAGGGCTGCAGATTTGCGGCTAAAGCATGTATTTCCTGTTTGCCCTTGGGAAAGCTACCTAATCTTAGGGGAGAAGCAGTGCTTGGATGTATGAGCAGGGGAATATCAGAGAGTGGGGAGGTGGCATTATTTCTGTATACAGCATTAGTGAGACCATGACTGGAATACTGTATGCAGTTTTGATGTCTATACTTCAAAAAGAACATTGACAAATTTGGAAAAGATTCAAGAAAGAGCCACAAGAATTATTTGAGGTCTGGACAAGAGATCTTACATTGAGAGACTTAAGAAGCTCTATCTATTTAGTTCATCCAAAAGAAGGTTAAGAGGTGACCTAGTCACAGTGTACAAGTACCTGCATGGGGAAGAGGTTTCTGATGGTGGGCGTGGCTCTTTAATCTGGCAGATAAAGGCATAATAAGATCCAGTGGTTGGAAGTTGAAGCTAGACAAATTCAGACCAAAATTAGTGCTTTATTTCTAAAGTATAGATAATTAAGCATTGCAACAATTTACCTAGCAATATGGTGGATTCTCCATCACTTGAGATTTTTAAATCAAAACTGGGTATCTTTCTAAAAGATAAACTATAGCTTAAACAGAAGTTATGGACTTGATGCAGAATTACTGGGTGAGGTTCTATGGCCTGTGTATTGCAGTATGCCTGTGTATTAGATGGTCGCTTGTGGCCTTAAAATCTATAAAGCTCTCTGTGCCTCAGTTTCACCATCTATAAAATAGTGATGAGATAATTACTGCAAAGAGTGTTGAGTGTTAAGATCTTCAGTTGCAAGCGGTCCCAAATACAAAGTGTTCTTATATGTGTCTGTAGCATTCATTGCATTACATCTGCTAAAGTTATATGAGATAATTTTACATTACTATTGGTTTAAAATACATTTGGTGTTACAAGTGAATAGTAGCATCATCTGGCATTATTATGATCAACTTGAATTTTGTCCATTGACTAATTTAAAACATATATATTTTCTTGATAGAACAACTTTTAAATATGTACTGAATTTTTTTAAAAAAACTCTTTTCTAAAATAAGTAAGGGCTTTTCTGCTCCCCAGCTAATGTTTAGAAGGGTTATTTAGTTAAGCACAACACCACCTCTTCTGCCTCCCTTACACTTTGCACATATGCCTATCTGGTGCCTGCATGGTTCGTTTTAGCTTCGCTGCTGCTGCTGTTTATAAAACAGTGGCACCTAGAGGCCTCAGAAGGGTGTGTGATAGGCTGAATACCACATATTGTAAATTACTGTTCCTGCCCCAAAGAGTTTACAGTCTAAAAGACAAGATAGAAGAGTTGGGTGACATGGACAAACAGACGGAGGAAGGAGGACAGAGGTAACTATTTTAGCATAGACTGGCAGTGTGCACAAATTTGTAGTTGTTACTGATTGGCTCATTACAGCAATCAGAGCTTGTTACCTATTACTGGTAAACACCTCTTGCAACTAGTGAATTTTAGCAAACGGACAGAAATGGGGAGGGAATGCAAGGGACAGGGATGATATATTTTTATCTGTTCTCTAAAGGACATAACATAGTTTGGGGTACTATATAAATAATAATAATAATGTGCTCTACTGGGAAGGAGTATGAAAACTCCAGGCTAAGATAATGTGACTACTCATATCCGTAAGGTTACACACATGCCAAAGCGTTTGCAAGATTGGAGCCTAAATCAATAAAAGTTACACGTTTGTAACAAAATGCAATGTTTTTTTTGCCAGAAAATTTGTAAACATTTTCAAAGTGCCCTACTTTGCTGAGTGTTTTGCAACTTGACATTTATTTAATTAAAGTGCCCCTTTTGTCTGAGTAGGGAATTTTCATATTTTTACCCAGTAGTGCACATTACAGATCCAACCTTGTCCTCCCTTCTGCATTCTTCCCAATTTTTGTTACACCCACTTGTTTCTTTTCAGCTGTTTGAGGAGTGGCCATCTTTTACTCTGTGTTTGTACAGGGCTTAATGCAATGGGGCTCTGATCCTGACTCGGGATTCTGGGTGCTACTATAATAAAAAGAATAATTTTAGATATGAGGCAACAAGCAAGAGTAGCAAAGTATGGTGCTGGCAGGGTGATGTAATGAGGAAGGACAAGCATTACAGTAATAAGATGATGTGGTTACTCATTTCTGGCACCGTTAAAGTGATTGTTTTTTCATAAGTTACATTTCCAGTGGGTGACCTGGAATGAGGCAGTGTGGTGTTTTGGGGTTTTTTTAGGAGCAATTTAAATGGAGATGTGGTGGCTTGACAAACTGGACTTGGGTGAGGATTCACTGCAATAGTGGGTAGCATGGGAAAAGGCATGGCGACGTGATAGAGAATATGGATATTTGCTTTTTCTTTCTAATTCTGTGTAAAAGTGGTGACATGTTTGTTCTTCTTTTATAGAACATTGAAATGAGACTAAAGATTTGTTTGCCTGAAGACTTGGGGTCTGCTCTTATGGATGGGGTCGTTCTCTGTCATTTAGTGAATCACATTCGTCCTCGATCTGTGGGAAGTATCCATGTACCCTCACCAGCAGTAGTAAGTCAAATATTTTTTAAAAAAAGAAAAACTAAAGCTTTATTATCAAATAAAATCTACTTCTGAAAAACAGTCATTGGGTGGTGAGTAGTGTTCATGCCTACAAACGTGTACTTCCCTCTTCTCCCCCCCCCCCCCCCCAGTTCAGATTGGCAGTAACTCAAATCTTCATAAAAATGAAGTACTGGAGCTATTTAAAAAAACCACATACACTTCTCTCTCTTTTATTATGAATAAACTGGTCTGTGACTGGCTGAAGCTCATGATAGGTTTGTTGTCTATACCATCTAGATTGCAGGAGGTCAGATTTTTCCATAAATGCCTTCCTGTTTATGTTGTAGCAGGTGATCATTATCCTCTGACAAGATTTTGTTCCAGTGGATACTTTCCTAAAAATCAGTTCTCCACTTCCTGGTGCATTGTTAATGTGTTCTGTCATAGCATACGGTATGATTTATAATGTACTCTAATAAGCATGTGTAGAGCCTGGGGTGGATACAAAATTTGTATCCGCATCCATTCCGGAATCCACGAAAATGGTCCATGGGTATCCGCATCCACATCTGCAGATACCTATATCCGCAGATATAAAGTGGATATCTGCAGATTTACAGCACTCTAAACATGTGGGAAACATTATGCTACAATGAGATTAGCAATTTATTGAGTTAACAACAATCCTACATAGCAAGATTTTTTTGTTTTGTTTTTTTGTTAAATATGGAAACAACTCATTTTTTGTCACAGACAGGACAGAAGAGAAACATATGATCTAGTCCTGCAATCTTTGACTCCCCAAAGGCACTAGGGCATATGGATCTGATTGCAGGGCCATCAAGGATTTTTTTGTACCAAATCTACTTGCGTACACTTTTTTCAAACCTAATTGCCTTTTCTTTTCAACTTTCTTCAGGATTTTTCCTGTATTTATGGAAGACTTGGTTTCCCTTAGTGGGGACATTTCTGTTCTAGATTTCTGATGTCACTTTGATTCTAAAGAGGTTTCCTGTATTTTCAAAATACGATGCATAAAGTTGTGCAGTTTTTCTGAGTGTACCTTTGGTTAAATGTTTGTTAAATAAAGCCTTATCTTTAATTCTGAGAGAGGCATGCTGATTGTAAAGGTGATCTGCTAAGGCTTTTAAGAATATAGATTTTAACAAAAAACAAGGAGTTTTCAATCATGGCTAAAAAAATGTATCCCTTTCATAAGAACATAAGAACGGCCATACTGAGTCAGACCAATGGTCCATCTTCCGACAGTGGCCAATGCCAGATGCCCCAGAGGGAATGAACAGAACAGATAATCATCAAGTGATCCATCCAGTCGCCCGTTCCCAGCTTCTGGCAAACAGAAGCTAGGGACACTTCAGAGCTAATAGCCATTGATGAACCTATCTTCCATGAATTTATCTAATTCTTTTTTGACCCTGTTATAGTCTTGGTCTTCACAACGTCCTCTGACAAAGAGTTCCACAGGTTGACTGTGCGTTGTGTGAAAAAATACTTCCTTTTGTTTGTTTTAAACCTGCTGCCTGTTAATTTCATTTGGTGATCCCTAGTTCTTGTGTTATGAGAAGGGGTAAATAACACTTCCTTATTTACTTTCTCCACACCAGGTATGATTTGATAGACCTCTATCATATCTCCCCTTAGTCGTCTCTTTTCCCAGCTGAAAAGTCCCAGTCTTATTAATTTCTCCTCATATGGATGCTGTTCCATACCCCTAATCATTTTTGTTGCCCTTTGCTGTACCTTTTCCAATTCCACTATACCTTTTTTGAGATGGGGCAACCAGATCTGCATGCAGTATTTAAGATGTGGGCGTACCATGGATTTATATAGAGGCAATATGATATTTTCTGTCTTATTATCGATCCCTTTCCTAATGATTCCTAACATTCTGTTAACTTTTTTGACTGCCGCTGCACATTGAGTGGGTGTTTTCAGAGAACTATCCACAATGACTCCAAGATCTCTTTCTTGAGTGGTAACAGCTAATTTTGACCCCATCATTTTATATTTTCAGTTGTTGGTTTTAAACCACTTGATTCTTGTCATGTCACATTTCACTGCAGAGACTCGCAGAGTAGACAAGACCTGAATTTCCAAGGCTAAAAGGTTGTTCTTAGTGTTTTACAAAACACTTTAAGGCCTTGCTGACACATAGTTAACTTTGAGAAGAAATGTTCTGGAGAATGCTAGGCAGCTAATGTCTCTTTTGGTGCTGATAAGTTTTCAGTTTAAAGGTCAGGAATATCATTATCACTTCTTTCTGTTAAAGTAGGGAAATAATGGATTGGCTTTGGTGACACAGAATGCCACTGTAAGAGGTTTGATAGTCTTGAGTCAGACAAATAGAACAAAGAACACATCATATTATAGGAATCTTTGAAATTCTAAAAGACTAAGGAAGTAATTGTAAAAATGAATTGGAAGGTTTTTAATTAAAAATCGATATGATAAAAGAACCAATGTGAAAAATATAGAAACGACATTATAGTTTGTACAACTCTTCTTAATGTATGTTGAAATCATATATCAAGTTCTCCTCATAATATCCAAAAATTAAATGTGAAAGAACTATGATTCCCTTTATACACATCCTAAAACAGCCTGAGATGTTTGGGTTGTAAAATTCCCATTTGAGAAGTATTACCACTTCTTGCAGGTAAGCCAGTCTTCCACTGCACATGATTATTAGAGGGGACAGATTTTCAGAACTTTGCTAGCCAGACTTTCATGTGCACAAACTGAGCCCAGTAGTGAGTTGGATGCACTCCCGATTTCAGAACTAGAGACTGGACATGCACAAAAGCAAGTGTACCCAAAAGCTGCACGTTTGTAAAGTGGCCTCCTGAAAAATTAAACAGCAACGAACTAAGGCCACTTTAATTCTGAATGAGAGCATCCACATGAGGGTTTAATATGTTTTTTTTATGCATATTATCTTCATCACTTTAATTCATTTTCACTTTCCTGAATGTCCTTGCATAAATGAGGCCTGATTTGAGAGTGTATAGGCTGAGTGAAATTTCCATGGTCATCCAATGGAAATTAAGAGATAGTGATTGACATGGGAGACTCTCAGTGCAGCTGAGCCGTATGAGAGTGACACAGAGAGAGACAGGCTGATATTGAGAGGAAGAAAAGAGAGCATAGAAGGGAAATTGTATGGTATGTAGCACATTTCAGAAGAACATGGAAGCAAATTCCACTTCAGAGTCTGTAATGCAATGTGAACATCATTACTAAAAATTACTACTACTACTAACGTGCATTAGTAAGGAGAACATATACCCAACTCAAAGAACTGCATTAACAGAATTGCAAAACACAGAGAAATAGAAATGAATGAAAACCATGACAATGATTATGAATTTTAAAAAGCAGAAAAAAACCCTCAACTACAAAAACACAATGGGAAAGGAAAGGTTTCCACGCTCTTATTTCTTAGCATCTTTCTGGAGGTTTATAGACCATCTGAAAGTGTCCTCTGACCAGCTGCTGAGATAGGTCGCAGCCTGAGTTGGGGTATATCTACACTGCGATTAAATAGCTTTGGCTGGCCCATGTTAGCTGACTCGGGTAGTGGGGCTGTAAAATTGTGGTGCAGATGCTCGGGCTGGAACTCAGGCTTTGGAACCCTCCCCCTTTGTGGGGTCCCAGAGCTCAGGCTCCAGCCCAGGCATCTAGACTGCAGTTTTACAGTCCTGTAGCCCGAGCCCTATGAGCCCGAGTCAGTTGACACAGGCCAGCCGTGGATGTTTAATTGCAGTGTAGTCATACACTTGGACACTTATAGAGTGCACTGGCCTCCTCCACTGTTGTGCCCTTGCTAGTGCCATAGAGGTCACTGCCGTGGTGGATGGGTGGTGGCAGGGAGACATCGTGGCACTAGGACACTAGTACGTTGGCAGTTCAGTATGTCAGTTATTAGATGTTGGTCAATCTGCTGTTTACCATTTCCTAATTTCTTTTTCAGGAACAGCCTAACCTAAATATTGCATCAGCAGTAGAAACGTCATTTAATAGGCAGAATTTTATGATGACTACTGTACATTATTAGCTTCTGTCACATTAATCTATGGTCTCTTGTTCTTGCAGCCTAAACTTAGCATGGCCAAATGCAGGAGAAATGTGGAAAACTTTCTGGATGCATGTAGGAAACTGGGTATACCAGAGGTAATTTTTAATTATGTCCATCAATATCCTGTGACCTAAAACACACCAAAAAGCATAAATTATGTGTTATTTTACACTTGAAGGCTCTTTATTTTATACATCGCTAAAATTATTCGTCTTATTTTATGAAATATTACAGTAGAACATTTACACCCTCATTCAACAATGCACTTATATATGCCCTTAGCTTTAAGCACATGAATTGTCCTATTAAGGTGTTCATGTGAGATATTCACGAGTTTATAGTCCTACCATCTTTAGTGAGATTTATTGTGATTAAAGGCATTGCTGGATTGGGGTCTAATTCCCCTCATGACTAGAAGACCCATTAAGAAACGACTGAATTTTGTGAATTAGAAAACTCAACAATAAAACAAGTATAATGTATAACAAAATGGATAATAGTCATTTTTGTAAACATGCCTGTTTTGCCATAGATAGGTAGATAAGAGTATTTTCAGTAATCTCAATACCTCCTTATATTTCCTATAGAAAATAACTAGTAAATACAGCAAGTAGATAATATTAGTTTTATATAAGGAAAAATTAGCAAGTTTTTAAAGAGTGATAACTGTGTTTTACTTGGTGCTTTTATTTTACAAGCTTAGTTTAGTTTTAAGTATTTATACTTTATACTATATTATTACATATTTTGTAGTACATTTTGTCAAAGAAATTGGTAATATGAGATCTCATCTCAGCACTCTTACATTTTTGCTGAGATGTAAGGAGAGGAATGTGCAGATTAGCAAAATGCAAATGAGTGACGTTCTACTGTGATGTTAAACTATCATTGTAGAAATGACTAAATGGAGTAAACGCAAGAAAGTTTAAGATTTTACATGTTCAGGTTTCTGTAGAGAATGCCAGTAGTCCATATTCTGATAAAAATTACACTGGAGTAGCTCATTATGATACAGTTTAGTTACTCTGGATTTACACTGGTACAGTTTAGATCAGAATCTGTTCCAGTATCTAAAAATATGTCTGATGTAATTAAAGACAATTTCGTTTCAAGCAATTGGCCTTCAGTATGAGGAATTAGTTTGTGTACAAACTAGTTTTTAATGCAGTAAAATATAAAACTACAAACATAAAACTGTCCATTACTTAATGTTGTCGTCGTATTTTTGCCAACAGTATAACTAAGGCTCTGAGAGCACTTTTATTTTAAGGTTTTCTTTCAGGAGTCTAAAAACATGTTTAGTTTTGTTTTTACTTTGGGATGAGACTTGAATACAAAGTTTTTAAATTATGACAGGATTCCTTTTTCAGAATGTGAAGAAATCCGTTAGTCTGACCTCTGTTTGAAGGACAGGAAAACAAAGTGTTTTTTCCCTTTCTGCAATTTGAAGAAGGATTGGGAGGGAGGATTGTCCTTATAACTACAATGAATTTCTGTTAAAATTAAATTTTGTAATCCATAGTGTTATGAATTAGGTCTCTATTTTTAAAATGATTATATTGGCCAGCTGTTAGAGTTTATTAATGCACAGTAACTGCTTTCATAAAGTTATGTAATGTAAAATATTCATAATAATATTAGAATGGCTGCATATTGTGGGCTAAAAGACTAGTTTCAGAAATCAGACGGCATGTCTCCCTGTCATGAGAATATTGTGTCAAAATGTATGCAGCCTGTGTGTGGAATGTTTAGTGAGATGTGAGCCACCCTTGGATGCACTCATAATCAGAGTTGCCGGGAAGTGGCCTTTTCGGGGAAGGGAGAGGAGGAAGGTGGCTGTTTTTAATTGGGTCTTTTAAAAAAAGAAAATCAATTGTCATAAAAATATCCAAGGAGCAGTATATTAACATGAGATCCCTTGAATGCCACAGCATAGTGTGACAAGCTCAGATGAGGCAATAATCTTAAATCTGAATTTTCTTGTTAAATTGCAGTAAATCAGCTTACTGAGTAACAACAATTATTGTTGTTTTAATGTTAGTGAGTAAACAGAGATGACACGTAACTGTTGATAGTGTTGGGGCACAATTTAAAGGTTCTGGTGGTATGCAGTGGGGTTCGTGGCAAGGCATATAAACCCTGGGAGAAATCTGGGGGGTGGGAGGCACATGACCCCACCTGCCCCCACCTCCCACACGTCGCCTCTGTGAGTAAGGGTTTACATTTGTTTTTCTCTTTGCAGCTTTCAATGAAATATAAACTTTCTCTGCTAATATTGCAGACTTGTTATAGATTTTTGGCGCCATTTGACTAACTGTTTGTATATTGCATGTTTTCATAGAAGGTTAAACAAAAGGTCAGATCTCATAAATCTAAATAAACAAACATTAGTTTCTACCCATATGAAATTTCATTCACTTAAATATCAAGTACATTTGTTTGAGGTTTTAATTTGTAAGAGATCTTGTGGAATTCTGTAAGAGAATTCAGGCTTACTAAGCGTGGATGGCAATTGACAAATTTACTGCTATACTTTGTGGAAAATGCATTGTGTTTCAGAACTTAGATGAGTGAAAGTGTTTGGAGTTTGCTGTGTTTTACTGAGTGAGTGTGAGAGAGAAAATGTTGGAAACAAAGATCAGTGGTAGGTAGATATGATTGTGTGAGTAGCTAGCAGGACGCCAAAGCCCAGATAGATCAAGAATCTATCTAGGAACAATATGCTGTAAAAGTGCCGAGAAAGCCATTCCCCACTTTCTAACATTTGCATGTATGTTGATTGTTCTTATATAGCCTAACAGTCTCAGGAGAATCCAGCAATAGGAATACAACATTTGCAATGAATTGTTTTCTTTTCTGAACAGATTACCATTAAGCTCCAGCCCTTTCTTGGCAGCTCCTATGTCTACTAACCCACACCACAGAGTAGCATTTCTCACGTTATTCCAATCACATTAAGAGATGTCTCTGGAGGAAAAGTGGATGATCTGGGATGGGCTGAATGCTGTTTCAGTACAAGAGGGTGATCAAAATGGAAGATTTTACACATGTTTAAGCAGAAGGGGGCTTTCAGTGGAATGAGGCGGCGTGCTGTTTAGTGGTAGTGCTGAAGGGAACTCCAGAACCATATGCTCACTGAGCTTCATGACTGACCTTGAGACAAGTGTAGCATGAAGGTGCAAACATGCAATGTGATTTGGAGAATGATAATTTTACAGGAGGTTGAGTCCTGGGTTGCAGCTTTTCCAGCCCCCAGTTGATGGTGAGGGGATGTTGAGTGTCAGAAAAGGATTCTCCAAAGATCTTGCCAAGGTCCCTGAGCAAAACAAAGGAGTTCAGGACGTACATATTTTAAATCAGTGGCTCTCAACCTTTCCAGACTACTTTACCCCTTGAACGAGTCTGATTTGTTTTGCATACCCCGAACTTTCACCTCACTTAAAAACTACTTGCTTACAAAATCCAACATAAAAATACAAGTGTCACAGCATACTATTACGGAAAAATTGCTGACTTTCTCATTTTTACCATATAATTATAAAATAAATCACTTGTAATATAAATATTGTACTTACATTTCAGTGCATAGTGGTATATAGAGCAGTATAACCAAGTCATTGTTTCTATGAAATTTTAGTTTGTACGGACTTCGCTAGTGCATTTTATGTAGCCTGTTGTAAATCTAGGCAAATATCTAGATGAGTTGATGTACCCCCTGGAAGACCTCTGTGCACCCCTAGGAGTACATGTACCCCTTGTTGAGAACCAGTGTTTTAAATGAATAAACAGGCAGGGGAAAAAAACAGAGTCCATCTTTGTACATAAAAGCTCACTTTTTTGCTTTGAAATTCACCTTTAATATTAATATATGTATGAACATACTGTTGAGGTACTCAGTCATCTGCCCACAGCATTTAGCCTCTCAGGAGTGCTCAGAGTTATAAGGACAATTACAGGTCAATGAATTTCAAAGTTTTGTCTTGACACAAAGTAAAATATGTCCAGGATTCTATGTATAATGTGATTATAGTATAATCATATCAGGGACAAAAGAGAGATACAGAGGGAATACAAGAGGGAATACAGAGGGGAAATCTAATGAATATCTTAGATGTCTGTATACTAATGCAGGAAATATGGGGAACATACAGGAAGAATTAGAAATACTAGTGAATAATCACAATTACAACAAAATTGGCATTGCAGAGACTTGGTGGGTTAATTCATATGACTGGAATATTGGTATAGAAGGGTAGAGCTTATTCAGGAAGGACAGGCTGAGAAAAAAGGGAGGCGGTGTGGCCATTTATATCAAAGATGTATATGCTTGCACTGAGATTGAGATAGAAGTTGGAGGCAGACCTTTTGAAAGTCTCTGGGTAAGGATAAAAGGGGTAAAAAAACCTAGGGTGATGTCCTGGTAGGCGTCTCCTACAGACCACCTAACCAGGAAGAAGAGGTGGATGAGGCTTTTTGGAACAACTAACAAACTCATCCAAATCACAGGACTGGGTAGTGATGGGCGACTTCAACTATCCAGACATCTTTTGGGAAAATAACAGTGCAGGGCACAGATTATCCAACAAGTTCATGCAGTGCATTGAAGACAACTTTTTATGGCAGGAGGTGTGGAGAAAGCAAGTAGGGGAGAACCTGTGCTAGATTTGATTTTGACAAATAGGGAGGAACTGGTTGAGATTTGAAGGTGAAAGGTAGCTTGGGTGAAAGTGAACATGAAATGAGAGATTTCCTAATTCTAAGGAATGGTAGGAGGGAAAACAGCAGAATAAAGACAATGGATTTCAAGAAGGCAAACTTTAGCAAAAGGGAGTTGCAAGCCTATTGTAGGGGGGTCCTAGTATTGCTATCCTTAATTCTGCCCTGCCTTCAGAGCTGGGCGCCCGGCCAGCAGCTGCTGCTCTCTGGCTGCCCAGCTCTGAAGGCAGCGCTGTCATCAGCAGCAGCGCAGAAGTAAGGGTAGCAGTACTGCAACCTCCCTACAATAACCTTGCAACCCCCACCCCACACACACACACACACAACTCCTTACACATACAACACCATGAAATTTCAGATTTAAATAGCTGAAATCATGAAATTTATGATTTTTAAAATCCTATGACCGTGAAATTGGTAGCACCCTACCTGTAGTATAAGGTAAAAGTACACAAAATACCAGATTTCACAAGGGAGACTCCTATCAATGGTTCACAGTCAAGCTGGAAAGGCATATTGAGTGGGATCCTGCAGGGATCTGTCCTGGGTCCAGTTCTATTCTATATCTTCATAAATTATTTGGATAATGGAATAGATGGTACGCTTATAAGGTTTGTGGAAGATACCAAACTGGGAGGAGTTGCAAGAACTTTGAAGGACAGTATTAGAATTCAAAATGATTTTGAGAAACTATAGAAATGATCTGAAATAAATAGGATGAAATTCAATAAGGACATGTGCAAAGTACTACACTTAGGAAGAACAATCATTTGCACACGTACAAAATGGGAAATGACTGCCTAAGGAGGAGTACTACAGAAAAGCATCTGGGAGTTCTAGTGCATCGCAAACGAAGTATGAGTTTACAATGTAATACTGTTGCAAAAAAAGCGAACATCATTCTGGGATGTGTTATCAGGAGTGTTGTCAGCAAGACACAAGAAATAATTCTTCCACTTTACTCTGCATTGACGAGGCCTGAGCACCACATTTCGGGAAAGATGTGGACAACGTGAAGAAAGTCCAAAGGAGAGCAACCAAAATGGTGAAAAGGTTTAGAAAACATGATATACGAGGAAAGATTGAAAAAATTAGGTTTGTTTAGTCTGGAAAAGAGAAGACTGAGGGGGAACATAAGTCTTCAAATATATAAAAGGTTGTTATAAAGAGAAGGATGATAAATTGTTCTCCTTAACCACTGAGGGCAGGACAGGAAATGTTGGGCTTAAATTCCAGTGAGAGAGATTTAAGTTAGACATTAGGAAAACCTTCCTAACTGTAAGGGAGTTAAAGCCCTGGAACAGATTACCTAGGGAGGTTGTAGAATCTCCATCATTGGAGGTTTTTAAGGAAAAGACACACAGCTGTCAGGTGGTAACTGGACTAGATGATCTGTCTAGGTCCCATCCAGTCGTACATTTCTATGGTTCTATTACGCAGATTTAAATGTTCTTTTGAAATTGGTTGCATAAATATGCCCCAGAATGTAAGATGTCTTTAATACAAACAAATCAACATTAAGCCTAGCGTCTTTACGACTGCAAAATAATCTTCAAAATATGAAGTGACTGTTAACCCATGCAGTAGTGGCTGTCAGTCTTCAGACAGTTTGAAACAGTAGCTTTGAGACAAGTATAAACTGTCCCCATTAGTCTCAATGGGATGTTAACGCTGATACCTAATGAAGGTAAATTGTTTACCATTTCACAGCTGATCATTTTAGCAGAATCAAGCCATTGTACTTTGCCATCACTGATGGATGTAGGTAATGGAACAGGTGTCACGCAGCAGTTAGTTGCTGTTAAAACTTGATCTTATAACCAACCTGTTAGTTGTTTTCACTGCTACAGCTATATTCACACTCGTATTCTGACCAATTGCCTCATCAGTTTGTTCCAGAGACTTTCATGGAGTTGCAATGCAATTATATCAGGTATGGATTTTTCCCACTGTGCTAGGCAATATATGCTATTTGGACTACAGTATGGTTGCAAGTGGTATAGTATGCTGTTAAAATCTTAACCCTGAGTTTCCGAGGTAGGTATTTATCATATAGTACATACACATAAGTATGCATTCTTTCATGCAATTCTGAGTACGTACCATTGAGATTTTATTTTTAGGAATTAAAATATTATGGGCTTATTTTTCAAAACTGTACACCTGATTTGTTTGCGCAATTTACTGCAGATGCATGAATAATCAGAGGAGCTTGTGCATGCAAACAGCCAGTTATGTGATTAACCTTCCATATCTATCTACTCTATCTAAATATTTATTCTGTATGCACAGTTTTGGTAACTGCATGATCCATTTAGGCATGCAGCTGCACATACGTTTAAAAAATCACTAGTAACTGGGACAATACCTGTGCTTAGATTTTTAGTTGTGACTAATAATAATTGTGCTTTTAATGAGGAGAGCAGAATGTTTGAAATTGTTGATTATCCAAGCATAATTGTTGTTGTTCGGTAATGTGATACCCTTTAGCTATATGATTGTTTTGTTTTTAGTATTTTAGTTTCACATCAAATTCCCATCAGAGTCACTAAAATTGTGATAGCTTAGGTGGAAATACTATATTCACTTACTGAAAAGATAAAGAATATTGTATCCTGAGCTCCTGTTCAGAAGCACTAGATGGCATCTATAATATGAAAGATTTTACCTAGTACCAGCAGGGGGAAATGGTCTCTCATGCTTGACATGTTTACTAATTTGAGAAGTATTTACTTTGCATATTCAAACACTTATAGACCAAATACATTTGCAGAATAGTCAGGCTTTTCTCAGGCTTGGTCTGATTTCACCAGTTCAAACACTAAACAGCAGGTCTTGTCGTAAATTCCCTTTGCAAGCTTTGGCAACTTCTGCATGGTTTCTTTTCTTGACCATTGCTCTTCCATTGGCAAGTCTCTGGTCAGCAAATTCCTCACTGTCTGTAAAATTAGACCTATTACCAGCTGCTGTCATTCTTCAGTAACTCTGAAATTACTTCTTTCCAGTCTGCTCCAAAGGTGTCTCTTTCCATTCAGGAAAAAAAAAAAAAAGCAACATCCTTGTTTAAAATTATATGAAATTACCTTAATTTAGCTTCAAAATATTTCGGGTTTTGTTTAATTGGGTATGTTTTTGACAGGTATGAAATTAGTCTGTTGTACTCGATTAGAAAGCTAATGCAATGTTTATTAGTTTTATTAGTGTCTTCGGTAAAACATAATATTTCATATCTGCGTCAATGAGATTTTGGTTTTAACAGGTTCTGTGCTCAAAAATGAGCATTTCAAGTTCACAAGTTTGTGGATTTTATCTTTTTTTTTAAATCTGATATTTCAATTCAGATTTACAGACAAAACTTAGTATTGTTTTTAAACTCTGTGTGTGTCTCTCTTTTTTATTTTATTTTTTTCTACATTCAAGTACTATTCCTTTGAGATTTATATAACATTTGAATTTGGAGTAAGAAGCATGCTTCTACTCTGAAAAGTAACTGTGTAAAAATGGCCCCATCATCACTAATCAGATCTTTTCTTTGTGTATATTCAGTGTTGCATTGATCTCTTGAGTAACAAAATTAAGTTTTTACAGCTTTCTACTCCTGTGAAGTCTACACATAAAATTTAGGTTGACATAGCAACATCTCTTAGGGTGTGTGAAAAATCCACACCCCTGAGCAACGTAGCTTTGTGTACCTAGCCCCCAGGGTAGATGCAGTGAGGTCAACAGAAGAATGCTTTTGTCGACCTAGCTACCATTGCTCAGCGAGGTAGTGTTTCTGCTCTGTCAAAAATAAGCTTTCCATCAGTGTAGGCTGCATCTATACTATGAACTTACGTAGGCATAAACCTACAGTACCATAGCTATGCCAGTATTGTCCCTGTAGTGCAGACATGGCCTAAGTTTCAATCAGTCACATCAGTGCAAACCCACTAATATTTAGTGAGATGACATAGGTGTAACTGAAGGCCTTATTGATACACAATAACCATGGATTCTGTGGGGCAAATTCTGTAGACAAGTTTCCCTACAGAAATTCTGCGGAGTCATTTCTCAGAGTAGAAGAGCTCTTTAATGCTTTTGAAAATTTGATAATTAATTAAGACTACATTGTGAAGCTTGATAGCCAGCTTTTGTAGGTGACAAATCTGAGGAACTGTCACAGATTGAAGTGTCACTAGAGGAGGTTTTGGAATTAATTGATAAACGTAACAGTAACACGTCACTGGGACCAGATGGCATTCACCCAAGAGTTCTGAAAGAACTCAAATGTGAAGTTGCGGAACTGTTAACTAAGGTTTGTAACCTGTCCTTTAAATCAGCTTCTGTACCCAATGACTGGAAGTTAGCTAATGTAACGCCAATATTTAAAAAGGGCTCTAGAGGTGATTCCAGCAATTACAGACCGGTAAGTCTAACGTCGGTACCGGGCAAATTAGTCGAAACAATAGTTAAGAATAAAATTGTCAGGCACATAGAAAAACATAAACTGTTGAGCAATAGTCAACATGGTTTCTGTAAAGGGAAATCGTGTCTTACTAATCTATTAGAGTTCTTTGAAGGGGTCAACAAACATGTGGACAAGGGGGATCCAGTGGACATAGTGTACTTAGATTTCCAGAAAGCCTTTGACAAGGACCCTCACCAAAGGCTCCTACGTAAATTAAGCTGTCATGGGATAAAAGGGAAGGTCCTTTCATGGATTGAGAACTGGTTAAAAGACCAGGAACAAAGGGTAGGAATTAACGGTAAATTCTCAGACTGCAGAGGGGTAACTAGTGGTGTTCCACAAGGGTCAGTCCTCGGACCAATCCTATTCAACTTATTTATAAATGATCTGGAGAAAGGGGTAAACAGTGAGGTGGCAAAGTTTGCAGATGATACTAAACTGCTCAAGATAGTTAAGACCAAAGCAGACTGTGACGAACTTCAAAAAGATCTCACAAAACTAAGTGATTGGGCAACAAAATGGCAAATGTTATTTAATGTGGATAAATGTAAAGTAATGCACATTGGAAAAAATAACCCCAACTATACATACAATATGATGGGGGCTAATTTAGCTACAACAAGTCAGGAAAAAGATCTTGGCGTCATCGTGGATAGTTCTCTGAAGATGTCCACGCAGTGTGCAGAGGCGGTCAAAAAAGCAAACAGGATGTTAGGGATCATTAAAAAGGGGATAGAGAATAAGACTGAGAATATATTATTGCCCTTATATAAATCGATGGTACGCCCACATCTCGAATACTGCGTACAGATGTGGTCTCCTCATCTAAAAAAAGATATACTGGCACTAGAAAAGGTTCAGAAAAGGGTAACTAAAATGATTAGGGGTTTGGAACGGGTCCCATATGAGGAGAGATTAAAGAGGCTAGGACTCTTCAGCTTGGAAAAGAGGAGACTAAGGGGGGATATGATATAGGTATATAAAATCATGAGTGATGTGGAGAAAGTGGATAAAGAAAAGTTATTTACTTATTTCCATAATACAAGAACTAGGGGTCACCAAATGAAATTAATAGGCAGCAGGTTTAAAACAAATACAAGGAAGTTCTTTTTCACGCAGCGCACAGTCAACTTGTGGAACTCCTTACCTGAGGAGGTTGTGAAGGCTAGGACTATAACAGCGTTTAAAAGAGAACTGGATAAATTCATGGTGGTTAAGTCCATTAATGGCTATTAGCCAGGATGGGGTAAGGAATGGTGTCCCTAGCCTCTGTTTGTCAGAGGATGGAGATGGATGGCAGGAGAGAGATCACTTGATCATTGCCTGTTAGGTCCACTCCCTCTGGGGTACCTGGCATTGGCCAGTGTCGGTAGACAGTATACTGGGCTAGATAGACCTTTGGTCTGACCCGGTACAGCTGTTCTTATGTTCTTAAAGTATTTTAGACTGCTAAGCCTGCAGATTTTTCATGTTTTTGATTATATACTAGGAATTATTTTCCTTTAATACCTGAATATAGTTGGCCCAGAAGTTAGAACTTACTGCTGAAATGGGGCTCTGTCTTTCCTACATCTTACGCAACTTAAAAAAAAAAAATTTGAAGATACTCTAACTTACATGTATACATTGAGTTGAGCATTGATAGTGAGGTTATGTGTGCAAAGGAGATTGGAGTAAAAATACACATCATATTGTTTTCATCTTCCAAAATTTAAAGTGATCAGTGTGCACCTTGGGTTTGATTTTGTGTAATGATAACCAAATATGTCTGCTTATCGTGAATATCATTGCTCAGTACAATTTTCATAACGCAGCAAGTTGCTTGGATGTTTGTATTCCAATTTAAATAGCTACATATGGGCATTTATACCTTCCAAAAATGTATGAATAGCCTAGGTTCACATATTTTTAATTTTAAAATTTTAAATAAGAAGTTTGAGCCTTAAACTCTGCAGCTTGGAAATTTTCTTAAACTAATCAGTATCATTTCTGTCTCTTTCAATTTTCATCCCAGAGTACCAGCCAAAGTAAACAATTTAATCACCAGATTTTAAGGTGCATGTGATGTTAGGTGAACAATTGTATGTATATTCATAACAATTTATTTTTTTAGTGTGTTTTCCTGAGATTTCAGTATCATGGTTTGTCTCAACTGCTAAGAGAACTTTCTTGCTTTTATAGGGGCCTGTTCTTGCAAAATCTTAATCATGCAATTAGTCCCATTTAAGTGATTGAATGGGACTACGTCTATAAAGATTTGCAGGAATGAGCTCTTAGCTTGCACCGTATATTTGTGCTAGTGTGTTGATATTGATAGCTTAATTATTTAGAGGAAACAAAAGAAAGATGGTGCATGTAGTAAATTAAGGGAATAATTGAAAGAAACAATATATTCCTACATATTTATACTAGTAATAGAATACTGTAATACTTTATCAAACTCTATCTTTTTGTATTTTTAATTTTATGCACTGTTTTTTTCTGTTCTAATGGCTGCCCTTCGGGATAGGCTGACCTCTGCTCTCCGTATGACATCCTGCAGTCGGATATTCGTCACATTCGAAAGACTGTTGACACTCTGCTGGCCCTCGGGGAGAAAGCCCCACAATCAACTTCTACCTTTCGCTCCTGGGATCTAATAGGCTTTTGTCTTTTCCACATACTTTTTATAGTCTTGATGTACATAACTTATCACTGGAATGCGCTAACAGCATAACCTGTTTGCATGTGCACACAAACTTTCTGCTTTATCTCTGACATATTACAGGTACTTTAATTTCCTTCCTTTCTCTCACAAACTTCCATCCCCTGTAACCTCTCTATTAACCTCTTGACTAGAGGTAGCAGAATCTTGAATTGATTGTAGCGGGAAACCCGCCCCTCACTTCCCCAACCCTAGCTTAAATGCGTACATGTATCTTGATTTTGCAGCTTGTTTCCTTACACACTGCCTGGGTTGCTCACAGATTGTGGAGATGCAGTAAACTGCATCTATACCATTTTGGGCTGTGGTCTCATCAGATCTTATAAACTAAGCAGCATTGAGCCTAGTCAGTGTTTGGAGGTGAGAACCCAAGGAACCCCCAGGTGCTGAAGGAAGTGATATTGGCATTTCAGAAGATGGCGGTATTCTCTTTGAGTATGTGTTATGTTTGTTAGAGGCGCCATCTTCCAAATGAAGAATAGAAACCACGGTCCTTAAGATCAGTAAAGATCCCATAGCACTTGTTGTAAGAGTGAGTGTTTACTCTGGTGTTTTGGTCAAAGTCCAGTCTGTAATCATTACAATTTCCCCCCCTAAATTTTTTCTCCAGTTTCTTTTGGAAACAGTAATCTTCTCTTTCCCTGTCAAACTGTGTAGTGTTGCTGTACGTTTTTAATTACATGCCAAATTACAAAAAACTCAGAATTTGTAATGGAACTTAGGGTCTTTCAGGATGAGGTGATGGAGGCAACATGGTGCAAGGAGTAGGGCATCAGAGTGGGTATTGGCAGACTTAGGCTTTGTCACTGTCTCTGCCACTGATTCTTTCTGTGACATTGGGCAAGTTACATAATATTCTTGTCTGTTTCCTCATTTATAAAAACAGGGATGATAATATTCTGTAACCCATCTGAGAAGACTTCTTTAACAATATATAGAGATGTTTATTTAGTTTTCCCTTCACTTTGAGATCTACAGATGAAAAGCTTTATATAAATGCTAATGATTTCATATTATGAAATGTAAACATAAATTATGTCACTAAAATATCAGTTTAGCTAACCCAAGAATACCAATCCCCTGAATACATAAATATACCTTACTCATTTAGGAATTCCCCAAGGAATTGAGGGGTCTATTAAATCGATCTCTTTGCCAGTGCTTTCTGCATTGCTATGTTTGTTACACAATCCCTATTCCCATGTTATTTACATGAATATTTTTGTATGTATTTAGAATATTAGAAAATCAGGTGGAGAAACTTGTTGCTACCAGCCCACGATATTAATCCTAATGTTATACATCTCTGCCTGTGCCAGTGACATGTTTTTGCTGGTTTAATTACCCAGAGTATCCAAAATCTCCCATCCATTAGAAAGGTAATGGAGCAGTTGTTTCAAGGTTGCTGATGTGCAAAGAAACAGAGGCTTGTGTCTCCCATGTTATGAATGATTTCTCAGTCTGAACACTGGATATGAGAGCTGAATTGCTGTTCAAGAGGTGTACTGGATTAAACCTGTTGCACAATTACAAATATTTTACCAAATCCCAATCATAGTGATAAGCAAACCCATGAACTTGTCCAAAAAATCTGACTTCTCATACACTAGGAACTAGCCCATACTACATCTAGTACAGGATAGATACAAAAATATTATAAATTGCAAAAGTGATTTAGTACAGCATGAAAATACAAATTATGAATTGAATATTATTTAATCCTTAAACTGCCTACAGGTTTTATCCATAAATTCTAATCTACACATGCAGACATGTCAGTCTCCTTCTCAATTAATTTACCTTTGTGATTCCCAGGTCTGCTTCTTCACCTGACTTTTAGAAAATGAGTGAACTTAATTGCTCTTCAGTTTCTTTCAGCTTTTGAACAGAATGACCATAACTAATTATTGCTAATGTTCCTGTCTGATACTGCATTAACTTTTTGTCCCAAAACTTTCCATATAAAATAAATACATTAATCATGTAGGGTGCTGAGAATAAAAGTAAATTCTCATATTCCCATAAACAGTAGGAAAGTTATAACACAAGATTCAAAGAGGAACATTATAAGTGCTTCCCTATTGCTATAGACTTGAAGTTAACCCAGACCATACTGTGAAGGAAGGCCTTAGGCTTTGTAACTGTAACTAAGGCCAGCTCTACATTAGAAAGGTAGGTCAACCCAGCGATGTCGCTCAGGGGTGTGAAAAATCCACACCCCTGAGCGACATAGCTAAGCCCTGAACCCTGCTGTAGACTACGTGAAGTTGACAGAAGAATATTAAAGTGAAATTGTCAAGTATTTAGGCAAAATATTTGATCTATTTGAAGATTTGAAGATCCTGATTTGTAAAAGGCCCCCAGCCTGCCTTCTGAGTTGGAGATGTAATATTTTGTTTCTGAAAATATTTGTGCCTACAGTTAATTACAGGTGCAGTTCATAACATTGAGGCTACTTATTGACAGCAACTGCAAATGCTGTTAATAATGAATGTAATATTGCACATACATATGTGAAATCTGCTTCTTAAAATCAGGCCCTATGTATGTGAAAGAACACTAATCTGTCACAGTGAGGTTTTTAAAAGCCACTTATACACACACACCAAACCAATGATTTTAATTCCTGTGCTCCATCTGTTGCAACACAAACAGTGTTCCCAGAGATGGGCAGATATCGTCAGTGATGCTGAGATACGAACAAGGAAAGGTATAAAAATGAAAAGTAATATCTAGAGCAGGGGTTCTCAATCTTTTTCTTTCTGACCCCCCCCCCCCCCCCAACATCCTAGAAAAACTTCACAGCCCACCTGTGTCACAATAACGGGTTTTCTGCATATGAAAGCCAGGGCCGGCATTGGGGGGGTAGCAAGCAGGCCAATTGCATGCGGGGGCTCATGCCACAGGATTCTCCGCAAAGCTAAGTTGCTCAGGCTTCGGCTTCAGCCTCGGCTGGCAGAGCTCAGGCCCCGGGCTTCAACCCCATGTGGCAGGGCTTCGGCTTTCTGCTCTGGGCCCCAGTGAGTCTAATGCTGGCCCTGCTTGGGGGCCCCCCTGAAACCTGCTCACGCCCCACCCCACCCCCAGGGCCTCGGACCCCTGGTTTGAGAACCACTGATCTATAGTATATAAAACTGTAAAAAGTATTTGAGAGGTTTTTGTTTAAAACTATTTTAGTCCTCTTTGTTGTAATGATTATTTAAATTTCAAAATACTTGACTCCAATTATTTACGTGGAAAACATGAGATTCATTTTCTTATTTGGAATCTCTAAGAAGCTACACGTTGCAGCGTTTTCAGAATATTTCAGTTTTTCTGAAATCTTATGTCTACAAATGCGGGGAAGAAACAGAAGGAGCAGAGAATAGCACTTGCCACATTGCAAAATTTCATTCACTCTCCATTTTTTGCTGGTAAATATAGCTGGGTCCTGAACGTTAACATCTGCAAATCAAATCAAATCACTTTATGATGTGCCTACCTGATACAGTGGCCACAGTCACTCCCTTAGTAACAGACACTTGTATTTTAATTGCCTTGAAGTTGTCGATTAGCCTAGATTAGTCGAATTCATACAATAGCCTTGACTTTAAGGCAACTAACGTCAAAGAAAATAGAGATATGTTTAAGTGCCAAGTTCATACTGAATCCTCCTGTTGTTGCTTCCTGTCATTTTCCTGTTTTTCCTTCACCCCAGCTAAATCACCCATCTTGTTCCATGGCTAGAAGATTACTCTGAGTATAGCATTTGCAATTGTGGCTACAACTTTGTCTTATCGCCTTCACTGCTGGTAGCTGTGTGGCACAGCCTACTGGCTCGGACTCTATCCTCTCTATATTGTTACATTTTGCCTCATTTTTGATTGAAAGAAGTTTGTTCCTTCCTTTGACATAAATTTGAAAATAAGTCAAAATTATATCCGTCTTTTTAAATTAAAATTAATTTAAATTTAGAATGTGGTTAGCCTAGTTGCAATAATTAGGTGTCTCACTCATTCCACTGAATTTATTAGAAGCAGAAGCAGACCTTAGATCCTGGGTAATTCATCAGGGCGTGTGTGTTGTTGTGGGAAGACCCATCCATGACCAAAGCAGAAATCGGTGGTCCTTCCTCTGTATTGACTGACAGTTTCTGCAGAGACCGTCACTGGTGTTGGAAATGTAGTGCCCAACTCCATCTCTCTCACACTGTTTTTGCATTGACATAACTTCATTGACTTCAAAGGAGATACTACTGAGAGATGGATCATACCCTGTGTTGAAGTTAGTGGAGTTACACTGGTGTTACGCCAGTTTAAGATGGAGAGAACTCACTTCCAAAAGTGGGAAAGATGTTTGAAGAATCTGTCAGTTGCCTAAAGTCTTACTGTAGTCATGGGCGAGTTCCTCCATAGCTGAAGTCTAGTGCCTAGAAATGCTGAATTCTATAAAAGTTTTGCAATAGTGTTATATAATATAGTGAGTTTCTCTCATCTGATTGTTTGACAGCTGTAAGATAAGTGCATTCCTTGTGTCTTAGAGGTAGCACTTGTAGGCGTGGTGGGACAGAGGAGAAGAGAAGAGGAGGAGGAGGAAGTGGCCAAGTTCAAGGGAGAATGATTGAATGTGGGTAATTCGGAGGGTTGGGATCTGATCTAAAGCCCATTGAAGTCTTTGGAAAGGCTCCTACTGAGTTCCTTGGAGTTTGGATAATGGTCTTAGTAAGATTTGATTCTTCTCTTAAAAAAAAAAGTTACAGAATGTTGTTGAGCTGTGATTTGAAAAGAACAGGGATTCAGAAAAGGATTTGGGTGTGCAGCGGTAGGAAGGTTGTGCTAGATAGTGGGAGCAATGTAAAAACCTGGAATGTAAAGCTCAGCACTTAGACTCTTTATTGAGGTGAACAAGAGAATTGAGTTAGTTATGAAAACGATGAGGCGAAAGGAGAGTGTTCTTTGTATAGGATGCTACAGGATCCAATAACTGTTCTGGGATATTTGTCAAAACACATAACCCTTGTGTTTGTTTATTGGTTTGTTCTTTATAACTTTGCGTTGTCCATTGTTTTCTTGTTGGTAATGTAGAAGCCTTCAAGCATGTGAAAGAGATAAGGGAACTAAGCAAGAGCTTAGGGACAGGGAGATGTATTATGGGGAAAGTGAACATGCTGGTTACAAAGTACTGTCTTCCTTTGTATGACCTATTTATGCTTTAAAAACTAGAAATTAAACCTAGAGTCTGCTTTTTTATGGGTCCTTAAAAAACTTCCTTTATTTGAGAATAGAGCTCATAGGTTCTGGTTTTATACTCAACTAGAATATTATATTAGATTTTGGACTGGTTAATTCATTTTCTTTAAAGAGAAAGCAAAGTGATATTGGGGAGGTTTTTATGGTTTAAAATGGATGACTGAACTCATTTACTCATTGTAATTACTCTTTGTGATTAATTGTAAGACAATCAACACTGTAGCCATGAAAAATCAATAGGTAAAACAAAAGCTCTGACTGATATAGGTGGCTAGAGATGAACAGTGAGTAAGTTTTGCAATAAAAATTTTTTAAGTGTGAGGTATAAATCTCTTTAAACTGAACTGTGTTTGATACAGATTTGGCTTCAATAGAAGCGATTTGGGACAAACATATCCTTTTACGAATGCATTCAAACTTACAAATACCAGCAGTGAATTTTTTTAGTGATGTCCCTTAGTCTCTTATCAAAGGCTTGTAACTGTTTTTCTTTGGTTTTCGAATATTCACTTCAGTGTCCAATAATTTAATATACAGTAATTTCATATCTGAAAATGTAAGGATAATGAAATGATCAATATTCAGACAGGAAACTCATACATACCACCTTTTCGTTGGCTTTTCTTAGCCCAATCCCTATCTGGTGAGGGGAGGGCTGTATCCAGTGGGAGTAGAAAAAACTTTTAAAACAATTTAATCTGACTTTAAAACATATTCAGTATAGAATGTAAAGACTTCTTTATCTGAAAATAACAGATCAAAATATTTTATTCTAAAACCGGTGACATTATGAGCAGGTGTGTCTTGAGACATTAGATTGACCACAGTTCCTTAACTATTAGACATGTTTGAATAAACCTTATATTACCAGAAGTGAAGAAAACCTTTGTTTTTGTCTTGTGTTTGAAACTGAAAACATTTTTATCATTTAGTTAGTCCACTACCAATCATACATCAGGTTACATGACAGTTTGCATCTAAAGGAAGAACTTTAAGCCTTACAAGGTCTCTGTACATCTCTCCAGAAAGAAATGTCCTTTAATGAGGAAGCAGAAGTTAATGACAGTCTTGCCTGACCCTTTGAGAGTCTGCAGTACCTCAGTCACACAAGATTGGCCCCACTGAGATTGTTTGTATGATTTCAGTTAAGTCCCTTTCACTCTAGTCAGAGATACTCACAACATTAATACACGCCAGGACTGTTGACTAGATATACTGTGCTTCATTACAGCAGTGAATTCAGTGATGAATTGTAGTGTCAAAAGCTAACACATTGAAGAGAAGACAATAGCCAAAGTGGTGGAAAGCCACAGACTCCATATGTAATATAAACTATCTTGAGCAGACTGCCAGAACCTTGCAGCACCTTCGCTGTAGGACATGGGGCATATCTGTACCACAGACACACTCAACCCCACAATCTTGAAGCCTACATTTCTCAAATAATTTCAAGTGAATTTGATAAGAGAAACCAAAATATGGTATGCTCATTAGATACAGAGGTATAACCACATGCCACAAGTAAGATACAAGTTACAAGTCAAAAATACTTGCACTTTTACATTTAAAGATCAATTATAGTGCTGGTGGCAGATGTAATAATTTTGAACAAATTCTGGATCTCCCTTTTTGTCCTATATTTGACACGTAAAATGCGGAGTTTGATTTTTATCTTGTTTTAAACTAGGCTACTAAATGTATTTCTATTGGGGGTATTTATGGCCTGTAGATGCCCAGCCTTGTGCCATGATTAATCAACCTCAAGCTAAGCCTAGTCTGGTTGAGACACAACTTGGACAGAAGGCCTCTAAGGAAAAACCTCTGTGTTACCTGAAGTTGTGTTGTGATACTTTTTTCCTCTGAGACAGTATAGAACCAAGGCCTAGAGTATTTTATTACTTTTGGAGCTGCTATTTTGATTATATAATTGACGTCCTGACCTCTTGTGTTCATTAACAATCTGGTGGCATTTTCTATAAGAGTTCAGGCCAAATTCCACACATGAGCTTATTAAGGAAAGTAAGTGGTCTTAGAGTGAGAGGGCGTACTGTCATGGATTGGAAGCAGGCTATGACAGAAAAGGAAGGGTAGGAATAAATGGTCAGTGTTCATTGTGTCCAGAAGTTAACAGTGGGGTGCCACACAGACCCATAATAGGACCTGTGTGGTTTAATATATTTATCAGTTATCTGGGAATGAACAGTGAGGTGGCAAAATTTGCAAATGATACAGAATTATTTAGGCTAGTCAAGGCTAGAGATGACCATGAGGAACTTCAGAGGGACCTATCTAAGCTAGGTAAAGCACAATGGTTCTCATGGTTAACAAGATCAGGGCCATGTGCATTAGAAGAAATATTTTCAGCCATTTAGACAAATTATTGGGTTCTAACTGAACTGTGACTTGGGAAAAAATCCAGTTATCACTGGGGAAAAAATGTTAAATAAAGGAAACAAAATTTAGACTGCATAAGTAATGGGATAGAAAATATTACATCATTATTATATAAGGTATGCCATATTCTATTCAGGATTAGAGAAGGGGAAAGACTACCATAAAAAGAGAGATTGAAAAGATTGGGACTGTTTAATTTAAAGAGGTGATGAATATGGCGAGAGACGGCAGAGGTAGACACAATAATGCATGGTATAGAGAAGATAAATCAGATGCTCCTTTTTACCTTATCTCACATTCTAAAAGAAAGAGGACATTAAAAAAAATTGAACATTTAAAGCTAATAAAAGGAAATCATTTTTTGCATAATTAACCTATAGAACTCATTGCCATTAGATATCAGAGTTTAGCAGGATGATAAACAGAATTAGATGTTTCTATGAATGGGAATATCCACAATTGTATTAGCAAAAATATTATTTTAGAAAACATAAACCGGCCACTAACGGAGATTAGGAATAAACTTCCCCTTTGGCAGGCTATTCCATAATGGTTCAATCTGGGGTTTCTTGCACCTCCTTCTGAAAGATCTGGTATTATTTACCATTAGAGTCAAAATAATAGACTAAAAGTTTGTTTGTTCTGATGGTAGCACTGGTAGGTTTCACCTCTGACAGTGGCTGCTCCATTCCATTGATGGATGAAGTGATCCCTTTGTACATCAAAGTAAATTTGTAAAGAACTTTGCAATCATTTGGAAAATCATTCCATTAAATGTAAAATGTTCATGTTTCAATCTGTTGATTGTAATCACTGCTGTTCAAGGTTTATATTCCAGGGTGAAAACCTGACACTATTGAATTCAGTGGCAAAACTCCCTTTGATTTCAGTAGGGTTGGGATTTCACCCCAGGATTTTTTTTTAAAAGTAATGGGCATATGTCACAGTATCTCACTATTGCCTGTAATGTTGGTGTTTTTACAGTGATTACATGCTAAATGAATGTACCATCAGACTTATTGCTGAAAACTAACTGCGAATCTTAATGGTGTTAAAATGTTTTGGGTTTTTTTAAATGTAAGAATAAGATGGTTTCCTGTTGGCCCTAGAGTCACCCAGAACACTTAAAAATCTCAAACTAGGCCAAGTATGCCATCAGCAAAACAAGAGAATTATTTCTGTAAGAGGCATAGAAAGTTTTTTAATTAAATGATTCCTGATTGTTGTGATAACTGCTTTCTAGCTGCATTTGCATAAAGCAAGATTTTGCAATAAGAGCTAGGTGGTCTAATCTTTACTCTTTTGTTTTTTCTTCTAGGAGAAGCTCTGCCTACCACATCACATCCTAGAAGAAAAGGGCTTGGTAAAAGTGAGCATAACAGTTCAAGCATTACTAGATGTAACCACAATGAAGCAAGCTTTATTCACATGAAACTACTATTTCTGCTGTAATCAGCTCCAATGTGCCATAAAAGTATCAAAACACTGCTCATCTTTTCAAACTGCATTGAAAAATATCCTTCTGCTCCAAAAGAGTATTCCTACATTTCTGAACTGAAATCACCTTTCAGACTATCTGTATATATTGAACTGCAAACTAATAATCATTTTATAAAGCAAACTGGCATTTCACTGCTTTTATAGCTCAATGTGTACAGCACCCATTAAAACAGCCACCTCTCTGCCACTTACATAAGTGTGGAGTACAGCTGCCTTGCAGCAAAATATGTTCATCTTATTAAAGCAAGAGCATCTTCTTCTTTTTTTTATCTGAATTTTAACATGTTTTGTTTTTTTGCAGTTGCTTCAGGCCATTGCCTTTTAAAAATATTCAGACAAAATATTTATATAAATATTATTTATTAGTGAGTTGTTATTCATCCTTTGGATGCAAAATATAAATTAGGAAACTGTATTTTATTACTGCTTTTTTGTGGTTAAACACTTTATTTTAATATAAATATTTAGTTATTTTTTATTCTACTTGGTGTGCAGTAATTCTAGATCTCCATAATCGTATTTTCTAATATGTATGATAAACAGTAAACAAAAATAGGTGCTTTAATGAAAAGAACTGTTAGCTGGGATGGCATTCTTTATTTTGGGGTTTGTGGAAGATTAATATAGTTTCTCTGCATTCCAGTTAGTTTCCAACATTCCAGCAGCACTTCCCTCCACCCCCATTAGATGAAATTGGTTGAACTAAAGAGAAGCACACCTTTTTATTTGTATATAGCTGTTATTAAAAAAAAAAAGGAAAGATTAAACTTGAAAACATAAATGTGAACAAATATTTTTGATTGATACTTATTTTACTATGCACAAGACATTAAACTTTTATTACAGCAAAATAACTGATGTGCATTAGCATCACGTGTCTTGAAATATAATTTTGCACTGTACTTGGGTAATCTTAAAAGGATACAGCACTACGGAACAAATAAAAAATAGCACAAGAAAGGTGAAAATAGAAAGTTTTCTAGATAGTCAAATATATGTTTGGTTTTTTTTAAAAAAGAGAAAATATAATTTCATTATAGTTGTTTTAGGCAGTTGTAAAGACCTGATCCTTCAAATATGGACTACAGGTTGCAGGGCTTACTACTGTGAGCGGTCTCATTGTAGTTAATGTACTTCCGTGGGATTTCTCATCTTATTACACACTCTGCCCTGTAGTGAGTGTTTGCAGGATCAGACCCCTTGTCCCAATTCAGCAGTAGGAAATAAAGTTTTTTTCGTTACTTTTAATCTCAAAAGGAGGTGTTTTAAAGCTTAATTTATTGTTCAGTCATTGTCAGACACGTATTTTAGGTAGAAAAGTTCTAGCGCAGTGATTTTCACAACCTTTTGAACATCCATTTTTTGGTATGGAAATCTAGTGATGTAAGTAATTTGGCAAACAAGACAGGGATGTAGCATGTGGTAAAAAGGATGGCTGTTAGGGGTCCATGTTACATTTAAGGAAGGAGAGTTTGAAATGCATTACAGCAAAAGTGAGACAATGTAGAGGGCAAATTAAATAGAGAAAGAGGCTATGGAGAGAGAAAAAACAACCTGTTTGAAAGAATGTTGACACTTGTCACAATATTGCATAATCTAGGCAGAGTGATATGCGTGTTCACACAGAAAGACACTGCATTTAAAAAACCACCAGTATTCCAATGAATTAATTTTTAATCCTGAATATATACAGTGTTTGAATGCAGACCTTGTATTTTTGACATCACAGATTATGGTACACATTGACAACAATCTGTTGGGGGCGGGGAAATGTGAACTCAAAGACAATATAATGACACATACAGTATGCATGGAATATTCAGTTATTCCAACCAAAGCAAAAGAGGGAACATTGACTTACATTGCAATTTTGACTGGCAGCTAGCATATGGTTTCCTATCAAATGTATTGTGCACTTTAACACTAAATTAAAATGTATTTTAATATTTTACAGAGCTGCACAAATACCTGTTTTGTCAAATAGCATGAACAATGTAAAGAAAATAGGTTTTCAACTCAGAGTATATCAAACTTTAAAAGCATTCAAAAATTGACTATATAAATAGGAATATTGATTGCTGCATCGAGGGGTAAAATGCAGGTTCCTGAGTATTTTTTTTACAATGTATATATGGCAACATGAAGCTTTGTAATTATTATTTTGACAAATCCTGTTTTTTTCATCAGTAAAATTTGTTTTTCTCCTAGTAGTGACTTTCAGTATTTGCTTAAAGTTGGCTGTAAATAGCGCTAAATATTTTGTAATATGGCTTTTTTTATGCAATCTTAACCTGTATGGCTAAAAAGAGAATTTCATGAATCTTTGTACACTTTATATGTGCAATAAAAAATGCATGGCCTCCTAACAATACCATAAACAGTGAACATTGTGTATATAGTGCATATAGCTACTTTACTGTAGCTGCAATTAAATCATTTTATTTGTATTCATTTACTATCCTGTGACTGAGAATTTGTACAATAAATCTATAGTTGTTGGAGGAAATCAGAAGCAAGTAAAAGAAGCAAAATGCCTTTTTTTTTTTTTTTTTTTTAGAAACCAAAGTTCAAGCCAGACCTAAGTAAAGGCCCTTTGCTCTTTCAGAATCTGTTTCTCCAGACAAGTTGCTAGAAACCCCCCCCCCCCCCTCCCCCCAATACACACATGCAAATAGACAGTTGTAATGTTTGGGTTGTTCTGGGTGTGTTCTTATAGCATAGCTGTATTTCACTGTAAAAGCTTTCTTTGATGCATTCTGTGCTGAGAGAACAGCAAAATCTATGTTCCTATCTTACTTCTCTGCTTAAATCAGTCAACACCTTAACTGGGTTATTTTATGATCCTCCTCCAGTTTCTAGTTTATTTGCCCACAGTTTGGGGCAGTAGAGCTGTGGGAAAAAAAATACAGGAATCTATCTCTGTGGGATTAAAGGTAGAAACGTATTTGATTGTGATTACAGACCTGCAACTACCCACTAAAAAGAAAGTGTATGATAAGGAAAATAATTTTACCTTTCGTCCTCCAAATTCAAATAGCCTCTACAGCTGCATATGTTTTATTGTAGCATGTGTGTTGCTCTGTACAGCAGGGTAAAACAGGTCTCTTTCCTGAAGACTTTACAATCCACGGCCTGAGGCCCTAAAACTACCCTGAGTAGTGCCCTTGATTTTGGTGGTAAGCGCTGGGCTCTAAATTGGACAGACAAGACAGTGAATATTGACACCACAGTCAGTGGCTAGAGAAAGGAGACGAGGATGTAAACAATAGGAAGGCAGGACTCCAGGAAAGCAGAATGTCTCCATTGTTCTACAAACAGGGACAAAGGTACGGAGTAATGTGTTACAGCAGCTGCATTAACGAGAAATGGGCAGTGTATAAGCCTGGAGGCCTGCAGAGGTGAATTTCTATGGGATCAGTCTTAAAGATAAACAACCTTTTTGCTGAACTAGCTATTCAGCTTTGTTGCTGAATCAAGGATTCTGTATTTCTGCTGCAGGAGTTGATGGCATCACAAATGGTAGAGCCCCAGTGCTATTTGTCACGTCAGTTATTGCAAGGTAACCAAATCTTGGCAGGAAGAAGCGAGGTCAGCGTGAAGAATGGACAGTGTTTCAGTGGTATGAGAATGAGAGGTATCCAATTCCCCAAAACCTGCCTTCCCAATGACTTCAACTGGTAGCCAAAGGAGCAAGACATTTTATTGCTGTCATGGAGCTGGGACTTGTGTACGAATCCAGCTTCTTTCAGAGTTAATTTTATAAAATCTCCTCTGCTGTGCAGTGCTCTAAAACAATACCTCATAGGAACGAGCCCCTTTAAAACGTCGTCATTCACTTGCACTGCCTCTGAAAATCAGCTCTAAAAGAAAGTATCAGACTCATCACTGCTGCTAAGTTTTGTCAGCAAAGCAAACTTGCTCTAGGATAGTAAGTGATTCCGCATTCTTAATAGAAAAGGCAACAGGTATTTTCTGTATCCAAACTTGTATATGGGCTGGTGTTTCAACATGGAAGCTGATATTGTAATAGATCTCTTGCTGGAAAGTAAATTAAGACTCAGGCAGGAGCTGCATTTCCTTATCACCCACAGAACTATGAGATTTTAAAAATAGACCTTGTAAATGTAACAAATACGAGCCTGCTTTTCTCAGAGGCTGGTGGTGATCTGCATTTGCTACCACTAACCCTACCATTGTTAAATGATCCTGTTTAATATTTTATTATATTTAGGATACATTAATGATGTCATCTTCTTTAAAAAAGCATACAGGGAGTAAAATCTTAAATTTTACTTCAAAGGAAATGCCACAACTTTTCACACCTGCTTTTAATACCTTATAGCACCCAAATGCCTGGCACTTGTTACTGTAGAATGATAAATGGCTGTTGAGATACTAGTAGGAATTCTATACCTGTTAAAATGGTTTCTGCTTAGTTGCATGCATAGAGAGGTTATAATGGAAATCCCCTCTGGATGGCACATTCTGATTTGAAGCTCTCTAGCTTTCACTGAAAAATTAACTTCGCGCTCACTGAGATGAACGTCGTACAAATTTCAAACGAGGTTAAATTAACTGTTTGCAGAGTCCCGTGGCAGTGCTATCATTCCTTTTGTACAGATATAGAAACTGCAACAAAGAGACTGTGTGATTTACCCCTGCAATACCGTCAGTGGCGTAAAGAGTCCTGGCTCCCAGCGCCACAAGGGTACAGATAAAATACAGGCAGTCCTCAGACTTACGACACAATGGGTTCCTGAAAATCGCATCTTAAGTTGAAAACATCATAACTTGAATTTCCCATAGGAACGTCAGATCGAGTGTTGTAAAGTCAAAACGTGACAATTTATAAACATTGTGCTGTTTGTCATAAGTCAAGGGCTGCCTGTAATGCCCAAAAGATAATCTTCCAGCCTTTAAGATACTTCAAACTCCATGCTCTAGGCACTAATCACAGCACCAGATGCTGCTGTTTTAAGTTAACTGGCTATTTCAGAATGAATTAGGAAAGAGACTTTTTACATACTTTGCTACATATAGTAAAATAGAAGTGTTTATCACAACATATCAGCCGTTTCATTCAGCAAGAGGAGATACCACGCCATCTCAGGTGTCATACACCATGGCACACAACAGCAATACAAGGTTGAGATCTTGTTAGAACATTTGAGCTGGCCAAACACCGTGTTTGCCAAGGGTGCCAGTGTGCTGGAGATCAGACCTTTGTCTTAATGTAAATTTTTTTTTAAAACGGTGCAGCTTTTCTAATATCCACTTGTAGCAGTCACTTAAACTTTGTACCAGGGGTAGGCAACCTTTCAGAAGTGTTGTGCCGAGGCTTCATTTATTCACTTTAATTTAAGGCTTTGCGTGCTGGTAATACATGTTAAAGTTTTTTAGAAGGTCTCTGTCTATAAGTTGGGGGGGAGGGGGTGCAGGGCAGAAGGCTGGGTGTTGAGGGGAGGTCAGGGCAGAGGGCTGGGGGGGTGTGGAGGTGCTGGGCAGAAGGCTGGGTGTTGGGATGACTCAAGGTCAGCGCAGAGGGCTGGAGGGTGTGTGGGGGTGCAGGGCAGAAGGCTGGGGTGCTTGGCTCGTGGGGGTGCTCCCAGCCCCCTGCCCTGAGCGGCTCATGGCAGGGGGCTGGAAGGGATATCCCCTGTTCCACCCCCTTCCCCCAGGCTCCGTCCCTACCTGCTCTACGGAGCAGGGAGCACGCTGCCGCTCGGCTCTGCTCTGCTCCGCTCCCCCTCCCCGTCGCAAGGGCCATCGCTGGCAGGGAGAGGGAGAGTGGGGGGGGGAAGGGGTCCCGGTCCCCTGCCCCACTCAGCCCCCCCTGCCCACCACTCTCCCCTGCGGGGGCAGGAGGCAGAAACTTGGTCCTGCAGAAGCCAAGCTTCCCCCCTCCCCCGCTTCTCCCCCCAACGTGGTGCATTCCGGCCCCTCCGCCCCCCTCCTCTCACCGGGCAGGCAGCGTGCCACTCAAAATCGGCTCGCGTGCCGTGTTTGGCACGCGCAGGGCCGGCTCCAGGCACCAGCCCACCAAGCTTGTGCTTGGGACGGCACCTGGAGGGGGGGCGCTCCGGCCGCCGGGGAGAGCGGGGCCACGGCCGGGCTCGCCACCCTACCCCCAGCGCTCTGGCCGCCCTCCCCCCTGGCGCCCTCCCCCCGGCCGCCTAAGTCCTCTATTTGATGACATGAAATTACATTACTGACCTACTACTTGTTCATGTAAGCAACCGCAGTGCATTACATGAGGATGTTATCTGATCACGAACAGGAGGAGATTGTCCATACGCTCTATTGAGATGCGGTTCTCAAACCTAACTGTGGACCTACAGGGACTTGCTGTAGGTAAAAAATTCTCCCCCTAAAGCCGTCGTATAGCAGTCGAGCTATTACTCCAGCTCCAGGCTGAAATAGCCGGTACCAGTATTGGAGGAGGGAGAGGAAGGCCTGGCTGTTGGATCTACATAGTACATGGTGAACAGCTACAGTAGGTTGGCTAAATCCTGTCCCATCATAAAAGCCTTTTTAAGTAGAGACACACGTGTTCACTAGGATTTTAGAGTGTTACCCCAAGTTAAGACTAGGCTGACTGTATTTTTTCCCCCCACACAAATTAGCAGGCAGAGTTACACGCCATGGGGAATCATTTTAAATCTGGTACAACAGAGTCAGATTCTGCTACCCTTTACTCATGTAAAATAGCCCCCCTTTTCTGCTCAGACAGTAAGGTACTAAAACGTGGCAGAATCTGCTCCCCAATGCTCTCCTTGTTAATTTCTTTGTCTATCCCACTGCGTATCCATCCCTCAAACTAATTAGGCCACAGACCTTTATTCCTCTCTTAGAAGAATCTCTAGCCTTTGCCACTGAGTAAGTTTCTGAGGAACCATAAGTCATAAAAAGGATGAACTGCTCCCTTTAAAACCTGATTTCAGCTAGCTGCCTTCAGAGTCCCTTTACACTCCCAGTTACAGGTTAAATGTTAACAAGGGGGAAAGGTTGAGCACAATGCAGTGTAAGTTTGTTTGCATTTTCCATCAACAGCTGCAGATTTTGGCCTGGAAATACATTTCAATAGGCAGGAGAAAAACACTTGAGTGTAAATCCATTTAATTTGCTATTGTTTTCAGCCAAGTATTCAAAATTGTCCAGTTATTCTGTTCAGTGCTGAATGAGAGACAAATTGAAAGTTAGTGTGGTACTAGTTCTCCTCTCACCCACATACCCTCCTGCTGCAGTCTGCACTGGCTTGAGACCACAGACATTCTATGTCAATATGCTGTTTAAAAACAAAAACACTTAAATGATCATTTCTATTCTGAGCCTTACCCTCAGGATGCTTTTCCCAATATGGTTAAACAAGTTTCAAAGCAGATGAACACATTCAAAATATTTATTCTGAAGTACACAAAGAGAATTAAGGATTTTTTAGCACTACTATCAGCATGACTCCATTTTATAGGCACTAATTCAGCAAGTGATTTGTGTTAACATTTGTGTACATATTGACTTGTACTGGACAAAAGACTCCTATGATTCAAGCATTGAGGTATTTTGCATGGTGTCTGATGTGATCATTAACAAACGTCGCAATGAAGAAGTAGCTGTGATCGTAGCCCTAGCAAAGAGAAAAACAGATTCAGCAATTCAAGGTACTTAATGGTAAGGCGTTGGAACTGGATTTTCGAGCATTGTTAGTGACAGCTCATTCGATGTCTGTCTGCTCGTTTTAAGAAGGCAGTAAGGAGGCTATTTCAGGTTTATGCAGGGCCTGTCCTAGCCCTAGGAGGCTACATAAACTGGCTGTGCACTAGGCTCTCCCATCCCGATGAAGATGGGCACACTCCATAAATACACCACCTGTGCAGGCAGCGGCTATCTCGGAAGGACATGGCAGATAGGATGGAGTCATTTGAAAAACCCTGAAGAATTTCAGGCTACTGTGACTCTGTGCCATAATGCTGCAGGAAAGGGAGGGTTCTTTCTTTGCCTCCTGACTGATCCTGTCAGCCAAAACCAACAATGTACCACTATATAAACGCCACTACGTGGTTTAAATGTATACAGATGATCAATCAGATAAGAGCACACTTTCTTCATAATGCTTTTGTGATGGGTTACTGCAATATATTAAAAACAGAGCAAGATACTTATCTCCAACAAAATTCATGTATTTTCTTCCTCATCAGCATGTCACCAGTAGATTGGATTGCACTCTAAACACCCTATAATGTTTAAACTAAAAATCAGCTCCCCCTATAGTGGTCAAAGTAATTAAGTCAGTGGGGTCTAGTGGATACACCACTGCACTGAGTCAAGAGAGCTGCTCTCTGTTCTCACCCCTGCCATTGACCTGCTGTGTGACCTTGGACAAATCACTTTACCTTTCTGTACCCTTTGCCTGTCTTGTCTATTTCAGGACTGGGACTGTCTCTGGCTAGCTGCTTCACCTTTTAGGCACACAGAGTCAACCCAGTAATTATGGGATGGATGCATCAGACACCCCCACCCTGCTTCCCCCCAAAAAGGTACTTTTGGTACTTGCCTGTTGCAATCTAAAGACTACAGGGATTTTCCGCTCTGTGCAGGCAGCAATAAAGTTGTCAGGCAGTAATTGCCCTGCTGAAAGGAACTGGTCATCTTTGCCTTGATCAATTAAGATGTCAAGATGAGAATCTGGATAAGACTTCACAAGATGGGTAGCATCATATGCCTGTAGAAATAAAATTAAACTAATTAAAAGTGTAACAACATTTTTGAGAATTTTCTTCACCTAGTAACTATACTACCAAATTGGATTAGAATTATTGTTTAGGATAGGATAGGGACATGGACAACAAACTGGGGTCTAAGACAATGTTTACACTAAAAGGCTGTCCAAACTATGGAGTAAGTTCAAAGTTGGGGCTCTCAGGCCAAAACCTTAAATCTATCTCACTGACTCAAATCCTGTTCTATTGGTATCAATGCCCATAGTATTTAATCACGATTAAAGAACCGAACGTTTTGCCAGCCTGCTCCTACAGAATTCAGACTTACCGATCTCTGACCAACACGTTTTTCCTCTTTTGCCTGCCACTATAAGAAGCAAATCCTTTGTGCACAGAGAATACAGGAATATACACTGTGGGTCCGTCGACTCTGCAAGTGAATGTAGCTCAGGCATACCGTGCTAGCTTAGTCTAAATGTACAGGAAACAACAGCAGTGTAGATGAGGTGGCATGGCCTTCAGCATGGGCAAGCAGCCAGCGTACAAGCCCTCCAGGTAGTCTAACTAAATATTCTGGTTGCTAGCCTGTCCTGAAGCCCATGCCACCACATCTACACTGCTATTGTTACCTGTGCTAGCTCAATTAAAGCTAGCCTACCCATGTTATGATCACACTTCACTTGTAGTGCAGACATAAGTCAAGGGGAGCCTTCAGAGCAGGGGTCCCCAACGCAGAGCCCGCGGGCGCCATGGTGCCCGCCGTGGCATCTGTGTGCGCCCACCTACTGGCCGCCGGAAAAGCAGCCGCCGAGAAGCGGCAACGTCAAAACGCTGCCATTTTCGGTGGCGCCTCTTGACGCTACTTCTCGGCAGCGACGCTTGTTGGCGTTGCTGCTTTTCGGCGGCATTTCAGCGGCTGCTTGTCCGGTGGCCATGCTCCTCGGCGGCTAGTCGTCAGGCGCCCGCCACACTGAAAAGGTTGCTGCTTCAGAGCATTTCATCACCCTAAAAAGGGGATCAGATTTTCATCTGTTCAATGTTTCCAGGAAACAGATGAAGAGCCAGAGCTTGCTCATATTTCTACTTATCTCACAATTTAAAATCTTCAGAAGTGAGGAGAGAATTTACTGTCTCTATGTGGTAAGAACAGCCTCCTGTTAATGTATGTTTTTTGTAAAGTGGGAGCCAGCAATATGATGGTGATCAGTATCCACACAAGTACTGTACAGTCGGATTCAATGTTTGATGATGGGATAACATGGTGTTATTCAAACAGAAGTCATCACTTCATGTTTTGCTTCCCTACTACATAGTGCAGTCACAAGCTCTTTTTACAGTTCATTAAATGACTGGACTCTCCCACACATACCTCCCATTTAGTTAGATCTGATCCCAGATATCCACCAAAAGCTTTCTTCCCCCAGGGACACTGGACTGGGTTGCAGATAGGAGCAAATGCTGATACAGACTGTTTAGAAACACAAACATAGGGATTAAGAAAAGTCATTTTGATAAGCAAGATGTGAGCGAAAAGTGTGTTCAAAAGCTGTTCTGCCTAGTTACAATTGTAGCACATTGGGGAGCAAGTGCTCTATTCTCACCTTATACAGCAGTCAATCTCAGTCTTGTGACATCATTAGAATTTTTTTTTTAAATGTATAAAGGAACACAATCCACAAATAAGTGCTCAGAGAGACCACAAAAGGGACAAGGTACAATTAGGTCCCCTCCACACACACAAGACACTAATGTCTCTCATCTAACAATAGAGAGCTAAGATTTGCTAACCAAAAATGCAAGGGATTACTTTGGATTTTGAAACCTCTGAAGCCGTAAAATTGGGGCATTTATTGAAAATGCCAAGGAAGACAGAACAGCTTAAAAATTCTATGAATTGTAATGTGCATGTATTGGGAATTAACTCAATACAAACTTTCAGCCATTTTATAACAATCTTACGAACATAGGAATATAAGAACTACTATATCAAGTCAGACAATGGTCCATCTAGCCCAGTATCCTGTCTTCGATAGTGGCCAATGCCAGATGCTTCACAGGGAGAAGGGGTGGTTGGATGGGGCAGGGGTCCTGGGGGGGCCGTCAGGAATGAGAGGAGGGGTTGGGCGGGGGGCCGGGGAGCGGGGGTGGGGGGGGGGGTTGGATGGGGCAGGAGTCCCGGGGGGAGTGGGGGCAGATAGGAGGTGGGGGCCGGGCCACAACCCTCTCCCCTAACCGGCCCTCCATACAATTTACGAAACCCGATGCGGCCCTCAGGCCAAAAAGTTTGCCCACCCCTGACATAGTCTATTAGAAATACCAGAGAGAATGCAGCCCTGGGATACTCCTGATTCTCAGTCCACTACTACCATCGACCCGCATACAATTATATGTACCACTAGGCACACTAAATGCTCAAAAAAAATTCAGAATCTATGGGACTTAAGATCAATGGTGACAAAAGTTATATGTGCCTTCTATAACATGGAAATGAATGATCTGTCAATGCTACATGTAGATGATAAGGATTGAATAGTTTTATCTATCTTGGTAGTCGGTTGACAGCAGGAGATTGTAACCAAAGATGCAGGGCTGGTACAAGGAAGTTTCGCGCCCTAGGCGAAACTTCCACCATGCGCCCCTCCCCATCCCCATCCCTGCAGCAGCTCCCCCCCACCCCAGGAGAGCCGTGCAGCAGCTCCCCACCCCAGCTCACCTCTGCTCCGCCTCCTCCCCAAGCACACTGCCCCCACTCTAATTCTCCTCTCCTCCCAGGCTTGCGGCGCCAAACAGCTGATTGGTGCCGCAAGCCTGGGAGGCGGGAGAAGTGGAGCGGCCGCTGCGCTGGGAGAGGGAGTCTGAGGAGCTGGTGTCAGTGCGCCGCCGGCAGCCCAGCCCAGGAATACTGTAAAAAAAATTGGCACCACTTTTTGGCGCCCCCAAATCTTGGCGCCCTAGGCAACCGCCTAGTTTGCCTTAATGGTAGCACCAGCCCTGCAAAGATGTCACATCCGATCGGTCTTGCATCAACTGCATTTCAGCATCCTCAAAAGCCTCTGGGTGGGTGGTGGGATGTGTGTGACAACTAAGATACGAGTGTTCAACGTGGTGATGAGGACTACCCTGTTATATAGAGCAGAAACAAGGCCATTAAACAGCTGAGGACAGAAAACTAAACAGTTTTCCATGTCAAAAGTGATGGTGTATTCTTAACATCTATTGGTTTGATTTTGTCACAAATGAGGAGATACTTGGATGATTCTGGGAAGCTGAAGTCCTGCCCAGATGAAAACAAGATGACTGCAATGATGCGGTCCTGTCCAATGGGCAGAAAATGGTACATTTCTATAGAAGATTTACAAGCTGAGGTAAAAGGAAAGAGCATGAGATCGGCCACAAATGAGATTGGAAGATGTGATTTTTGAGGGATTAAGAAGCCCAAATCCTCCCATACTGACTCATGATGAAGGAAGAAGACCTGCAAGAGACTGTTCAAGATGGAAGTCCATTCTAGGTGATGCCACAGCTACACTACAGCCATGTAAATGTGCTGCTGCTGCTTAACTACAATAGTCTGGATAAAATAGCAATAAGACTTTAATATTCTCCACTGGAGACTATATTTAACTCAGTTTTTAACTTTTTGAATCCTGTAGTTGGTATTTCACCAATGCCAAATGCTAATGCATTTTACAGTAGCATTCAGTACTAGGCAGTGCTAGTACCTGTAGGCTATTAGTATTAAAATTAAAGTTATTCATAATCTTAAAGGTTGCAACAACAGAGTTTAACTTGAATTAGATTTTTAAACGCTTTTTCTCTAGAAGATTGTATAAAACTTAATATCTTACTTTGTATTTTCCAGGATTCTTCAAAGCAAGGATAAGAGCTCCATGGCCCCCCATTGAGTGCCCAAAAATAGACATCCTTTCTGAGTCAGCTGGGAAATTGGCTTTTATTAATTTAGGCAGCTGAAAAAAATCAAGTGTGACAGAAAAAAAAAGGAAGACTTTAATATATTTAGACTTTGAGAGTCAAGCAACTTAATGTGATCTATTACTGTGTTTTAATCCAGATAAAAGAATTGTGAGATTAAATGTACAAATTAGTTTTCAGACTGTGACCTCAACTGTTAAATTAACCACAAGTACAAAACAATCTCAACTACTGAATATCACTAAACACAAAAGGAAACATTTCAAACATCTGTAGACATTTCATGGTCTACAAGATGTTAATCAACTAGACATATTACAATACATTTATGTAAATGTACATGTATAACAAGATTGAGGTTTCATTATAACCCTGTTCTCATTTTAACTAAATCCCTAAATATGTTCTCACAAAATGAGCAGAATGACAACTTGTTCTGGAGAGGCCTTTTATATTTCATGTCCCTGTCAACATTACTTTTTAATCTGGACCACTCATGCTGCAAATTAACAGACTTCTATGTATTGTTATTCATCATCTTAATAGATTTGCTCAAGCATTCTATTTTGAAAATGATGACATTTGACTGCTAATGAAAATGGTCCAACTTTGATATGCATGATAAGCGGCCATCTCACTACAATAGTCCAATTAAGAGGAGATCAGTCCCTCTAGTCAAGGCAAAACAATGAGATTGAGTTTAACACATTTAGCAACATTAATTTCAGTTGGAAAAAAAAGTCACCTCATCCTTTATGTACGAGTACATTCTATAGTTGGTTTTCCATGGTTCCTCAGTGGCGTCTACATAAAAACCAGCACCTGTGCCGAAATCCCAGCTCTCATCTTCTCCTTCAATATTGCAGCCACCTATCATGGAAAAGTGATTCTCAGTTTATTGTCCCATCACCTAATTTGATGTTAGGGTATTCTTTTCCATTATATAAGCCACACCCTTCTAGATGGACCTGGATAAATTTAACCTCTGTGCCTCAGTTTCCCAAAAACTGTAACATGAGGATGATGTTTAAGCAGTAATACAGTGTTTTGAGGGTTAATTCATTAATGTTTCCAAAATGCTTTGAGATTCACAAGTAAAAAGTGCAATGTTTTCTTAGTTTTCACTTTTCTTCATCCCTTCAATCCCAAAATTTGTCTCTGATGTACGATCAGATATTAATTTAACTGAATCTTACTACACTATGAATTTCTTATCAAATAAATCAGGGACATGTTAGAAACAGAAAATCCAGTCCATTCTCCTGCCAATACAAGATACCCTATACTACCGTATATCTTTGATTGCTTTGTCCAGTCTAGTTTTGAATTATTCAAATTATATGTTCCACTTCCTCCCCTGGGAGTTTCCAGTCTAGTTAATCTCACCATCAGGAACATCTTCTGTATATTAATTCTCAATTCACCTTTTCTCTGTTTCATGTCAATAATAAATTAGAACCCCGTATAAAACCTAAGTCATTCCTCTTTTGAATAACTGTAGACATATCCTCCTTCACCAAGGCTATACTGTCGGTACTTAATTTTTATGTTTCCCTTAAATTCAATCCATCCAGCCATCTCTTATCCCTCTTCAGTTTGCCCATGATTTGACAATAGAATCAAATGACGTAAAAGTCTTAAACGAACCAAACAGTACCATAGAATCTTTATGGATAGTAATTCCACGCTCTAAAAATAAGAATATAGCGGTAGGGATATATTACCAACCACCTAACGAGGATGGTAAAAGTGACTGTGAAGTGCTCAGGGAGATTAAAGAGGCTATTAAAATAAAAACTCAATAATAATGCGGGATTTCAACTATCCCCATATTAACTGGGTACATGTCACCTCAGGACGTGATGCAGAGATAAAGTTTCTTGACACCTTAAATGACTGCTTCTTGGAGAAGCTAGTCCTGGAACCCACAAGAGAAGAGGCAATTCTTCATTTAGCCCTAAGTGGAGCGCAGGATCTGGTCCAAGAGGTGAATATAGCTGGACCACTTGGTAATAGTGACCATAATATAATTAAATTTAACTTCCCTGTGGCAGGGAAAACACCACAGCAGCCCAACACTCTAGCATTTAGTTTCAGAAAGGGGAACTACACAAAATGAGGAGATTAATCAGAAATTAAAAAGGTACAGCGCCAAAAGACACCAATTTTTAAAAAGGCTCCAGAGGTGATCCCGGCAATTACAGGACAGTAAGCCTGACCTCAGTACTGGGCAAACTGGTTGAAACTATAGTAAAGAACAAAATTGTCAGACACACAGATGAACATAATTTATTGGGGAAGAGTCAACATGGTTTTGTAAAGGGAAATCATGCCTCACCAATACTAGAATTCTTTGAAAGGGTCAACAAGCATGTGGACAAAGGGGATCCAGTGGATATAGTATACTTAGATTTTCAAAGCCTTTGACAAGGTCCCTTACCAAAGGCTCTTAAGCAAAGTAAGCTGTCATGGTATAAGAGGGAAGGTCCTCTCATGGACTGGTAACTGGTTAAAAGATAGGAAACAAAGGGTAGGAATAAATGGTCAGTTTTCAGAATGGAGACAGGTAAATAGTGGTATCCCCCAGGGGTCTGTACTGGGCCCAGTCCTATTCAACATTCATAAATGATCTGGAAAAAGGGGTAAACAGTGAGGTGGCAAAATTTGCAGATGATACAAAATTGCTCAAGATAGTTAAGTCCCAGGCAGATTGTGAAGAGCTAAAAAAAAGGATCTCTCGAAACTGGGTGATTGGGCAACAAAATGGCAGATGAAATTCAATGTGGATAAATGCAAAGTAATGCACATTGGAAAACATAATCCCAACTATACATATAAAATAATGGGGTCTAAATTAGCTGTTACCACTCAAGAAAGAGATCTTGCAGTCATTCTGGATAGTTCTCTGAAAACATCCACTCAATGTGCAGCGGCAGTCAAAAAAGCAAACAGTATGTTGGGAATCATTAAGAAAGGGCTAGATAATAAGACAGAAAATATCATATTTCCTCTACATAAATCCATGGTATGCCCACATCTTGAATACTGCGTGTAGATGTGGTCGCCCCATCTCAAAAAAGATATATTGGAATTGGAAAAGGTTCAGAAAAGGGCAACAAAAATGATTAGGGGTATGGAACAGCTGCCATATGAGGAGAGATTAATATGACCGGGAAAAAGGTTGGCTTTTTTTTCTGCTGCAAACTCAATGTTCCAGATAACTTAAAGGTGTTAGAGATTTGGGCCCTGTGAACAGAGAACTGAGGCTGTCTGGAACACAATGGACATCAGAGATGCACTAGAAAATCCATTAACACAGCGGAGCTTGCAGTCATCTGCTTTGATTTATTCCAGTTATGGCAAGTTACAAAGGCAGGAGACAGGCCAAGAGGTTAGTGCAAAAGAGAACGTATGATCCTATCAATGAACAGGCATGCAAAGAGCAAATGGCCAGAGGTAGCACAAAAGCAAGTCCAAGCACCCAAGGGCAGTTACAGCCCCAAACCCTTAATCTGATGTTATTTGAATGACATAATGAAGATTTGACCATCCCTCTCTGCAGTACATAATAGCTATGAATGCATGTTACAATAATGCTTGTTTCAATATACTTTCTGCATATTAATTAAAAATGCACTAAACACAGGAAGACATCAGGTCCCAGGACAAAATATGGAAGAATATATGTTGCTCCCCTAGCAGTTCAGTAAAATATTTTGCAGTAATTTTTCTTAGTACAAAAAAGAGATTAAAGCATAGAACTTTCAGAAAGTTGAAATTCTGTCCTTAAATCATTGTTGTGATCAAGGGCTCTCAAATATTCAATGATCTTACATTCTATGTCCAGGGAACTGGAATACCTAGCCATGACGAATAATTTGTGAAAGGAACTTGTTAGGAAGTTGTTTTGAGGGAATTAAATCAAGCATTTTTGTTGAGATTCGATGCCATCAAATGCTGGAAAATATCAGAAAGGCTCCTCCGATATGTATAGCATAAGTACCATTGTAGCAGAAAATACCAAGAGCATTCAGAAAGCTGTAGTGTAATTTACAGAACTCTCCAGGGAACTGTGACAAAGGTGGGTACAGAATTTCCCCTTTTCAGGTTCCCCAGTTTCTATACTAATCAATGCCTTATAAGGGAACATTACACCAGCCAAGGAACCCTACCGGAGCCAGACTTCTGCACTGGGGAAGAGATGTGTGTGCTTTTTTTAAACTGTTGTTTTAGCTTTATAAGTACTGAGTACAGTAAATAGTAAAAGGCTCTGAAAAATCATGCAACACAGTAAAAACAAAACACTAGCTCCATGTTCCAACAGGGTTCCATGGATGATGTAAGGTATCAGCATAGTATATCCCAGTGATACTCAGATCTCTGTGATTCAGGAGCCAAATTAGCAATCAACACTAACCAAAAGAGCCACAGTACTGTGAATTCATTGTTTCATTTACTATTTATATTATATATAAATTCTCCCAGCAAAATGCCTATTATTTTATCAACTACAATTGGTTAATACAGGGGTCGGCAACTTTTCAGAAGTGGAGTGCCGAGTCTTCATTTATTCACTCTAATTTAAGGTTTCGCATGACAGTAATACATTTTAACATTTTTAGAAGGTCTCTTTCTAGAAGTCTATAATATATAACTAAACTATTGTTGTATGTAAAGTAAATAACGTTTTTAAAATGTTTAAGAAGCTTCATTTAAAATTAAATTAAAATGCAGAGCTCCCCGGACTGGTGGCCAGGACCCGGGCAGTGTGAGTGCCACTGAAAATCAGCTCACGTAGCGCCTTTGGCACGCGTGCCATAGGTTGCCTACCCCTGAGTTAATATCATAGTAAAGGCATCCTGCTTGGTTAAATAACTTAGATTAGTTAATAATTAAATCACACAGTGTTTTAATATCATGTGCTGCAAAGAGACACAGGAGACACGTTAAAAAGCCACTTGCAGCTCTCGAGCCTCTGTCTGAGTATCAGCGATATACACCAAGGTGTGTCATGAAGTGTAAGCCAGGGACTTTGGAGAACCAAAAAAAAAAAAATGGAGGGGAACGAGAGTCTTACATTGCCCGTGTGTGACCTGAACTGCCCCCTTATCTTAATTTTAGGACATTTGTATTAAAATGGCTTTAATAGTGGAGTTCTAAAGTTACAATTCATTTAATATATATTAAACACATAATTCAGCAAATTGGTATAATCTATAGAACCTACAGATGGAACATTCCAAATAAAGATACAATTACACCAATACATTTAGTAGTAACATGAATCATTCTATTCTTTGGGGACAAGCAGCAGTAAACGTTTATATGCTGAAGGCTCATCATGAAACCTGAAGACACTTACGTGGACTGGTATCTGGTGCAACTACAATGAGGCCATGTTCAGCTGCAGCCTGATGAAAACCAGATTTGGTAATAAAGTTCTGTTCTGTACAAGTTAATCCTAGAGATAAAAATATGACTGGTTATATACTACTCACAGCATTCCAGCTTCCAACATATACTAGAGAAGTTTAAAAATAAATGGGATTCATGCCTTAAGAATGAATGTAATTGCTAACAGTCCATAGAAACAGACTCAGTTACATTTTCACATTTCCACAGAAAAAAAGATTTGATCGTACTAACTTTTTCATTTCCCACTTGTATCAACCACCATTCCTTTTAAAGATCTTTGGGATTTTGTCCATGGTTAGGTATTGACCATAATTAGGTCACTGAATGTTTCATCCAGAGAGCCACACAAGTGCTTGTTCATTTACTATAAGCAGAGTTCTCAAATACTGCGTAAGATATCATTCGAGAAGACATTAAGTGACAAAAAAAGTCCTATATTTCATTAGTTAGCAATTATAATAAGCATGGTGGATCCCTATACCTCAGGATCCATAGCAATCTGTGCTTATGACAGAGCAGGTTTGAGACTGAAGTCGAATTACAAGTCTATGATAACTTAGACCAGTATTTTAAGGATTCTTCACAGTGCCATGTAGGAAGAGTTACAGATTGTAGTTTTAACCTTCACCTGTGGTGAGTTTTAGATAGTTTCAACTGATTGACTTATTAGCAAAGGAGGCTTGCTTGTAATTAGTTATTTTACTGTAAGTGCTGTAGAAGAGTTGTGGTACCTCCTCAGACAATTTCTTCTAACCTACAAACAGCTTCAATATTAGATGTTAACACTCTTATGCAATCTGTCATCATTCTACACGCACAACACTCAATTATAATGGAAGTCAAGTACAGGTTAGGGCTTAGAATCACACCTCTACTGGCCTATTCTACCCTTGTACTTCCACTAGCTTTAATGGAATTTTAACTGCCTCTAATTTTAGTGACTTATGCTTGTACACGGAATTGAGACATTTACTAATTTTGCCAACCATCAATAATAGAAATTTGCTATTTTTTGATAATTCATACAAAATATTAACAGTTAAAGAAGGTAATTGGGGGAAAATATCAAAAGTAACACAAGTAAACTTTACCATAGCTACATATATCAGACTACTGGTAAAATTACAATAGGCTGCAAAACATTGCTTTCAACAACTACTGCTTAAGTTGGTAAACATATATTAGGACAAGGTTTTCAGGTTTTTTTTTTTTTTTTTTTTTAAACTAAATTCTTCTATATCTTATATATACACAATGTACCTCTGGCAAAATCCATATTTCAAACTTGGTCTGATTTGTTAATACAATCAAAATGGTAGTTCCTGTTAAAATTTGTTTTAGAACTATAATGTCATTCTTCCACTGTTACACCATGCATTAAGACTAACATTTTACAGTATATCCAGTCCCTGAGATCTAAATAGCACCATATCCTAAAACATGGATACAGGATGAAACAATTTTCATACAGCACATTTACTTAAATAGGACAATTTTCCCCATTGTGGATTCCACCCTACTTGTTTAGTTCTGATCATTTTTTCTTCCAGAAACAGGTCCAGAGAGGAAAATATCTATTGAGTCTGCAAACACCAGCTTATCTCAAGCTGTTTAGGCACAGCTTTTTATTAGTTACACAGAATATCCTAAATCTATTTGAAGATTTAGTCAACGTGAGCTAAAGGCCCACCAACAATATATAGGTTCTAGATTTTTTTGCATGTGCAGGGCCAGATCCTTCAAGTTTCTCTGCACTGCTCCAGCAGCACAGAAAAAAAAAAAAAAAAAAAAAGGCCATAAATCTGGCAGCCTGCCCCCCCTAAGGCTGGCTGATTCATATGCTAGCACAATACCACATTGCAGGGGAGTGTTTAAACCCAAACAAAAGCAGTCTTCAGTGTAGGGTTGCCAGGCATCCGGTTTTCGACCGGAATGCCCAGTTGAAAAGGGACCCTGGCAGCTCCGGTCAGCACCACTGACCGGGACATTAGAAGTGTGGTCAGCAGCACAATGGAGCTAAGGCAGGCTCCCTGCCTGCCCTGACTCTGCACAGCTCCCGGAAGCTGCCGGCATTTCCCTGCGGCCCCTAGGTGCAGGGGCGATCAGGGAAACTCTGCACGCTGTCCCCACTCCCAGAACCGGCTCCACAGCTCCCATTGGCCGGGAACCATGGCCAATGAGAGCTGCGGGGGCAACGCCTGCAGGTATGGGAAGCGCGCACCACGCAGAACTGCCTGGCCGTGCCTCCACCCAGGGGCCGGACATGCCGGCTGCTTCTGGGAGCAGCACGGAGCCAGGGCACCTGCCTTAGCCAGGGCCGGTGCAAGGAAGTTTCGCGCCCTAGGCGAAACTTCCACCTTGCGCCCCCCCCCCCCCCCCCCCGCGGCAGCTCCCTCCCCCCGCCCTGAGGCGCCCCCCCGCGGCAGCTCCCCACCCCAGCTCACCTCTGCTCCGCCTCCTCCCTGAGCACGCCGCCCCCGCCCTAATTCTCCTCCCCTCCCAGGCTTATGGCGCCAAACAGCTGATTGGCGCCGCAAGCCTGGGAGGCGGAAGAAGTGGAGCAGCAACGGCGTGCTCGGGGAGGAACGCTGTAAAAAACAAAAAAAACAAAAAATGGGGGGCACTGCTTTTTGGCCTCGGGGATGGGGCAGGGCAAGGGTGTTCGGTTTTGTGCAATTAGAAAGTTGGCAACCATACTTTAATGGAATCAATTTATCTCCTTTTTTACATACTGTAAATTTTGGGTCTTAAATTAACCTAACAGTATCTTTTAAAAATACCGAAGTTCACATTACTCACCTGAGAGCCAGTACAGCACAGGACACTTCCCAATTTCTGCTTTTGGTGGCAAATAGATTCCAAACCTCATTTTGCATTTTAACTCTATACTGTAGCAACAAAATACATTTGATTAACAGTATCTAACAGACAAGCCCAGGACAATCATTTAAAAAAAAAAAAAACACGCACTATCTAGAGCAGGGTTTACCTGCGAGGGCCGAGGGATGTTCTGGCCGCTGCTTCCCGCTGCCCCCATTGGCCTGGAATGGTGACAGGTAAACAAACCGGCCTGGCACCCTGGCGGACCGCGTGCCAAAGGTTGCCGATCCCTGATCTAGAGTTTATCTATGCATTTCTAGAATACTAATCAGAATATCTAAACCAGGCCATTACTGATTCAATGGATAATAGTATTTTAAGAGTGCAAGTGAAATTAACAACATTAGCCTATTGAGTAACACTGATTGCATTTCTACTATGTTTTAAATACATTTTAAAAAGAAAGAAAAATAAACCAAATCCTTACAGTCTGGCTGGTAGGGAATATTTTGAAAATTAGCATTGGAATTCAAGACCTAACAATGTTCAACCTAACTCCTGCCTGTTAAATTGGAGAGACATATTTTAAGAACATATACAAATAGCTCACATAATTTACAGTGCAGCACATATAGAAGCAAAAGTCAAGTTGTTTCGGTCTCCCAGACTGATACACTAATCAATTGCCCAATTTTTATTCAATGTTAAAACTACCAATAGAAAGCATTTTTTCTTCAGAAGCTACTTTCTTTAGATGCAAGATCTTCCAGCAGCAGTACTATATAAAGGAATATACACCTCTACCCCGATAGTACGCAGTCCTCGGGAGGCAAAAAATCTTACCGCGTTATAGGTGAAACCGTGTTATATTGAACTTGCTTTGGCCTCGAGCATCTCCGTTATTAATAGTCAGCAAATAGCCCCGCCCCCTATCCGACCCCCACCGCGAGGGGGAGCAGGGAGGGCAGCCTCACCCGAGGTGCCCACGTGTGCCTGGTCCCCGCCCCGGGCCCATTCAGTGCCAGGGGAGGTGAGCCATCGGCGGGAGGCTCCTGCCGTGCGTGCCCGCGCTCAGCCCCATCTCTCGTCCTCCGCAGAGGCCCGCACAGCCCGTCTCTGGTGAGGACACTGCGGCCAGCTGCCTGCCAGGGCACACGAAGCCCCTGACTGCGGGCAGGTAGTGCGGCGCTATGGCCCCGGAGAGCCCGCCCGGCGCTGCTGCGAGCGGGGCGCAGCCTGTCAGCCGATCCTGCTGTGTGCCGAGCCCTCCAGCGCCGGGACAGGGGCACCTGCACGGCGCCATCTAGGATGGGCACCTCTCCCTGCCCTGGATCCGCAACTTCCCCGCGTGGACCAGTCTTCCCCAACTTCTCGGCACCAGCTGGAACCTGTGTGACGTTCCCCTGCACTGCAGCTCCCATCCTCGGCGTGTGGCTCCCCCCTGTCCCCTGACCACCCCCCGAGACCCTGCGCCCGTTATCCAACCCCTCGGCCCTGGCCCGGCACCCTTAACACACCGCTCAGAGCAGCGTGTTGGAGCCAGACACGCTGATGCGCCGGAGCGCGCAGCCTCGCCCCCAGAGCGCTGCTTTACCGCGTTATATCCGAATTCGTGTTATATCAGGTCGCATTATATCGGGGTAGAGCTGTATATATTCTAATTCAAAAGATGGACAACCACCTAATTAATAGAGTATAATTCAAATGTATTACAATATTACATGCCACAAGCAAACAGGCTGAAAAGACTTACATAAGCAACTGGAGTTTGACCTTTATCTAAAAGAGTCTCTCCCCTTCACAGCAAAGAATTGCTGATTCATGGGTAATGGGTGTCTTTTACAGACCAGAAATGAAAACTACATGCTTATATATAGTTGTATAGGTAATTCCTCCTCACTAAAAGATTGTTTCTACTTCTATTTTAGTTTGTTTGATGCTTCTGGTCATGTGAATAACTCCATGTGAATGAAGCAGTAAGTGTTTTAATATACATTCATATTTCCACATTGCAAATACAGCAGCCCAAGGTGATGAGACCAATTCTCAGGACATAGTAAATTTACTATTAATGTTTTCCCTCTGCCGAACTTAGTAATAAGTGTTTAAAAATGTAGAATAAAGCAACTTGTAAGCTGAAGACATAATATAAAAATGAAGCTACTAAAACACTAATATTAGTATCAGGGAAATGCATATTTTGTCTTTCTTTTGACTATGGAAATATTGGAAGTAATATGATACTGCCATTGCTCTCCCGGTGCTAAAATTTTAGGTTGCCTTTGTAATGTTTACCTGTCATGTTCAAACACCTTCTGGAAACCCTCAAAGCATTTGTTGCTGGAAATCTGTTTCAGTGCCATAATCTCAGCTGCTAAAAACAAAACAAAAACAACAACAACAAAAACCACTATCGATTTGTATCTCCAGCCAACAGGTTTTTAAAAAACAGAAAACAAAAAACAACTTTGAATGGCCATTTTTTTCAGGTTTCAGAGTGGTAGCCATGTTAGTCTGTATCAGCAAAAAGAACGAGGAGTACTTGTGGCACCTTAGAGACTAACAAATTTATTTGAGCATAAGCTTTCGTGGGCTACAGCCCACTTCATCGGATGCATGCAGTGGAAAATACAGTAGGAAGAGATATATACACAGAGAACATGAGAAAATGGGTGTTGCCATACCAACTATAACGAGAGTAATCAATTAAGGTTGGCTATTATCAGGAGAAAAAAAAAACTTTTATAGTGATAATCAGGATGGCCCATTTTTTTCAGGTGACTACAGTACAGCTGACTTTTACAAAGAAGTTACCTTCCAGTTACACAAATTCTTTCCACGTTTCAGAAAAAAAAATTCAGTTGCCTTATATGAACATTTCAGGTTTAATAACTGTGGTCTATAATAGGGTACCAAATTTGTGGCTGTTTGCCAACATTTTTTGTGTGTGTGGTAACTTTTAATAAAAGGAGAGAACAGTAATGGTGTGAAGGGAATGGGATCAAGTTACCAAGACACCTCCTCATATGTTCTTTTGTGGTACACAGGTTTGAACATCTTTTTGTCTTATGAAATCATTCCACCTCTGGTAATCTATAGTCTTTTATTCTCCAGCTTCTACTCCTACATTGCACATTTAAAATGAATTTACATTTAAATCCTACAGTTTTGGGATCATTGTGTTATTCTGCCTTTGTGAACACTACTTTCCAAGCCTGGCAAGGAACAGAACAGTACAGAACAGAAATTATCCTATCCTTTGCCTTCATTTTGTTCATAAAGTAACTCTAGAAGTATATGTTTTCTCACCACACTCTCTGTGCTTGGGAATTTTAACTCCTTAATAAACACTTACTACCCAAATACCTTCACTTTTGCTAATAAATAGAACCTTTTAAACTATCGACATCTGCATCTTGAAGAAACTGGTGCCAACACTTATATCTTTACATTAAGACAATAAGAGCATGACTATACATTTGGGCCCTAATTCAATTACTACAATTTTACTGTTACTGGTGTAACTTCCCTGGACTATGATGGTATTGCACCAGCATAAAACTGGAGTAACACAGCAGTGAACTAGACTCTTAGCATCTTTGAAAGGCAAGGTCTTTAGAAGGCTCCAAATCTTTTTACGTTTATTCTCAAAACTACTTATTATACAATTATTTTTGCTACTCCTAGGCTGTCAACATTAACATTAGTTTGTATTTTAGGGCTTTACTGTACAATATCAGAGGATTCCATCTTACCAGGTTGACTTCTCTCAATCTTTATACAAAAATAAGGAACCTGAAAAATATAAAAACATACTTTTGCAATCTTCTCTGGGAAAGTAGGTACCATTCAAACATATTAAAATATTTCTGCTGAAACCCACCCAGAACACTTGCAATAATCAACACACCTGCAGTGAACAGGGAGATGACCTAGAAGAACTAAGAGGTTCACTCTCTACATTCTAAGGCTAGGTCTACACTACCCGCCTGAATCGGCGGGTAGAAATCGATCTCTCGGGGATTGAATTATCGCGTCTCGTCGGGACACGACAATCGATCCCCGAATAGACGCTCTTACTCCACCAGCGGAGGTGGGAGTAAGCGCCATCGACTGGGAGCCGCGGAGGTCGATTTTGCCGCTGTCCTCACAGCGGGGTAAGTCGGCTCCGATACTCGAATTCAGCTACGCTATTCGCGTAGCTGAATTTGCGTATCTTAAATCGACCCCCCCCCCATAGTGAAGACCTGCCCTCAGACTCCAAAAACATTTCTCTAATAAAGAATCCCACTGCTACTAAGCTGATGTCATCCTGAGAAGCCCAATGCATTTGTAGCTTCTTCCAATTTCACACTGTGGCCTTCATGCATTTCCTCTGCCTCTTAACTTTCTCTCTTCCTGCCAACTTTTTCTACACAAAACTATCCTTAATATTTTTTTTTATTCTCCTCTTTAAAACTTTTTTGAGAAGACAAAACAGTTAGATCACATGGATTTCTGCTTGAGACTCTACACCAGCTTTATATGGTTTAATCAAATGTTGTGAAGTGATTGGAAGGCATTAGATGAGCAGTGCTGTACAACATAACCACATGGTTTGGGTTTATACCAGTTAAAAATTAACTGGTACCTCAGGTTGAACTGAGGGCCTCTTACAAAGCCCTAAGAATACATAGCTCCATCATGCTCATTTTACCCTACCCTTTAAAAGAAACCCTCACTGACCGGTACACAGCATCTTAAATACCCATGGTACTATTGAATAATAAGTCAGTGTCAAAAAGATAACAGGGTCCCACCTCTAAGGGTTTACAATCTAAAGGTACAAGCAAAGAATGCCAGACAAAACCAAACAGAGAATGCAGCATGGCCATTTCATGTTAAACACTTAACTGAACAGTTGGGTTTTCAGTACACCTCTACCCCGATATAACGCGACCCGATATAACATGAATTTGGATATAATGCGGTAAAGCAGCGCTCCAGGGGGAGTGGAGAGAGGCTGCATGCTCCAGCGGATCAAAGCAAGTTCAATATAACGCGGTTTCACCTATAATGCGGTAAGATTTTTTGGCTCCCGAGGACAGCGTTATATCGGGGTAGAGGTGTAACTTCTTGAAGATGTTTTTTCCAGTAATTCCTTGGCATATAGTGAGAGACTATTCCAGGCACTCACTGAGGAATGGCTGAGCCAGGAACAAGCAGAGACAAATGGGCAGAACACAAGGGAATATGTGAGCAGAGGACAGAGACTGAGAGGGGACAGAATTATGAGAACTAACGTTCTATTCCAGTACTTCTACTGTACTTCATACTCCACTTTTCCTAAATAAGTCAAGATGGTGTACCTACTAATCTCACTATCAGCCCTCAGCCACCATAGGGAATATCCTCTATAACAGTGGTTCCCAAAGTTTTTAGTAAGGTGACCCACCAACTGCATGTTCTCTTTTTGGGGGGGTAAGGGGAGAAGGGTAGGAGGAGGAGAAAAGGTGGAACACTGCTCTGGAAGAGTGGGGAAGGGAAATGGGATTTTATTATTCAGGATGCTACCATAGCCAAATATCATGCAACAGTAACAGTTCACTAGGGATGTGTTTAAACTGTCATATTTTTTTTTTTTTAAAAGGGAGATAGCATTGAATGTTTAAACACAGTAGGAGGAGCCAGGAAATTTAGTTCTAATCCAAGTTCTGTCACTGGTTTGCTTGTGTTCTATATTTCCTGTATTCATCTACTCTCTCTTGCCTTATAGGAAGACTGTAAATTTCTGAAGGAAAAGATTGTCTTTTTTATATGTTTGTACAGCAACTAGCACAGTGGGGATATAAAAAGAACAGGAGTACTTGTGGCACCTTAGAGACTAACAAATTTTTTGAGCATAAGCTTTCGTGGGCTACAGCCCACTTCATCGGATGCATAGAATGGAACATATAGTGAGGAGATATATATACACATACAGAGAACATGAAAAGGTGGGAGTTGTCCTACCAACTCTAAGAGGCTAATTAATTAAGAGAAAAAACTTTTGTAGTGATAATCAAGATAGCCCATTACAGACAGTTTGACAAGAGGTGTGAGAATACTTAACATGGGGAAATAGATTCAATGTGTGTAATGGCTCAGTCATTCCCAGTCTCTATTCAAGCCTAAATTGATATGTCTAATTTGCATATTAATTCAAGTTCAGCAGTTTCTCGTTGGAGTCTGTTTTTGAACCTTTTCTGTTGCAAAATTGCCACCGTTAGGTCTGTTACTGAGTGGCCAGGGAGACTGAAGTGCTCTCCTACTGGTTTTTGAATGTTATGATTCCTGATGTCAGATTTGTGTCCATTTATTCTTTTGCTTAGGGATTGTCCGGTTTGGCCAATGTACATGGCAGAGGGGCATTGCTGGCACATGATGGCATCTATCACATTGGTAGATGTGCAGGTGAACGAGCCCCTGAGGGCGTGGCTGATGTGGCTAGGTCCTATGATGATGTCACTTTAATAGATATGTGGACAGAGTTGGCATCGGGCTTTGTTGCAAGGATAGGTTCCTGGGTTAGTGTTTTTGTTCAGTGGTGTGTGGTTGCTGGTGAGTATTTGCTTCAGGTAGGGGGGCTGTCTGTAAGAAAGGACAGGTCTTTCTCCCAAGATCTGTGAGAGTGAGGGATCATCTTTCAGGATAGGTTGTAGATCTTTGATGATGCGCTGGAGAGGTTTTAGTTGGGGGCTGAAGGTGACGGCTAGTCTATGACTAGGGCCCCTAAGCACTACCACTATACAAATAATAAATATATCTACCAGCCATACGTTTACCATGCAATTTTTTTAAAAAGCTGCAGAAAGTTAAAAAGGACTATTCTACTGTTATTAAATATTAGCCTGATGTAGTTTTCGATCTTACTGTGAAACCCCATCATAACAGAAATTTGTCCACCCATCCCTGACTTGCTAAGAAAGTAACATCACCAATTAATTTTGATGCCTAGTACCTTCCTTTTCTGCTCATTCTGAAACCGTAAGTTTAAATTCTAACCAAATGTTTTGCATTTAGCCAGGAAAACGCTAATAAAAATGCAGCTGTCTTCTTTAGGAACTTTTTAAAACTATAAATACCAGGAGAAAATTATTACATTTAACTTAAGTGAGAGCTTCTAAATAAAGCCAAGGTCTGTCTCATCTTACGCGGGGGTTCCGTTCTGCGGTTAGCGCGTAAAGCGAAAACCGCGTATAGCCAAAACCCCATTGAGTTCAATGGCGGGCGAAATCGCCCGCACTACAGGTATAGTATTAAAATTGTTGTATTTCTCTTTTTTGTTTTGTTTTGTTTTTGCCAACCGTGTAAAGTTGAAATCGCGCATGTTAAATGCGCGTAAGATGCGACAGACCTGTATGGTATATTGTAAATTAAAAGAGCTTCAGTTAAATATTCTTTTATCAGCAAAGAGACAATGGATGTTTCTTGTTGCCTTGGGGTTGTTAGATTTTTAATCCAATTTCAGTGTTAAATGTAAATGGTAGTATTTGTGTTTACCTGTTCTACTGACTGTACTTTTGTTCAAGCCCAAAATGTGATGAATTAAAAGGATATAATCCTGCAGAAGAATCAATTTTTGTAACAGAACAAGTCCACAGCTATGCAAATCTTTACATTATATTATATTCATTTTATATATACAAAGTTAATATTTCCCTGTGGTCATGTCTAGTTCTTTTTTCTATAATCCCATTCGAATTTGACTATATCAATGCCGATTCACGTAACAAAAATCCAGGCCTAAAACTAAGCTCCTAAATTCATATTCCGACACCCAGCTTTGGTCAAAAAGAACTATATGCAGTAGACCAAATTCATTTTTGTTGTATCTTCAGTGAAGTCAATGTGTTTTCAATATGTTGAAAAAGGCAACTAAAAGGAAAGGGAATATAACAGATTACGTTTTTGCAGAAGCAGGATCACCAATGGAATGCAAAGAGGCAAATGCAATTTTAGTCTGGTAGGCAATTCTTCCTGATCCTCTATGAGCTCTATATATCTACTGAGTAATCTCATTGCATAAAAGTTATTCAAAAGTGAAGCAAAACAAAGCAGAAAATATATTGTAGGAAACAATTCAACAGCTGCAGGGGAATTTACCGGTTAGTACAATGCTGGTTTGTCTACACCTAACTTCCGATAGTTTTAATAGTAATGCCCCATTCTTGTAGTCATGTAGGTCCCAGAATATTAGAGAGAAAAGGTGGGTGAGGTAATAACTTTTATTGGACCAACTTCGGTTGGTGAGAAACACAAGCTTTCAAGCTACGCAGGTCAGACCTGAAGAAGAGCGCTGTCTAGCTCAAAAGATTGTCTCTCTCACCAACAGAAGTTGATCCAATAAAAGATATTATCTCGCCTACCTTCTCTAAGTTTTAACAGTGGGAGATACAACTATTTTTGGATGGTATTTGATTCTGAAATGGGGGGAGGGTCCTGAAGTGTTTTCAGATGACAGAGATGGACCTTGACAAATGTTAAATCAGAGACATTATAGGGTACAATTAAAGAAGGCACAAAAACTAGAGGGGAAGGAAACAAAGCTTAGATTGTGGACAAACCATAAGTAGTATAGGAGAAGAAAGACAGCGCTGGAGTTATGGAGAATTTTAAAGGGATAAAAACTTGATACATGAGGGAAACCAGTGTAAAGATTTAAGTAGCTGGGGGGTGGGGCTGGGGGGGGCATTGTCAGTGCTGAAGGAGAGTAAGGTAGACTTGGCAACTGGAAGGAGAGATGGAAGGGAAGGCAAGCCAGGAACCTTCAGTGGTGCAAATTAGGCCCTGGCAGTTCCTTCTGTAACATTACTTGCTGTCAGATAAGAGGAAATGAATTTTCTAAGTGTTGAAGCAAAGAAGCTCAAAGTGCATGGGTGATTATTCCCTATACTTGAGAGGAATTGTATTTGTCTCTACCATGAGAGCTATTGCACAGAAGATTTCCTTGACGCTCTGTTAATTTCCTTTATCATCAGACTGGAACTTTTTGTAAATATAGGCGTCAAGCAAGGTGATTCCAAGGAGTTCCCCATTTATCTTTTCTTTATTGTTAATTAATTTATATGTTTTATCACATCTTCTTTCTCAAATAAACTATCCAATCTTCAAAGTTTCTCTTCACATGGGATATTCCATGCCCTTGATCCAGGCTTCTCTGAATGCCCTCTAGTTCTGCAGTAGCCTTTTGAGACTGGGTGACCAATACTTTACACAGTACAGACCACACCATGGGTTGATATATGGCCATTATCATATTCTTTGTATTATTCTCCATCACATCAGAACATCTTGTTTGCTATCTGACTGCAGATGTCCATTGAGCAGGGGTATGTATATATGGCGCTGTCTACAATGATGCCCAGGTCCCCTCTGAGGAGGTCCTTGTGGGAACAGGGAGACTTGCATGAAGTCACTGCCTCGCTCCCCCACCCAGCACAGAGCAATAGGCTGGTATCTCATTCCCCCCACCCCCCTAATTTGCAAGCTTTACCTGCGCAATTTGATTTCTTTCTACAGGACTCGTGCAACCGGGAACACAGGACCCCGCTGCCCGGACCAAGCTGGGTGACTATGAACAAGCGTCAACTCGGGGGCGACATGGCACCCGTTTGGCTGAAGCGATGCGAGGCTGGAAGCGGACAATCTGGCGCTGGTTTGGCGGCGCTTCTGGCGCGGCCAGGGCGAAGAGCAAAGAGCCCGGCTCTGTCTCGCGTTACAGGCGCCCCAGGGGTAGGAGGAGCCGCGCTACCTCCCCCGCTGACCTCCGGGCCCACAGCGAGCCCAGCCACCCCCGAGCCCCGGCTGCGCTCAGCGCGGCAGGGCCTGGCCACGGCTGTGCCCGCTGGGACGGTGAGCGCTACCGGGGCCTGTCGGCAGAGCCCGCCGCTGCCGCCTTCCCGAGCCCCAGGGCCTCCCCCGGGGCACCGGCAGAGCGAGCGCGGCCCTGCACCCGCCCCCGCGGGAGCAGTGACAGCCCGCGCCGCCGCTTACCTCGGGCGCAGGCGGGGGGCTCGCAGGCGCTGGCGGGCCGCGGTGCCGGAGCAGCCGAAAGCGCGGGGGGCGGAGGAGGGCGGCTCTTAACATGGCGCCGCCCCGACTGCCGCCCACAGCGCCGCCCCGGGACCACCGCCGGAGACCTGCCTCCTCCGCCTGCCCCTTCTCCCCCACTGCCACCGCCCCGGCCCCTTCCTGGGCTGCCCCCCCCAGTCTCCACACCCCGGGGACACCGCCCCGCCCCTTCCAGTGCTGCCCCCCACAGTGTCCCCTCAAGGGCTGCCCTCCCCCCAGTGCCAACATCCCCCTTCCAGGACTGCCTCCCCCCCACAGTGTCCACATCCCAGGGACCCCCCCACTGCCTATTCCAGGGCTGCCTCCTCCCTCCCCACAATGTCACTGCCCTGTTTCCCCCCTTCCCCCACACACACTATCTCCTCCAGAGCGCCAGTAGTGCCTCCTTCCCCCCCCGTGTCACTGCCCCCTCCACGGCTTCCCTTCCCCCTCCACACACTCCGTGTCACCACTCCCTCAGGGGTCCCCCTCCCCCACACATCTACATAGTGTCACCACCCCCTCTAGGGCTCACATCATGAGAAGGACCACCCAAATACTCCAAAAGGTAAGGGAGGCAATGTGAAAAGTGATAACTTGTCAATATCACTCTTCACAGCAGACTTTGCGGCCCATTGCCACCCTTACTTCTGCGCTGCTGCTGCCATCCCAGGGCTGAGAGACGGAGCCTTACCACCTCCAGGTGATGGATTGGGGGAGAAGGAGATCCTGAGCCCAGGCTTCCTCCCAGTGAGGGATAGGTTGGGGGAGGAGAGCCCAGGCCTGGGTGGTGGGACTCCAGCTGTCCCTTTTAATCTCACCTCTCGTGTGCACGTCTCTTGTGCACGAGCCCCAGCCACCTGGGGCTGACTGCCAGAATTCTGCAAAAAAAGAGGAAAAAGCATGGAGTTCTCACCTTCCTTGAAATATTCCCACTCCTGCCTTGGGAGACCCACCCCATAGTTTGAGAAGCGCTGATTTAGATGGAAAATAGGGACCAAAGGGTGTTAACATAACCCAGTCACTGTCCAACGTTAAACAGTGTTAAACAAGGTTCGGGATTTGGACAGAGACCTCAGTCTGCTTAGTACCATGGCAAACATCATTAAACATCCTTTTAACCTTTTACTAAAGATAAAGAAAGGAAGGAAAAACACTTAGAACATTTGAAATGTAAAGTATTAAATAAGGCTTTCATTTTAACAACATTCCTTATTCCTTTTCCCTTTATTGGGGGAGAGTTTTTAGAAGGAAAATCCCCTAGTTTGACAGTGTCTTAGATGGTGTCAAAGATGGTAATAACTGTCCTTTTGGATTAAAGAGAAGTTAGTTGAGATGAGCTGTTATTGTTAAAGTCCATTCCTATTTCATCTTAGATGGTGTTTGGGATTCAACTGGAGCTGGTGGGGTGGTGATGTCATCTGGGTCCTTCTCTCTGGCCTGGTCAGGACATTTCTCAGGATCAGAATGACAAAAGCCTGGGGTCCCAGGAAATGGTAGGTGTGGAACCCATGATGGTGAAGTTCTCTAGTAGCCTCTGACTGGTCTTCCACAAGATTTCCTTAAGGACTCCAAAAAGGGAGTGATGGTTTGAATAGCCATTCCCCTCATTTGTTAGCCCATCAATTAGGTCTAGTTTCTGATACACCAAATTTGGTTTACTGTTTTCCAGACCCACAATTTCTTGTTTACCAAGCAAGCCTGATCTCAATACAGTTCTTGAGTTATATCACTAGGCCCCTTTTTGGGGGCTAATTCAGTTTGTCTGGTTTTCTTGCATCTGTTTATAACATTATTAAAAATAACTTGACCTACTTTTCATGGTTAATTCCCAAGCAGGCAAAAAGTTATAGGCCCAATTGTCACTCCTATAGGCACATTAGACACATTTGCAGTATCGTTTATTATAGAATTTTCAAAAAAAGCTAAAAGTAATTTTTTTGTCTCTGTGATGGGGTGGACTAGGCCCAGAGGCCCCCTACTGGAGGCCTCAGGGTCCTGCCACACCCATCCCAGGAAAGGAGAAGTAGAGAGGTCCTCCTAGCGGGCTAGAGTGACTGCAAGGGAAGCAGCCAATGAGAGGGGCTGCAGGGAACAGCCAATCAGGGCCCAGCAGGACCGTATAAAAGGAGCTAAAAGGCTGGACAGAGTGAGTTGTGTCTGGTAGCAGAGATTGGAAGAAAGAAGAGGTGCTCCTGGTTGGCTGTAAGGGCTAAAGCAGGTAGTTACTGGTAGGAACCATGGGAGCAAGGACTGAGCTGGCTGCTGGGCCTCAACTAAGGTGTGCTGTGGGGAAGTGGCCCAAGGAAACATAAAGCAGCAACTAATAAAGGGGTTCAGCATGAGGCTGCTATACTTAAAGGATCCCTGGGTTGGGACCCGGAGAGGTGGGTGGGACCAGGTCCGCCCACCAGCCACTGTCGGGAAGTGGCTAGGCCCTAGGGAAGAGAATTAGAATTGTGGCACCCCAGGGAAGGGGGCTGCACTGGAACTGACTCAGCAGGGAGGTGTGATCAGTGAACTGAGTCCAAGAGGGGTGGAAGGCTGGGGTCTCTGAGGACTCAAGTAGAGGTAAAGAGTCCCTAGGAAAGAAGCCCTTGGGATGCTGCTCAATTCCAGAATAGGAGCCTTGCAACCTGGCTTAACCAAGCGAGGGTACCGTGATGGGCCCTGTTGGACTGTTTTAGAAGACTGACCCCAGGGATGGCTGCTGGACACTGAGGACATTTTGGATTGTGTACCGTGAAACAGGTTTGTTTGTTTGTTTTGTACATGAACTGAGTGTGACACGGCTGAAGGGCTGTCACCAAAGACCCGCCTGACAAGTGCAATGGCCGATGGGGCACCATGAGTGAAAGAAATTGAGGAAAAACTGCAGGCACACACAAACTTAATGAGTGTATCCCATTACAGTCTCTAAAACAGTTTTTCCGATTCACCTCCAATTTGGCAAGAGAAACAATTCTCCTATGAGAAGAGACTGCAATGAGAAACTTCTAAAAAAAAATTATTTTTTTAAGAAAATACAAAAATAAAGTACACAATGCAATGTTTTTTATAAGAACGGCCATACTGGGTCAGACCAGTGGTCCATCTAGTCTAGTATCCTGTCTTGTAACAGTGGCCAATGCTAGGTGCTTCAGAGGGAATGAACAGAACAGGTAATCATCAAGTGATCCGTCCCCTGTTGCCCATTCCCACCTTCTGGCAAACAGAGGCTAGGGACACTATCTTTGCCCATCCTGGTTAATAGCCATTGATGGACCTATCCTCCATGTATTTATCTAGTTCTTTTTTGAACCCTGTTATAATCTTGGCCTTCATAATGTCCTCTGGCAAAGAATTCCATAGGTTGACTGTGGGTTGTGTGAAGAAATACTTCATTTTGTTGGTTTTAAACCTGCTGCCTAATACTTTCATTTGATGACCCCTAGTTCTTGTATTGTGAGAGGGAGTAAATAACACTTCCTTATTTACTTTCTCTACACCAGTTACAATTTTATAGACCTCCATCATATCCCCCCTTAGTTGTCTCTTTTCCAAGTTTGGAGATACATCTTTCACTTACCATACATTGTGTTTTAATCAGTGAAACAGAAAATATCTTGTAGTTTTGATCTTTTTTCAATCTACATTGATTGTGCAGTATGTCTTTGGGTTTCCACTGTCTTGTCTTCTGGTTTCTATTTCTTATCACCTTGATCGATCACTCCTTCAACCCTCATACAGATTGCGCCAATCACAACATGTCTTCCATTCTTCTCTTATCCTGATCTTCCTTCTCCATGTGCGGCCATGCCTTTTCACAATAAAATCTTCCCATCTCTTTGGAGGTCAGCCAAGTGGTCGTTTCAGTTCCTGTGGGTACCACTTGGCTACAGCTGCAGTCCATCGATTGTCAGTGAGTCTAGCTATATGCCCGGCCCATCGCATTTTACTGAACCTGCTTTCAACAACGACATTCTGCACTCCACTCTGCTGTCTGACCACTTCTTTGGGGACTCAGTCGCAGATTGAAATCCCTAAAATTCTTCTTTCCATCACCCTCTCTGTGACAGACAGTTGTTGCTCCTCAGTGCCCATGTTTTGCTGCCATACAGCATTGCCAGCAGTACTGTTGAGATGAAGAGGTTGGCACATGTTGCCTTGTTGATTTTTTTCCTTGGAAGCCATCCTTGATAGAATTGAATGCATGCCAACCAGCTTTCTTTCTTCACGAGAGTTCACCTTCACAAGAGCATGTTAATTTCTTGGCTCAAATAAACGCATTGCTCAACTTCTTCTATTTGTTCTCCCTTGACTATTTTTTGGGCTTTTGGCAAGGCATCAGACCGCATACATTTTGTTTTAGAGCGGTTAGTTTTCAGTACAACTTGGCTGCTTTTTGTGTTGAGTTCTTGCAGCATTTTCTGTAGTTTGATAGTGTTTTCAGCAATCAACACGATATCGTCCGCAAATCTGAGGTGGTTTAACTGCTGTCCATTGACGAGAGTTTCGGTGAAACCGTGTCTCCTTGCTTCACACCTTTTTTGACTGGGATGCGAAGGGGAGTATCGAACAGCTATATCCGTAGTACAATCAGTTTGCTTCCTTTAGTAGTTTGATGTAGTTTGTGTCGATGCCCTGTTCTGCAAGAACTTTCAGCACTGCATTGATCTCTATGCTGTCAAATGCTTTTTCATAGTTGACGAAGGCAATGCATAAAGGGAATTTGTATTCCCTTGTGCTCTCCAATAGCTGGTTTATAGTGAAGCTATGGTCTATTGTGCTGAAATTCATTCGAAAACCTGCCTGCTCTCTTGACTGCTGCTCGTCCAGACTCTGTGAGACTTGGTTTGTTACTATTTTGGTGAACAGCTTGTAGACATGTGAAAGCAGGCATATTGGACAATAGTTCTTTAGAACTTCACGATTGCCCTTCTTGTACAGCAAAATGGTGTTGGACTCCTTCCAGCTAGATGGTATGTTCTGCATTTCCAAGTAACGACTAAACCTCTGAGCAAAGGTTTCACAGAGGTCTTGGCCTCCAGCTCTTATTTTGGTTGTCAGTCAATCTTTTCCTGAAGCTTTTCCTTCATTCATTTGATAAACTGCATGTTGAACTTTGTTCTACGGCGGTGGTGGAGAGCTCAATCAACGAAAGGCTGCTAAGAATCTCAGGAGCCAGAAAAAGGGCTCTCAGTGTGTACCTACAACTACAGGACACTGACGAGAGATGACTCAATCAACTTTTTTTTTTATAGCACAAATTAACTCTCAATTTGGGGTGTGTGAAATGGTCTAAAAACAAGGTTGATTCTTCCCATTTTAACCCTTTCAGTTTGGATTTACTGAGTCTTCCAAGCAAGTATGTCAAGTTTCTGAACATATAAATGAATTTTGAGCCACAACCTGTTGACAGAAATGTAAGAGTTAAGACCCTGATTCAGCAGAGCACTTCATCTGCTTAAGTCCCAGTTAATGCATAAATTATGTATTGGTTAATCAAAATAATTGTTTATTAAGTACCAGTCAAAGAAATCGGTGCAAATCCATCGGAGATAATGAGCTTTCACAGATGTCAGTCAGAGTCTAACTTGGCTTGCAAAATCTTTATAACAGTGATGGTGTATAAGATGGAATCAACGAGTTTTTATTCTCATAGTTCAGGCTGAGTTTGCAAGGCTGACAGTCAGAAAAAAATATTGTAAACTGAGCAGATTTGAAAGATACTAAACATGGAACCCCACAATAGCATTTTAAAAATTCACTTTAAAGAGTACAACTGCACTTTAATAGCAATTATTTGTTATGGAATAGCAAAGGAAAGGCAAAGAATAATGCAAAATTACAAGATATGATGCTTCCATTTCACATTTTAAAATAGAGTAAATTTTTTTTGAAGAGTAGGGTTTTTAACAATGTAGAAAACTGAGGAAATCCATCAACTTCATGAAAGTTGTTTTTGTTTGATTTATTAATTAACTGAATCTGTCACAGATGTTTTTGTCTGTGCTGTAAGAAAATACTTTAAATGATTCAAACTAGACATATGAAAACAGCATTCCTTTTGTTGTTGTCAAAGATCGAGTATGGTAACATGTCTAGATGGCTTTTGAAACATCTGATACCCTGAAGGAATAACATTTATTTCTGTGATTCATGTAGGTCCTGAGGGGAGTATAGATAATAAAAGAATTGAAATATTTCTGAATAAATTAAAGGTTCCAACCATAATTTAAAATGAGAAGGTGAGACCAGATGCTGATACTGCCCCCAGGGAAACTGAGAAGCCTTGAATGATTTGAATTTAAGAAAAGCTGCTGCTGTAGATGGCCTCCTACATGAAGGAAAGGAACCAAATTACAGGAAGAAATATAGCCTTTCAATGTAAAGATACCCCTACAAAGAAGAATTGTTTACTCACTGAGTTGAGATTAATTCAGATTATTCTCATGAGATTTATAGTAGGTTAACGTAATAATAGTTTACTTGAAAGTGAATAGTAATGCTATGTCTCAAAGACAACGATTCAGAGGTTTTTAAATTTAGAAGGAACCATTATCATATCTGCCCTGGTGCATAATGCAGGTCAATGAATCTGACCCAATAATTTCTGCATGAAGCCCATAACTTCTGGCAGACCTACAATATATCTTTTTGGAAGACATTGAATCTTGATTTACAGACTTCAAATGATGGAGAATCTACCACATCCTAGGTAAGTTGTTCCAATGGCTAATAAATTTTCTAGAGAAAATTTCAAATCCCTTTTTTCTCGTCTGAATTTAGTTAGCTTCAACCTCCAACCATTGGATCCTGTTATCTCTTTTTCTGCTAGATTGAAGAGTTTTCTGCTATCAGAAATCTTCTGCATGTTGGTATTTCTATTACATTATTTTCTAGATAGGTCCTTACAGTACCCTCATCTGAATGCCTTTATAGATTCCTAGCAATTAAGACAGACGGGACCATATAGTTCACCCACTTATCTCTGTTGAACCAATAACTTGTGTTTGACTTAAGCATATCTTCCAGAAAGGCATCTTATCTTGATATCAAGACTTGGAGATGGTAGTTTGTTCCAATAGTTAATTCCCTTCATTATTAAAAAATTGTGCCTTATTTCCAATTTGAATTTATCTGGCTTTAAATTCCAGCCATTGGTTCTTGTTGTGCCTTTCTTTGCTAGGTTAAAGAGCCCTTTAATTCCTGCCATTTTCTCCCTGTGACGGTACTTTGAGCAGTGATTTCACTATGGTCTATCTTCTTTTTGAGAAACTAAACAGATTGAGCTTCTTACGCCTTTTACCATAGGCCATTTTCTCTAGGCCATGAATAATTTGTGACTTTTCATTGCACCCTCTCCAGTTTTTTAACTCTGCCTTTTAAAAATGTAGACACCAGAGCTGAATGCAGTAATCAAGTATCTGTCACACCAATGCTATGTACAAAGGTAAAATCACCTCCCCACTCCCCTGTTTAGAAATCTAAGGATCCCATTAGTCCTTTTTGTCACAACATCACACTGGGAGCCCATGTTCATTTATTTGTCCACTATTACCCCTAAATCCTTTTCAGAGTTGCTGCTTTCCAGAATACAGGACCCCATTCTGTAGGTATGATCAACATGCTTTGTCCTAGATGTCTGACCTTGCATTTGGCTATATTAAAACACATTCTGGTTGGCTGAGCCCAGTTTACCAGGCGATCCAGATTGTTCGGTATGACTGCTCTGCCCTCATCATTATTTACCACTCTGCCAATCTTTGGTCATCCGCGAATTTTATCAACATTGATTTTATGTTTTACTTCCGGATCATTGATAAAAATGTTTAAGAGCTTCAGGCCTAGAGCTGATTTCTGTGTAATCCAACCAGGAACATCACATTCAGTAATGATTCCACATTGACAACTGCTTTCTGGGACAAGGCCAGTTCTGAATCTGTTTAATGTGTGCTTTATTGATATTGTATAGTGCTATTTTTTTAATCATATGTTTGACAAGACCTATTTTCCATAAAGTCTTGTTGACTGGCTTTTAATTCTTATTAATTCTTTATTGTTTGAATCCTGTGTCAGTTGTTGAATTCATTTGCCCAGGATTCTTGTCAGGCTAGCAATGGCCCAGATTCTCTGTGACATGGAATGGAGATTGGATGCAGAGTGGATGAATGGGGCATAATAGGCAGCCAGTTGCAGATCCCTGATTCTTAGGGTATGTCTGCACTACAAGAGTAGTTCGATTTCACTTAAATCGAATATGTGGAATCGATATTGCAAAGTCGAACGTGTGTGTCCACACTAAGGACAGTAATTCGACTTTGTGAGTCCACACTACCGGGAAAGCGTCGACATTGGAAGCGGTGCACTGTGGGCAGCTATCCCACAGTTCCCGCAGTCCCCGCTGCCCATTGGAATTCTGGGTCGAGCCGCCAATGCCTTCTGGGTAAAAAAATGTGTCGAGGGTGCTTTTGGGTAACTGTCGTCATCCGTCCATCACTACCGCCCTCCCTCCCTCCCTGAAAGCGCCGGCGGGAAATCAGTTCGCGCACTTTTCTGGTCAGTGACAGCGCGGACGCCACAGCACTGCGAGCATGGAGCCCGCTGCGACCATTGCTGCAGTTGTGTCCGTTGTCAACGCCTCGCAGCTTATCATCCACCTTTCCCAGAGGCAGATGCAGATAAATCAGGCGAGGAGGCTACGGCACCGCGGTGAGGGCCTGAAGTCTGAGAGTAGTATAGGCCTGTCAGAAAGCACGGGACCCAGCGCCGAGGACATCACGGTGACAATGGGTCATGTGGATGTTGTGGAATGGCGATTCTGGGCCCGGGAAACACCCACGGACTGGTGGGACCGCATAGTGCTGCAGGTCTGGGATGAATCCCAGTGGCTGCGAAACTTTCGCATACGGAAGGGGACTTTCCTGGAACTTTGTGAGTTGCTGTCCCCTGCCCTGAAGCGCAATGACACCAGGATGCGAGCAGCCCTGACTGTCCAGAAGCGAGTGGCCATAGCCCTCTGGAAGCTTGCAACGCCAGACAGCTACCGGTCAGTCGCGAACCACTTTGGCGTGGACAAATCTACCGTGGGGGTTGTTGTGATGCAAGTAGCCAACGCAATCGTTGAGGTACTGCTCTCAAAGGTAGTGACCCTGGGAAACGCGCAGGCCATCATAGATGGCTTCGCCGCGATGGGATTCCCAAACTGCGGTGGGGCTATAGATGGAACTCACATCCCTATCCTGGGACCGGACCACCAGGCCAGCCAGTACATTAACAAAAAGGGCTACTTTTCAATGGTGCTGCAAGCACTGGTGGACCATCGGGGACGTTTTACAAACATCAACGTCGGATGGCCGGGCAAGGTTCATGACGCTTGCGTTTTCAGGAACTCTGGTCTGTTTAGACGGCTGCAGGAAGGTATTTACTTCCCAGACCACAAAATAACTCTTGGGGATGTGGAGATGCCTACAGTGATCCTCGGGGACCCAGCCTACCCGCTAATGCCCTGGCTCATGAAGCCCTATACTGGCGCCCTGGACACTGAAAAAGAACTCTTCAACTACCGGCTGAACAAGTGCAGAATGGTGGTGGAGTGTGCTTTTGGCCGTCTCAAGGGGAGATGGAGAAGCTTACTGACTCGCTGTGATCTCAGCGAAACCAATATCCCCATTGTTATAGCAGCTTGCTGTGTGCTCCACAATCTCTGTGAGAGCAAGGGGGAGACCTTTATGGCGGGGTGGGAGGTTGAGGCAAATAGCCTGGCTTCTGATTACGCCCAGCCAGACAGCCGGGCGATTAGAAGAGCCCAGCGGGACGCGCTGTGCATCCGGGAGGCTCTGAAAGCTAGGTTCCTGAGTGAGCAGGGTAACCTGTGACTTTTAAGTTTGTGTACAGAGAAGCTGAACCTGCCCCCGTTTCTTTACCCAGTCAATGTTGACTATCCTCTCCAGTTACATACCCCCTTCACCCCCTTCCAACACACGTTTAAAAATAAAATGACTTCTATTTTGTTAATGGACACCATTTTCTTTGTTACTGTTTTCGCGGGAATGTTTTAAACCTGGGACGCAGACTGTGGTGGGGAGCGGGTGTAGTGTACTGATGCAAATGACGCTTCTAAACTGCAGGAATGACAGGCTCCGCAGTGGTGGACTGGTTGTTTCAATGGAGCCTGCCAGCCCTGCTGGTGGGGACTGCATGTATGTGGTGGCTATGTGACTTTGTGGCAGGGGGAGGAGGTTTACAGATCCCCTGCTGCGTGGCTCTGTGATCCAGGATAAGGACCGCTGCATAAGATCTGTAACTGCCCTCCCCCGCCACAAAGTCACAGAGCAACCCCCCCCCACACACAGAATATGAAAACCACCTCCCAGACTGATCAGGGTAACTAGTGACTGCACTGTGTGTGTGCCCTGCTGCTGTCCTGTTCAATTATCAACCCCCTTCCCCCCCTTCAGACAGACTCTCCTCTAAAGAACATGATGGAAACAATAATGAACAGAAACATATTTTTTATTAACAACCACACATGAAACTGGGGGGTGAAACTTGGACGGGGGCTTGGGTGAGGCGGGAAGGAAAGGACTTTTCAAATTTTGGGGAATGAGAGCCTTCTGGTGCTTGAGCAGTCTGCAGGGGTGGAGTGAGAGTTTTCACAGACTCTGCCGCCCCTCCTTCTTTGGACTTTGGGTGAGGGGGGGTATGGGACTTGGTGGCGGGGGAGGGCGGTTACTGATAGACTGCAGCGGGGCTCTGTCCTCCTGCCTCCGTTCCTGCAGAACATCCACAAGGCGCCGGAGCGTGTCCGTTTGCTCCCTCATTAGTCCAAGCAGCATTTGAGTCGCCTGCTGGTCTTCCTGCCGCCACCTCTCCTCACGTTCCATGTGTGTCCGGTGCATTTGGGACAAGTTCTCCCTCCACTGGGTCTGCTGTGCTGCCTGGGCTCGGGAGCAGCCCATTAGTTCCGAGAACATGTCCTCCCGCGTCCTCTTCTTCCTCCGCCTAATCTGCGCTAGCCTCTGGGAGTGTGATGCCAGGCTGGGTTGGGAGACAGTCGCAGATGTGGCTGTGGGAATGGGAAAAAGGGAGTGAATTCCTCAGAAAGATAAATGTAGTTGTGAACAAAGAACATAGTCTTTCTCTGTGAACAAGACCATGCACTGTACCTATCACATGCGCACTCAGGACAAGGTCGAATTTTCGGCCCTCGCACTCAGTGCCTGGGGTCTTGCACTGCCGATTTGAGAAGCGGGGCAGGACACCGGAATTTGGGTAGCAGACAGACATGGTAAGCCGTAGACTTGTGGCTGCTTAAAACTTTGATAGTAGCACTGGCCTCCTTTCACATTGAAAGCAATGCTAGTCCCTGCTGCCAGCAATCCGGCAAGCATCAACTTTGCCCCTGTCCCACCCCCTCGCGGCTGTCCCAGGGAAAGATCCCTGTATGCCTCCCCTCTCCCGCCTCCACGGCGTGGCTGTAAACCGGCGGTTACAGTTTTGTAAAGGAACGGACAAGCAGTCCCAATACTAACATTCCCCTACCTAATTCAAAGCAGGTCACCATGAGTGACATCACCCTGATGAGGATCTCAGACAGAGATAAAGAAAGAATGCTTCGGGAAAGCCTGCAAAGACCAGGGCCGTATGCCGCCATGGTCTGCAGGGCAATGATCCCGGAGTACCTGATGGTCTCCTGGCGTGGAAACGTTTCATACCACGGAGGACCCAATAAGGCCGCTCTCCCCAGGAACCTGATGCAAAGGCTTTCCAATTACCTCCAGGAGAGCTTCGTGGAGATGTCCCAGGAGGATTTCTGCTCTATCCCCGGACATGTAGACCGCATTTTACTGTAGCTGCACTGGCAGGGACTAAACAGTAGAGCGGCTTGGGCAGAACAATCATGCAAAACTGGACATTGTTAGATTTGTTTTTAATAGTTGCACTGCCAGGGACTGAAACGTTAAGCGCCTAGGGCAAACTAATCATGAGAAACCCATTGTTGGTATTGTTAAAATTCCTGTTCTGTTAAAAATAAATGTTTAGAGGTTTAAAACACTTACTGCCTGATCCTTCCCCTGATTCTGTGTCCGGGTTAATGGCTGGGGACGGGTGGTAGGGGATCTCTGTGAGGGTGATGAAGCGATCCTGGCTGTCGGGGAAATCAGCGTTGCAAGCGCTGTCGACTGCCTCGTCCTCCTCATCTCCTTCCTCATCTTCCCCGTCCGCTAACATGTCCGAGGAACCGGCCGTGGACAATATCCCATCCTCAGAGTCCACGGTCACTGGTGGGGTAGTGGTGGCGGCCGCACCTAGGATGGAATGCAGTGCCTCGTAGAAACGGGATGTCTGGGGCTGGGCTCCGGAGCGTCCGTTTGCCTCTTTGGTCTTCTGGTAGCCTTGTCTCAGCTCCTTAATCTTCACGCGGCACTGCATTGCATCCCGGCTGTATCCTCTCTCTGCCATGGCTTTAGAGATCTTCTCGTAGATCTTTGCATTCCGTCTTTTGGAGCGCAGCTCGGAAAGCACGGACTCATCTCCCCACACAGCGATGAGATCCAAGACTTCCCGATCAGTCCATGCTGGGGCCCTCTTTCTAGTCTGAGATTGCACGGCTATCTCTGCTGGAGAGCTCTGCATCGTTGCCAGTGCTGCTGAGCTCGCCACGATGTCCAAACAGGAAATGAGATTCAAACTGCCCAGACAGGAAAAGGAATTCAAATTTTCCCGGGGCTTTTCCTGTGTGGCTGGTCAGAGCATCCGAGCTCGGACTGCTGTCCAGAGCGTCAACAGAGTGGTGCACTGTGAGATAGCTCCCGGAGCTATTAGCGTCGATTTCCATCCACACCTAGCCTAATTCGATATGGCCATGTCGAATTTAGCGCTACTCCCCTCATTGGGGAGGAGTACAGAAGTCGAATTTAAGAGACCTCTATGTCGAACTAAATAGCATCGTGGTGTGGACGGGTGCAGGGTTTATTCAATGTAACGGCGCTAAATTCGACATAAACGCCTAGTGTAGACCAGGCCTTAGGAAAGATCTATGTGTGTCTTGGCGGGGTTCTGTAAACCAAGGATTCTACAAACTCTGCCATTTGGTATTTAGAACTTTCTAAATATTTATAACTATAGGTCAGATTCTGATCTGTTATAACTGTCTAAATGAAGAGTAATTTCATTACTGCAATGAAACATTTTTATATAATCATACCCTACAAAGAGAAAATTTTTATTTCCTGAAATATACAATTAATTTAGATTTTCACATGAATTTCTATCGTATTAACCTAGTAATTGTTTATTTAAAATGAACGACTAATATCTGTATTTCACTAATTAGCCCACAACTGGATTCTGAAATCCAAATGCAGCCCTCTGTTTTTCTCCATCTTGGGCTCTCTGAATTAAATGTATATAAAGAAAATAATTTTAGGATAAATGTAAAAGTTTATCATCTTTCCCTTAACTAAACTTCATTAACCCTCTCTTTAAAAGGTTTATTTTATCAGTGAAGGTATTTTCCTTTATCTTTAATTTAAAGCAAGAGTATTCTACTTAGTATAGAACTATATAACAGTTTGGGGTTTTTTTTGTTTGTTTGTTTTGTTTTAAATTACATCCCACCTACAAAAAATGCTGATACAAGTTTTTCAGCATAGAATGCTACCCTGAGTGGAAAGGATATTTCAGATACTAACAGTAAACTTTTATGCTCAGGTTATGCATTAATAGTTCATTTAAAAACTGGTCAAAATTTTTTGAAGAACAGAGAGACCCCAGAGTGGGTACCTATGAAGGGAAAGTTTGCTCAGCCAAGCACAGGTTATTATCTAGGCCTCAGCCTCCTCCCAAATGAGGTATTGGAAATCCTGCTTTATAAACTACATTAGATACTGCGGGAAAAAGTTCAAGTGTCCAATGTTATAAAATGTTGTTACTAGATAGTTAACAACAGGAAAGAATCAAAAAGCCTTTTGTTTTTAAATTATATTTTTAATTTTTCAGGGAGAAGGGATGAAATATTTTGATCAATGACTACTAGACTTTCTCTCTAGCATTTTCATGTTAAGAATTGAGGAGCTTTTGAAATATTGAGATGTAAGTATCAAACTTGAACTACACAGCTTTACTCATAGTATTCTGAAGGCATTGTTCCGGTTAAAGTCAATGGAAAATTCCAAGGCATTGAGGAAAGACGAAAGCATGATGATCTTTGCTTATTTATTTATTTATTTATTTGGTTGTGAGATATTTAAATGTTATTTTCAAGCATTAGGTATTCTCACTTCAGACCATATTTCTCAAACTTCTTAATCTCACCCCAAGAGAAGATTGTTTTCACTCTCACTGTCAACAGTAGAGCAGCTATACTTCAGAACAGATACAATAAATTAGCTGTCAAGAAATCTACCAGTATTACCTTTGGAAGTATAGACCTTGAGCTGTTCTTTATATTGTGCTTCAAACAACAAACTGTTCTTGGGCAATGTTTATTGATAATGACGAGAATATAAGAAAAACATGTTGAGACCCAGATGACATTTAACTGTCAACAAGAACAATAAGTCTGCTACTTCAAGCTTCCTGTGAAGTTTACATATGATGTTTCAGTGGAAACAATAGAACTGTCTTTTGTAGTTTCTCAGTTTATGCTGAAATCCCTGCTTTTTCTTTTGTATTTTATCACTATGCTTTTGCCTATCTGTAAAACTGTGTACTTGACTTGGTTTTTCTATAGCCGTTTCCTTGAATGAACTAATCTTCAGAATTAAATTAAAAATCTTCTTGGGAAGTATGTCTGAAGAACCAGAGGAATAAAATTAAAATATGAATTGAGAAATTTCAGTTTTAGTGCTGTGGATGGCCCTCGACCAAATGGCGCCCTAGGCGAGGAGAGTCTTCAGCATCCCCTCTCTGTTTGTTAAACTTTTGAATACCTTATTTTTTATTGCATTTGTAGCCCATTTCACAACTTTGATGCACGATTTGCATGCATGGTTTATCCCTGTCTCATAAGATGATAAATTTGCATGCTAGGATCTGTAAATCTATATTTATTCATGCAATATAAAAGTAAATAAAAAAATCTGTTTCTTCTAAGCTTAAAGAAACTTTTTTTAATTTTAAGAATAACTGAAATGTACTAACATCAAGAAATTGAACTATGCACCAACATTGGTTGGACCAGTATTAAGTAGTGTTAGAGTAGGTGACAGTGTCACACCTTAACAGCCCCCTACCTCCCGTAGATCCCCTGGGGAGGCAAATTAGCATTGTATATTGCTAACGCTGTTGCAAGCATCGCAAGGCATTTTGGGGAAGGGTTAAAGGTGTTAGTGTGGAATGAAAGAGTCCTTTGCAGGCTGCAGAGGCCAGAGGGGGAAGGAAGAAAAAAGCAGAGAACGGGTTAACTTGACTCTCCAGCTCACTCAGTCAAAAGATAAGGCACCGACTCCAGCCCAAGGCCGCAGCTCACAGCCGACGCTTGGCTGCCTGCCGAGAAAGACGGGGGCCTGAAATCCACCGACCAGCCATGAAAAAGGAAGATGCAGCTGAACAGACCTGCACAGGCAGTCCATAACGAGCGAGACAAGCGAAAGCCAGCATGGAGAAAAACAAAGAGGACAACAAAGTCTAGTCCAGGGGTCGGCAACCTTTCAGAAGTGGTGTGCCGAGTCTTCATTTATTCACTCTAATTTAAGGTTTCGCATGCCAGTAATACATTTTAACGTTTTTAGAAGTCTCTTTCTATAAGTCTATAATATATAACTAAACTATTGTTGTATGTAAAGTAAATAAGGTTTTTAAAATGTTTAAGAAGCTTCATTTAAAATTAAATTAAAATGCAGAGCTCCCTGGACTGGTGGCCAGGACCCAGGCAGTGTGAGTGCCACTGAAAATCAGCTTGCGTGCCATAAGTTGCCTACTCCTGGTCTAGTCAGTGTGTTTTGGAAAAGTTGAGAAGATAACAAAAAGCCAGTTTTGACTGGTACAGAAAGCATCAGGAGGTCCCTGAACGAAACACCCCCAAAAAAACCCAAAACTTAAAACCCTCCTGAAAGCTAAAGTACCTAAAAAATCACAGCAAACCCTGAACATCCTGGGCCCAGAACAAAAACTCCCGTCCACCCCTCCCCCTCTTCTTCTTATGTTACATCCAGGCTTGGCCAGCCTCAGGTAGTGCGGGTGTAAGTATAAAAGTGGGTTAAGGCTTGGGGCACTAAAGCTTTCTTCCTTCCTCTAAGTAACATAACCCCCCCCCCGGACTCTCTGCTGTTATTGTATTATTTTATTAATAAAGCTTTAAAAGCTAAACCCTTGGTGTGCTCCTTCATCCCCTTCCCGAACAATCCTGCAGCCTCAGCCTAATCACCTGACGCCAAAGGCAGATTGGTAACAAAAATCTGTCACAACAGCCTTAGAATACTAATCCTAGTCCTTTAGTTCAAAAAGTCGCTTTTCTCACCTTTGCCCTTCTGAACTGAAGTACAGAGTCAGAGAGCTCCAAAGACTGGCCAATGGCATTTTCAAACAATAAAATAGAATGCGATGTCAGTCTCTCATCAGCCATCGTCAATATGTTTTAATGAGCTTGAGCTTCAAAATGCTGCACTCACCACTCACGACTGTGACCAGCAGCGTGAACAGAATCCTCACAGCTATGCACACATTAGGAAAAGTGTCCTTCAGCGCTGCATCATGAATGAATTGTAGAATTTGGAGTTGAGTGCTTTCTATCTTATAAAATGTGATGGATGTTGTCCAATTCGACATAGAGGTCTTTATCATTGACATCCAAACATTCCCCATGTGTCAGTATCCGGTGAAGGTTCGTACAATTGTTCAAGAGAGTTTTCCTCTCCACCAGCAGCTTACTAAGGTCATACAAAACCTAGCAGGTCTTTTTGTGTTGCTTCATTTGTCCAAATCTTTCTTTGATCGACACTAGAGCAGCGTCAAGTGAGAGAGCAAAAAAAAGCTCCTCCTTGAATTTTTATTCTGAGCTTGCCATGACCTCATCTAAACCTTCATAACCAAACTGTCTCTTCTTGCAATGAATAAGTTTCCTTGAAGACAGGCTCCACCCCTACATTTTTCGCCATTTCTTTGACAGCAGTGATGGCATCTTCAAATCCGTTGTCTCTGTAGGCCGCAACAAAATCAGGCAGCTTCTCATCAAAGTAGTAGCAGTCGCAATGTTAATCGACTGAGTTTATAATGCCTTGCTTACAATGTTTACTTGGAACAGGATATCATGCCAAACCACAATTGAGACCAGAAATTTGAAGTCAATGATCTGGTTTGCCAGGCCTTGTGCCTGATTCCAGCCTCAGCTTTACTTGACTGTGCCAGTTCCATCAGGGCGTCTTAAACCTCAATCACATGGTACCTCACTAGCCTTATGCTGTCAGTGCAGCTCTCCTAGTGAGTGTCAGCGGCTTCATGGTCAGATTTGTAACATTGTCCGTGAGGATCTTCCACCTGATAGTTGATGCTGAAAAATAGGACGTATGTCCTTTGCGGTACTCAGATACTGAATCCGAAGTAGATGAAGCTGCATCTGACACAACCAGGTTAAGGGAATGGCAGCCACAAGGCATGAAGAAAGCTCTTGCATTCAACACAAGGATTCTTTCCTGGATGCCACTGTTTCTTACCCTCATGTTTGCGCCATTGTCATAGGTTTGGCCACAGCAGTCCTGAAGCTTTATTTTATTGTCATTCAAAATGTTCATAAACAGTTTTGTAGACCTTTTCCAGTAGAGTCCTCCACAGAGCAGAAACAGTGTTCCTTTACTTGGATAGAGCCATCCACGTCATTTACAGTAAGATTTGTTGACATCTTTTCACTCTGACTAATGTCAGGAGTGCAGTCCATTATTATGGCATAGTACTTCACTTTGCTGAGCCGCATCAATATATTATCAAGTACCTTCCTTGCCATAAGGTCAATCAATTTGTTTTGAATTATTGTGGTGCAGTAATTGTCCACAGTTTCTTTATGAACTACTTGACATAGTTGTTCATGCATGACATCCTCGTATATCCCAAGGAACTCTGCCAAAACAAGGAAATTACTATTAGTTGTTCACTGAACAACTTATCCAATGAGCCCTGGAAAGCCAAAGTATTCTTTGCAAGGAAGCGGGTAATTAAGATACAGATGCTCGAGCATGTTCCCCCAGTGCTGGGTTTCTACATTAATAACATGCTGATTTTCTGCATCTATGCATTTATTAGCATGATCCTGGACTTGACCTCCATCCATTTGGAGGAGGTTGTAAAATGGCTGGGTGACTTTTCATGTTGCTTCAGAGCATCAGCTAATTTATACCAGTAATTGTACCCAGAAAGTGCAATGATTTGGCATTCTTGTCAAATATTTTGCAACAAAACAGAACACTTTATCAGTTGATCTTGAGTAAACTACCCAACGGTGATTCAGTTTCTCACCATTCTCAGGCATCCTTTTGCTGTGACTTTGAGAAGTGTCGCTTCTGCTCACTTATTGGAAACGTCATATCCTTGATTTTGCCTGGCCCATTCAAAATTGTACAATCAATATTTACAGAGTTTATGATCGCCAGCCCGAATGCAGGATCTGCTCTATCAATTTGTGGTGTGCAGTTTTTCTCACTGCTGTCTTCTGTCATCATGCGTGGCTCATTCTTCTTTATCATTTCTCTCCTATTCATGTAAACCAGATTCTTCTTTATCATCACTCTCCTTTACACCACCAGGAAAACTGGACTACTCTCCATCACTTTCCTCACATTTCCATTCCTTATCTTCAGGTAAATCTGCTAATTCCTTAGTAATAGGACTTCAATCATTTACACTTCACTCCTCAATTTCTTCTGCACTGGAACGAGCTACTGCCTAAAACCTGGTCTGTTTCAGATATTTTCCCAACAAATTTGCCACTTGTTGCAAACTAGATACAACGATGTTTTTTGCTTACTATACTGAGCTCCTGAAGACTTTTTCAGGGGCATCTTTTGTTTTCTTCTAGGAAAAAACAGACAGTATTAGGGAGATCAAAAGTCTATGTTCCGCAGTCTTAGGGTACGTCCAGACTACCCGCCGTATCGGTGGGTAGCGATCGATTTATCGGGGATCGATATATCATGTCTCGTTAAGACGTGATATATCGATCCCCGAACGTGCTCCCCATCAATTCCGGAACTCCACCGGAGCGAGCGGCGGTAGCAGAGTCGACGGGGGAGCCGTGGCCGTCGATCCCGCGCCGTGTGGACCCCAAGTAAATCGATCTAAGATACTTCGACTTCAGCTACGCTATTCACGTAGCTGAAGTTGCGTATCTTAGATCGATTCCCACCCCCCTAGTGTAGACCAGCCATTAGAAAGTTATCAAACATTACATGTTAAGCATGGCAAAAGAAGTAACAGTATTTCTTTCATATTGTTGCATAGATAGGGGTTTGATAGATATCTGTGGCATCTTATTAAATATGTCCTTTATTAGTTGCTACTTACACTCTTCAAGTCTTAAAACACAAATACACTTTCACAATTACACAATAAAATAAGGTTCACAATATTGCAACTGGGCTCTCACTTCTTTCTTATATCTCAGTGACTGGTGATGCCCTGCCAAATACCTGCAAGGGCATGGCTGACAATACTCTAGGAGGTTCAAGGAAAATATAGTTCTCAAAGTCTGGAACCTTCCATGAGATTCTACAAAGGTTCAGAACATTCTAGAAGGTTAATGAAAATGAGTCCACATACAGAATACCTGAAACATTTTACTTCAAACATTCTATTTCCCCCTTTTGTTGCTAACAACAAAAACAGCACCCTGAGCCCAGCGCCCCCCAACCCTGGCACCCTAGGCAGTCACCTGGGTCGCCTGCTCCTAAATCCAGCCCTGAGTAGTGCCCTGGGCTGCAGGGGGCACTTAAGGACTCTCAGAAGCTTTCTTAAAATTCTGCTAAATTCTGTAAAATGAAGAGGATTAGGAGGATTTTCTTGCCTCTTATTCAGCTAGATCTCTTTTTGAATACTGCTAAAATATCCCTGCCTAAGAAGACTTATCCCTCGGGCTCATAAATAATTCTGAAGAGCAAATGCCGTTGGAATGGACCAGATTGCACCAAATGCCAGGTATTTAAAAAAAAAAAAAAAAATTCCCAGGGCAGAGCATATTCACAGACCTCCCTAATCAAGTTTTCATATTCAACATCACTTCCCAATATCTAACTGAATAATGTTGTCCATCAGTATTATAACAGTTGCTGTGATTGCTGGTGTTAAGATTGTACTTGGCCTTTCTACCCTGCTCCTAATGTGCCCATTCTAAGGTCAGACACAACGTAACCCTGAGTATGTTGTCCATCTAGCTCTCAAGGGCAATCTCTTAATTTTATTATCAGTATGTAATGTTCTTAGCATGCACAGCTACTATACAATCAGTAAATAAATACTGAGAGGAAAAAGCCCTATATCCCACTTTAAGCCTGAGAACCAAAATGGAGCATATGTGGGAGTTGCTACTTTGCAGTAAACACAGGAGAATTGGCTGCTAATGTCTGTGAACTCAGAAATTTAAGTGTTCTGTTGCAGGTCAGAGTTGCTGGTTTTGGATTTTGTTTTCTCTATCTGTATCTGTCTACCATAGGCTTTTGTATAAAAGTTTTGTAAGGGTTTTTGTCTGCTTTTTTAGCAAGAAATAAAGGTGAATGCTAGCTTGATATTAGATGATCAAAAATTGGGTGAGGGAGGAGGGAAAATTTGCTTATTCAGATACCCTTTTCTGAAAACATCTTACAATGGCCAGAAGCAGGGGCAGCATTTATAAAAGTTTTTAAAAGTTCTTCTTGTGGATCAGTTTTCATTTTCAGTTACATTTTGTTCCCTGAATTTTCTCCAGTTTCCTTTTACTTTTTTATTACTGGATGCAAATAAAGTTGTTGAAATTCAGGCCTGTCATTTATGTAATAAGATTCCAAGAGTGTCACTCTGAAGCCTAGAATGTCTGTCAGTGTGAAACAAAGGAAACAACTGCAAGCTTGGTTGAGAGCTCTTTTTGTTTAGAATATCACCAGCATACTGAAGCTACAGGGATTCAGTCTGTTACTGTTCAATTTTTAAGAGCTTTGCCATTTTGACTTTATGAATAACATCTGTAAAACACAAGCTTTCAGCTACTAGTTCACTTACAAGTTCAAAGGTGGCTAAGTGCTTCTGGGGTTATGTTGTAATATTAATTACATGTGAGTATGCCTAGAACCTCATATACTCATCTTATTACTTAATTTGAAAAAGTGTGGCCTTATTCCTAACCCTGCCCTGTGAATCTTTTTGTACCTAGGACTCGAGTAGAGCCAATTTGTGCTGGACTGGCCCCTTCTCTGAGTGTTTCCTTCTCCTTTAGAATCTCAGATTTCATCTTTTAAAAAGTTAGTCTCTAGCCTTCAGGGTTGCAAAGAAAACCCTCAAAATGTGAAACAAGTGTAACTGATGCAGCAACACCTCCCTGAGTTTGCAGAGAGTCTGAAACAATAGATCTGAGACCTGTGAACTGATTCATTCATCTAAATGGACACTAACTTACATGCCCAGTGGTGATAAATGTCAGCATTGTTAACTATTTTGTTCTTCCTCAAAGCATGTTGGAAATAAGAGGAACATCCTATTATGAAGGATGAACACAATCTGCTTTGAGTGGCATCTCATTTTGGAGTTTGGGGGAGTCTCAGAACTTATTTTTCCTCAACCTGACCTATGGCATCAAAAGACCAGTGGATAGGTGTGGAGTTCAGTGGAACTTCTAAGCCCTACCAATCCTCGGGGCCCCGCAGGCCTTAGATTGCAAGGTGGAATCTACATGCAGCAAAGTTCATAATGCAGAGGTTCAAGTAACAATCTTTGAACGCAAGTCTTCTGGGTCATGATTCACTTTCTATGGCACTAAGCAAACTGCTAGTAAATAACACTGAAGAGTTTACAAATAAGTCTTATATCAACAATGTTCATTAGAAATATTAAATAGGCTATTTGGCCTGCGGACCTCTAAAAACATGTTATTTGTAAAATATATGGCTCATTAGATTCTATCCCAACTTAAACTTCATTCTTCCCTCCATCTGTAGGAGTTATTATCCTTGGTCTTTCCACTGTTTCTTCACACTCCCTTTTAGCTTTGTTTCTCCTTCCTTTTTCCTCCTTTTAAACCCTCTCCTTCACTTTATTCCCCACCCATGATTTTTGGCAGATGGCTCTTGTCTTGTTTTAAAGTGCTAACATGGCTACACCTGCATTCAGCTCTGAACACCATTTATGTATGTCACAGAAGGCCAGATACCCACGCTATCTGGTACCTTGTATAGTCCCTTATACATGGGCAAAATGGGTTTAAAATGGTACTGAATCAGAAAGGTAGTGTTTGACACCCAATTTGTACATGTGTAAATGACTACACAATTGGAGAAGCAGGCCTGCAGATCGCACCATTGTGATCCATCACTTTAAAACAAACTGTGCACAGGAAATCTCAGAATGAGGGTGTAACAAGGGGTTTGGAGGGCCTGGTGGCCTAGTGGTTGGCATGCCTGACCTCAGGCCCCTTGCTTCCCTGGTTGAGGTGCCTCAATCTTTTAGGTGGTAGGTTGGGGTACCAAAGCCCTCCATCTCCTCCAGGTCCCAGTCCAGGGTCCTGTGGTGAGTCCAGGGCCAGATTAACTCTCCTGTGGGCCCGGGGCTATTAGATTTTGTGGGGCCCCTGAAAACAAGTCTTTTTCCTAATTTAAAATAAAATGATCACAATTATGGCATCGAGGCTATTAACACTATACTAAACGTGCCTTTTAATTAACATAAAACCATTCTGTGGTTACATTTCAGTCTTAAAACATATAGAATATAGTTAAGTTAATTGAAAATAGCCTACTTCTTACCTTAAAACAGCTGTTATATTAGTTTCTTTCTGGGAGGGAGTTTGGGTGCAGGAGGGGGCTCCAAGCGGGGGCAGGGTGTTGGGGTGCAGGAGAGGGTGAGGGGTGTGGGCTCTGGGAGGGAGTTTGCAGGAGGGGATTCTGACCTGAGGAAGGGGGTTGGGGTGCAGGAGGGGGCGTGGTGTCTGTGAGGGAGTTTGGGTACAGGAGGGGATTCTGACCTGAGGCAGTGGGTTGGGGGTGCAGGAGTGGGTACAAGGTACAGGCTCCAGCCTGGAGGTGCTTACCACAGGTGGCTCCCAGCGGGCGGTGCAGCAGGGCTCAGGCATGCTGCCTGCCTGCCATAGCCCCATGCTGCTCCCAGAACCAGCTGGCTCCTAGCATGTCTCTGTGGCCCCTGGGGGACAGCATGTCTGCAGGCGCTCCCCGCGCCTGCAGGTGCCGCCCCTGCAGCTTCCATTGGCTAAATCCACTGCCCTCGGCTACTTCCTACCACTGTCCCTTTGGTTTGGGGTGTGGACCCTATAATCCAATTCACTGGGGTGGCTTTCCCCCAGTAGTGCCCCCTTGTGGAGCTTGGGCGGAGCCCTGCCAGTCCCAGGTTTTTTCAGGAAGGGCAGCCATACATTTGGTGAAGTCAAACCCCACAATGTCTCTGTGCTTCAGTCACCCAGTTACCAGAGACTTCTAGGTCTCCTCCCCAGTCTCCCTTGGTGGGGAGATAGTGCTTATTCCCTGGTGGCTACCTTGGCTGCCAGGTTAGTGACCCGTCCTCTCAGGTAGGAAGACGGCTAGCTCCTGCCTTTTCACCAGTCAGCCTGAACTGAGTCAGACTTTCTCCTTTTCCCCCCTCCAGGCCTGGCATTGGCTACAGATATAACAGGGTGGGGCTAGCTGGGTCCAAAAGCTCTATAACACCTGCTGCGCTGGTGGGCAGTTTCTCCACTTCATCACAGAGGGGTTTCCTTGAAGCCAGGAATGGTGTGATGGAGGGTTTGTCTACACTATGGAGCTTGTGCCAGCATAGCCATGTTGGCATAGCTATATCAGCATAGCCCCCTAGAGTAGAGGCAGACTACACCAACAGCAGTTTTTCTGTTGGTGTAGAAGCACCATCTCCTTGAACAACATTAGCTACATTGACAGAATACCTCTTCCTTTGACATAGCTGAATCTATATTGAGGGTTTTGTTAGCATAGGTATGTCAGTCAGAGGTGTGGTTTTTTTCACCCCTGACCAATGTAGCTATGTTGACATAACTGTTAAATGTAGCAAGCCAAAATAGTTAATTTTTTTGTCCTATATGGATTTGTTTTTGTCTGTTGGATACAGCAATTAACTTTTTTTTCTTTCCTTCTTCTTCTCTAGAACAAGTATAAATGATTTCAGACAGAATAATTAATACCAAATACGGAGTAAATAAAACCCTTCAGGTACTGGGCCAGAGCATGAGCAAGTTGAAGTAGGAATTTCCAGCTGGAATTTACCTCAGTAACTCTCGGAAGAGATCCTTAGATCATCCATCACAGTGGCTCTATAACAGTTGTAATTCCAATCAAATACATCATCCAGGGCATGGTAAGTGATCTTGATTTTGTCTATCTAAAAATGCGCTATAACTTTTTAACCCACAGAACTGATGTGATGATCTACCCACTTGCTTCTAGGTCTACTCAGGGTCCATCTTGTGTAGTAGGGGGTTCGGATTCACAGTTAATTGAATAGGGATAGCAAACCTCTAGATCACTAACTGCTGGAATTGTTACCAGTGTTGAGCTCTCATTTGGGCTTCTTGTAGCTGCCCAGGGCTTCCTGCTGTTCCTTTATGAAATGGGATGACTCACATGAATAAACACTGCAAGCCTGGGTACTAAATATATACACCACAACAGAAATGCTTCTGTCTTTGGGATAGAAGGAAGGATGGAACAACAGCATGTAGAATAACAATAAGTAGAGAAAATTCTGGAAATGGGCAAACTCCTACTCTTATGGAAAATGCTATTGGATTTTTTTAATGTCCTCGTAAAGCAGAGAGAACCTGAATTTTAAAGGTCTTCTATGAAAGAATCTTCACACAGAGAATTGCATGGAACTAAAAATATCCAATTTAGAAAGACTAAAGAAGGCATCAACCCCACTGGAATTTTAATAACAAGTCAGGTCTTAAGAGTGTGTTACTGTGTCCTTGAAATCAATGGCAGAACTCCCATTGACTTCTAAAGTGCAGGGCTGGGCACTAAACCACTACTCCCTTTTAAGTGTGATTGTTGGGAAATAAATTGTGGTGGTGGTGGGGAAGTATTAGTGTTATCCATTACCTGAGCTAGGGTGATCAGATAGCAAGTGTGAAAAATCAGGATGGGGGTGGGGGGTAATAGGTGCCTATATAAGAAAAAGCTCCAAATATCGGGACTGTCCCTATAAAATCAGGACATCTGGTCACCCTAACCTGAGCTGGCAAGAAGGAAAACAATTCCTTTTAGGAATGAATGAATGAATGAATGTCATGGGAGGTTATACCAATTACTGCTGTTACGGCTGCAATATTGCAAACTGGAAGGAAGTTAATTAGGAGAACAGCAGATTAAGGCCCTAATCTTTATTAGTTTACAAGCAAGCAAGATGAAATCAGATTTGAAATGATATATTGAACTACAGTGAGAATGTTCTTCTTCAGTGATTAAAACTGGCACATCACCATTTTAATAGAAGGCTTGTTATATAAGTAGAATTGCAAATGACTGTAAACAAAAAAGATCTAAGTATCTGAACTTAGGTATTTCACTACAAAGTTATATATCATTTATGTCTGACTCTATAAATTGATTACACATTAGTTATATTTTTCTTCAGAGTGTATTTTTGAAGCCTCATTTAACAATATTTAAGTATAATGGGTGAAATTCTTCCTCTTCCTCTATTAGGGAAGCTTTGTACCACTCTGCTGGTATAAAGCTGCTACAAAGCTGGTTTAGCCAGCCACAGAAGCACTGCTCCATTGTAGAAATGATGGCCAGCACAGTGAACTTAGCCAGGGAATGGCAGCATGGGTAGAGTGTCCCTACACTCGGGTGATCACTGGTTGCCATAATTGGGCTTTTGGGGCCATTGGTGGCTGGCACTAGTTGAAGCAGCCACATGTTGTTAAGCAATCAATTTGTGATCACTTAGAGGATAATAGGGTTTTAATCACAGTTGCCAACTTTCATGCGGTAAATAAGCACCCCGACTTTCACATTAAGCCAAAAATCAAGCTAATCCCATTTCAAAACAAGGCCCAAACAAGCCAATCCCTAAGAACCCCAACACTCTATGTGACCAGATTCCCCCGTCGTGTAGTCTGGGACTATGGTGGGGCCCACTGTGCATCCCTGACTCTCTCCCCACATTGCCCCTGCTTGTCGCCCCTTGCCTCTGCTTGCCAGGAGCTGATTTAAAAAAAAGAAGCAACAAGCTACTAGCCAAACAAGCAACAAGCTACAAGCCAAAAACTAGCCAACGAGCAACTCACAAGCCAATTAAGCAAAAACAAGCCCAATTTCTGCTTTTTCCCCCCATGGGTTTGGCATGTCTGGTTTTAAGCAATAGCCAGCATGCATTCATCAAGAACAGATCATGCCAGACCAGCTTGATTTCCTTCTTTGACAGGGTTACTGGCCTAGTGGATGGGGGAAGCAGTAGATGAGCTGTATCGTGATTTTAATAAGGCTTTTGACACAGTCCCACATGACATTCTCATAACGAAACTAGGGTAATGTGGTCTAGATGAAATTACTATAAGGTGGGCACAGCTGGCTGCAAGATCGTACTCAGAGTAGTTATCAATGGTTCGCTGTCAAATTTGGAGGACGTAGCTAGTAGGGTCCCGCAGGGGTCCATTCCGGGCCCAGTACTAGTCAAAATTAATGACTTGGAGAGTATGCTTATAAAATTTGCAGATGACATCAAGCTGGGAGGTGTTGTGCAAGTATTTTGGAAGGCAGGATTAGAATTCAAAATGACCTGAAGAAATTGGAGAATTAGTCTCAAATCGGCAAGATTAAATTCAATAAAAACACATGCAAATTCCTTAGTAAGGAAGGAGAAATGAAATGCACAGCTACAAAATGGGGAATAAATGGCTAGGTGGTGATCTTACTGAAAAGGATCTGGGGGTTATAGTATATCACAAATTGAATATGAGTCAACAATGTGGTGGTTGCAGAAGAGGCTAATATCATCCTGGGGTGTATTAACAGGACTGTAATATGTAAGACACAGGAGGTAATTGTACTGCTCTACTCTGCACTGGTGAGGCCTCAGCTGGAGTATTGTGTCCTATTCTGGCTACCACACTTTAAGAACAATGTGGACAAATTAAAGATAGTCCAGAGGAGAGCAACAAAAATGATAGAGAGTTTAGAAAATCTGACCTATGAGGAAAGATTAAAAAAACTGGGCATTTTTTGTCTTGAGAAAGGAAGTCCTGAGGAAGGGACCTGATAAGTCTTCAAATACATTAAGGGCTGTTTGTGACATACCAGGGTGAAATCCAGACCAAGGAGTAGCTGTCACCCCGTACTGTGACCTGGAGTGCCCTTTAAAATGCCTTGCTGCTGTGCAATCAACCTGGACTGCTCAAGAACAGCATGTAAGTCACTCCTAACTATGTGTGTGTTGCACTCAGATCGTCACACCTTGGCTCTTACCAGCCTTAAAGATTATCATAGGGTGACCCCAACACACTCCCAGTCCCAGATTTCCCCCCAAAACATATGTCCTGTACTGCCCAGTCCTGTCCTGGACAGTGCAAATATATTAAGTCCATTCTTCCTTTAAGAGAAGAATATGCACACAATTTGTTACCCCGAATGGAGTTACCCCAACTTGAACATGCTGGATTAGATAAAACAACAAAAATAGTTTATTACCTACAAAGAGATTGATTTTAAGTGAGTATAAATGATGAAGCATAACAGTCAGAAATGGTTACAAGAAAAATAAAAATAAAATGCTTACTGGTGCCTAACTTAACAATCTTCGTTAGATTCAAAGCAAAGTTTTTTTCACCACACTCCTTCAGCACTCCTACCGCCCAAACTCTTTAGGTCAGGACTCCTCCCTCAGAATCTAACAGCTGCTTCCTTTGTCTCTTCCGGTGCAGTGAATGTGATGGGCAGGGAGAGAGAGGGTGTCTTGGTATCTGTCCCCTTCTTTTCATAGTCCTATCCCACCTTTGAGAAGCATTTCAAGCTGGGAGCAAGATCTTTGCCTCTAAGGAACTGGTTTGGCCACTCCCTACACTTATTTAGAACATACGTTTAGTCACGACTAAGGCTATGATTTTGACATGGAGGTTGCGGAATCAGTGACTTCCAGAGACCTCCGTGACTTCAGCCCTCGGCAGCTAGGAGCTGCAGGGTCCCCCATCTGTAGCTCAGAGCTCAGGGGGCCAAGCTGCCCGGGCACCCTGGAGCTCCTGGCCGCTACGGGCGGTGGGTGTGCCCCAGCAGCTCCCCATTTTGCCACGCACATTTTTAGTAACGATCATGAACAGGTCACAGGCTTCTGTGAATTTTTCTTTATTGACCATGACCTGTCCGTGACTTTTACTAAAAATATGCATGACAAAATCTTAGCCTTAGTCATGATTTCAGCTTATGTTTATAACTTCATATATAATGCTGCTACATGCATTGTGCCATATTATTGATCAGCAAATTGTGAGTTTTTAAATGATATCTCACCAGGTATACCTTGTACAAACACTATTACAATAATGTGTACGGTGTGAACATAGGTATATTCTGTCACACTGTTATAAAGAGGACAGTGACCAATTGATAGGATAAGAAGTAATTGGGCTTAATCTGCAGCAAGGGAGATTTAGGTTAGGTATTAGGAAAACCGTTCTAACTTTAGGGGTAGGTAAACTTGGGAATAGGGTTTCAAGGGAGGTTGTGGAATCCCTGTCATTGGAGGTTTTTAAGAACAGGTTAGACAAACACCTGTCAAGGATGGTCTAGATTTGCTTGGTCCTGCCTCAGCACAGGGGACTGGACTTGATGAGCTCTCGAGGTCTCTTCCAGCCCTTCATTTCTATGATTCTATTTGCATTCCTTCTTAATTAGTATCAGTTACGGTCCCTCACCAGAGCTGGTGTGTAGATAAATGGGTTGAAACTACTTACTGTACTTGGATTACATCACTGAAAAGCAGCTGTAGTAGTGAAGTAGTGAACATAAATTCAACTAACTAAAATTAAGCACTGGCCAAAGGTTGGATAGACTGTAGCACTGTCTCCTTCCCTGGCCTGTCTGGCGCACTTCCTGGGTACAGGCTGTTTGTGTGTTACCCCTTTGTGATGCTGGCAGACCAGGTGCCAGGTCCTACCAAAGCCCTAGGCCAATTCCCTTGTGTATTAGTATAGATCAAAGTGATTGTTAAATACATAAGAGTGTATTTGATGTTTAAACGTCATGAAAACTAAGGGGATGTTGCATGCATTGTTAAGGGTCCTCTCTTGGGGAGCATGGCCTAGTGGTCATGGCTACAACTCCTGACTGCCAAGGGGTTGTGGGGAGGGGAGGCTGGGCCCTCCCACTCTACCAAGCTCCAGCACAGTAGTCTGGCAAGCAAGGCTGCTTAAGACTGTCCTCCTTGGGCCAATTCCTCTTGTCCACCCCCACCCCCACCCCCACCCCCCGGGGTCAGCTTAGTCCAAGGCTTTCCTCTGGTGCAGAAACCCAAAGCACAATAAGTAAAGGGGATTACCAACATCCAAGTTCCACAGGATACTTCCCTTTCAGGTTGTCTCTGGGGTGGGTGCTCCCCTCCGGGAGAGCCACTTTAGACAGCTGTGTCAGAGTCTTAGGCTTCCCTCTGTGGGCTGCAGGTCTGCTTACCTCCAGCTCTGCCACCATTTGGACTGTGATTCACCTGTATGCAGGGGTGCTGGAACAATTTGTAAATGAGGGTGCTGAGAGCCAGTGAACCAAACCGTAAACCCTGTATGTAATGGAATCCACTTCAAGCGAGGGGATGCAGCAGCACTCTCAGTACCCCTAGTTGTGGCACCTATGCCTCTACATATATTTTACCTGCTTTTAACCTCTCAATAACTCTCAGCCCTTTTTCTTAGCTGATAAACTTTTAGTTAGTTTACTATAGAAGTGGCTACCAGCATTGTCTTTGGTGTAAGATTTAGGGTACCAATTGACCTGGAGTAAGTGACTGGTCTCTTGGGACTGGGAGCAACCTGAATGTAGTGTGATTTGTGGTGTAAGTGTCTATTTATCACAAAGTCCAGTTTGTCTGGGAGGCAAGATAGACTGGAGAGTCTAAGGGGACTGTCTGTGACTCCGTGGTAAGACTGGAATTGTGATCTAGGAGTTCACATTTGTTACTGGCTTGGTAAAATGCAATTATAGAGCACACCACTAGTTTGGGGTGTTTGCCCTGTTTTCTGACAGTCTACCCTGAGGTAGGCACTCAGTCTTTAGCTTCTTCAAACAATGTGATACCCTTCACCAAAATGGGTCTGCATGGCCCAACTGCCCTAGGCCCACAGGACCAGTGCTGAGTCCTCACACTCTCCAACAGTATAAGCACACCATTTCTCAGAGCTCCAACCTTGTGGGCAGGGCTGGCTCTAGGCACCAGCGTCCCAAGCATGTGCTTGGGGCAGCACTTTTCAAGGGCGGCATTCCGGCCCTTTTTTTTGTTTTTGGTTTCAGCGGCGGCACTCCGGCTTTTTTTTTTTTTTTTTGCCTGGGGTGGCAAAAAACCTGGAGCTGGCCCTGGTTGTGGGCACTCTGGGTTTGCAGTTCACCTCTTCAGGGACATGTGACAGTGGAAGCAAACAGACACTGGAGTTTTGTAAGGGTTCCAAAACCAATCATCTCTACTTTAGCTTAGCTAGCACAAGAAATATACATATCTACACAAAACAATAAAACACCTGTATACATTGCCTTGCATCAGTTTCCTCGCTATTCTTGAGTGTTCTTTGGGCTTAGGTCAGAGTCCTCCAATGAATCCAGGATCCCCATCTCCTGCACATGACTTCTCCCCCAAATCATGGAATCTCCCTGAGGCATTCAATAGTACAGCAATTTCATAAGATCAACCAGAATCCATAAGTTGTACATTGATTCCCCAAAGCATTACAATATGTATATCAGGATCTGGCCCATGACAAAGTTGCCAATCACTTACACTCTGTTCTCATTACCGGGATGTATGGCTTATATGACTAGGGGAGAAATTAGCAGACATTTGTAAATGTTTTACTGTTTTGAAGAGTACCAAAGGTTTAAAAATAAACCCTTACACTTTTGTTATTTGAAGATGGTTTTATTTTTAAATCTTTCTGGAAAAAATTAATGTATAGTCATATAAAAATAGCTGGAAAAGTACAAAATCATTAAATATTGTCAACATGACTGCAGAAAAGGAAGGTCATGCCCCACTACTTAAATTCCTTGAAAACTGTACTCCTGAGGTACAATTTTTATTTTGGTACCCAAGTTTACCCTGTCCCTTTTGACTTGGAGGTCATTATTTGATCACAATCTAAGGGCTGGTCTATACTTAGCCGCTAGTTCGGCGGCTGGAAATCGAACTTCCTGGTTCGATTTATCGCGTCTGTCTGGACGCGATAAATCGAACCAGGAAGTGCTCGCCGTCGACTGCGGTACTCCAGCTCAACGAGAGGAGTACCGCGGAGTCGACGGGGAGCCTGCCTGCCGCGTGTGGACCGCGTCTGAACCGCGGTAAGTTCGAAGTAAGGTATGTCGAATTCAGCTACGTTATTCACGTAGCTGAATTTGCGTACCTTACTTCGACTTGGGGGGTAAGTGTAGACCAAGCCTAAGTTTCAAGAGGATGCCAAATTGTGAAGAACAACAAATAAAAAGAAGAATCATATATACAAGAATATAATTGTTAGATTGTCTAACGGCTTGTAATAATTGGAAACAAATGATTTCACTGCACTGAAAAAAGTCTAATAGAGACTTTTGTCTTGGAAAGATATTTTGGAGTTATAAAAATCCCAGGGTATAGTGGCAGTGAAGAAAGAAAACAGAATTCTATGCAACTACTAATACACTGCAAATCAAAAGCCTATTATGTATTACTTGTATTACAGTGTTGCCTAGAGGCACCAATGGAGATCAAGGTGCAATGTTGCTAGGAAGTGTAGAAACACATAGTGAGAGACCAACTCTGGGCTGAAGAGTTTCCAATCTAAAAGCAGAAGACAGAAAGGGTGGGATTAAGTAAGCATTATTTTCCCCATTTTACAATGGAGAACTAAGACACAGAAAGATTAAGTGACGTGGTAGGTCTTTGTCAGAATCAGGAATTATCTTCTGAGTCCAATTCCCAATGCCTTGTTGTGGTTACATCCATGTGGAAGTATTATTAATAAGACTACACATGGTTGTGTGTAGCACGTTTAAATAATTTGGTGCCATATCTACCTGACCACACTGCTTCCAACATCTCCACCCATGAAATTCCATCTCCCTGTCAGACTGATTCTCTTAGCTGATATCTGTGCTAGCTTCTCCCTTATCTTCAGCCTCAGTTCCTAATATGTTTTTTCCTGGCTAGTTGGGAATTATCTGGGGAGGTAGCAGAAGAGGATCTTTAGGGTGGGTTTTGCCTGCCCTGTTTTGAGTCTGTAGAAATATTACCATTGCTATGGATCGGATCAGCTTAGCCTTTATGTGTGAGTTTGAAGAGCTAGGTTCTATTCCAAGACCTGGCTTTGCCACAGACTTCTCTTAGGACAGTCATTTAATGTCTCTGTGCCTCAGTTGCCCCTATGTGAAAATGAGGACAATAATACTTCCTTACTTCACCAGAGTGCTGTGAGTATAAATACATTAATGGCATCTCACAAAGATCACTTATAATACATTTATTAAATATTAGGGCTGTCAAGTGATTAAAAATATTAGTCGCGATTAACCGTGCAATTAATCGCGCTGTTAATAATAGCATTTATTTAAATATTTTTGGATGTTTTCTACATTTTCAAATATATTGATTTCAATTACACCACAGAATACAAAGTGTACAGTGCTCACTTTATATTTTTGATTATAAATATTTGCACTGTAAAAAGGAAACAAAAGAAATAGTATTTTTCAATTCACCTCATACAAGTACTATAGTGCAATCTCTATCATGAAAGTTGAACATACGAATGTAGAATTATGTACAAAAAATAACTGCATTCAAAAATAAAACAATGTAAGACTTTAGAGCCTACAAGTCCACTCAATCCTACTTCTTGTTCAGCCAATTGCTCAGACAGTGAGAACAGGCATTCACATGACACTGTTGTAGCCAGCGTTGCAAGATATTTACATGCCAGATGCGCTAAAGATTCATATGTCCCTTCATGCTTCAACCACCATTTCAGAGGACATGCGTCCATGCTGATAACTATCCAAAGCAGAGCGGACCGACGCATGTTCATTTTCATCAGCAGAAGGTTGATTTTCTTTTTTGGTGGTTCAGGTTCTGTAGTTTCCGTATCGGAGTATTGCTCTTTTAAGACTTGAAAGCATGCTCCCTACCTCATCCCTCTCAGATTTTGGAAGGCACTTCAGATTCTTAAACCTTGGGTCAAGTGCTGTAGCTATCTTTAGAAATCTCACATTGGAACCTTCTTTGCGTTTTGTTAAATCTGAAGTGAAAGTGTTCTTAAAATGAACAATATGCTGGGTTATCATCCGAGACTGCTATAACATGAAATATATGGCAGAATGCGGGTAAAACAGAGCAGGGGACATACAATTCTCCCCCGAGGAGTTCAGTCACAAATTTAATGTGTGTCATCAGCATGGAAACATGTCCTCTGGAATGGTGTCCGAAGCATGAAGGGGCATGTGAATGTTTAGCATGTCTGGCACACGAGCCAGTGGGTGAACCACTGGCTCGGAGAGGCTAGCCCCTGGCCCAGCCCACCCCTTCTGCCTGCGGCCCCATCCCTCTCTCCCCCTTCTCCCCCAACCCCAGATCCCTGCCTCCCCCCCCCTGCAGCCATCAGCCCCCCCAACCCCGGAGCACCAGGCTGGTGGGCAGCACCCTGGAGCACTGGGAGGGCGGGCAGCCCAGCTGCCCAGAGCACCGGGCAGGCGTGCATTCCACCCCCTCACACCCAGCCCCAGAGCACAGGGTGATGCATGGCCCCCAGCCCCTGAGTACTGGGCGGGCGGGTGGCATTCGGCCCCCCCAGAGCACTGGGCAAGCAGGCAGCCCCCCCCCCACACCCTAGAGCACTGGGCAGGTGCGCGGCCCCCCGGAGCACTGGGTGGGTGGGCGGCACATGGCCTAGCCCCCCAGAGCACTGGGCGGTGCGTGGCCCCCCCAGAGCAGCACTGGGCAGGCAGGCAGCCCCCCCACACACACACACCGTAGAGCACCGGGCGGGAGCACCAGCCCTGGAGCATTGGGTGAGTGGACGGGCAGCTTCAGCCGTGGGGCACCGGGTGGCAGGCGGCCCCCCCAGAGCACTTGGTCGGCAGACGGCACATGACCCAGCCCCCCCAGAGCACCGGGCAGGTGCAAGGGCAACCCTCCCCAGCCTCGGAGCACCAGACCATGTGCGGCCCCCAGCCCCGAAGCACCGGGCGGGTTGCGGGCAGCCCCCTTCACTCTCCAGCCCTGGAGTGCTGGCCGGTATGACCCCAGTGCCGGGGTCCCCCTCAGCACTGGTCAGCCCCAGCTTAGTGGCGTAGCGAGGTTCTAAGAGCAGGGGGAGCAGCCTGCCTGGGCTGGGTCCAACTACCAGCAAGAGAGGAGGGAGCCTCTGGAAGGAGTGTGGGCAGGGCCACGAGGGGCTCTTTGGGGAGGCATAGCCTTCCCCTGCCTATTAGACACGCTGCCTATGCTGGCATGCAAATACCTTGCAATGCCAGCTACAAAAGTGCTGTGTGAACTCCTGTTCTAACTTTCAGGTGACATTGTAAATAAGAAGCAGACAGCATTATCTCCCATAAATGTAAATAAACTTATTTGTCTTAGCGATTGGCTGAACAAGAAGTAGGACTGATTGGACCTTGTAGGCGCTAACGTTTTACATTGTTTTGTTTTTGAGTGCAGTTATGTAACAAAAAAATCTACATTTCTAAGTTATGACTTTCACGATAAAGAGATTGCACTACAGTACTTGTATGAGGTGAATTGAAAAAAATATTTCTTTTGTTTATCATTTTTAGTGCAAATATTTGTAATAAAAATAATATAAAGTGAGCACTGTACACTTTGTATTCTCTGTTGTAATTGAAATAAATATATTTGAAAATGTAGAAAAATATCCAAAAATATTTAATACATTTCAATTGGTATTCTATTATTGTTTAACAGTGCGATTAAAACTGTGATTAATCAAGATTAATTCTTTTAATCGCAACTGATTTTTTTGAGTTAATCATGTGAGTTAACTGCGATTAATCGACAGCCCTAATAAATATTAATAGTTGTCTAATCTCCCTTTGCCCCACTTCCACCCCAGAGCCTAAACATATATGCTGAACCATCCTGTAGAATGGTGCAATTTACTCCTCTCTCGACTGCCACAGGTTCTGTCACCTGGTGTGGAGGGGAGACAGGGCCATGTCCTACTTCTTCTTCATCCCTTCTTGTCTCCTTTGGGTGATTATTGCCCCAATGGGCACATGCAGAGTAGTTCCCATACTCCCCTGAGTGCCTCTACTAGTATTACAAAATTGCTAGTTAAAACATTGTTGTTTGTATTGTTGTTGGAGGCTTGTTGGTTCCAGGATGTGAGAGAGACAAGGTGGCTGAGGTAATATCTTTTACTGGACCAACTTCTGTTGGTGAAAGAGACAAGCTTTCGAGCTTACCCAGGTCTCAGAAGAAGAGCTCTGTGTAAGCTCCAAAGCTTGTCTCTTTCACAACCAGCAGTTGGTCAGCTAAAAGATAATATCTCACTCACCTTGTCTAATTAAAACATGTTAATTAACACATTTTTAAACATGATGCAATTTCCTAGTCTAGAAATAGTTTTACACTGATGTAACCCCAATGACTTAAATGGAGTTACTCCTGATTTTCACAAGTGAAAGGCTCCAACCCTGCAAATACTTAAGCATAACTTTACATGCGAGTGGTCCCATTGAGTTCAAATGAAAGAATCTGGCCCCTCAACTTTTCATTATATTTGGTCCTTTCTGGCCTTAGAATCTATGAATTTAAGATTCCTGGTCATACTGAAGTATGTAAAGATTTTATTGAATTAATAAATTTTTGGACATAATTTATCATGCTGTGTTAGAATCATTGTTATAACAGTTTACAGTCTCAGGTGAAATAAAGGCCTCTCTGGTAAAATGGCTGTGACTAAAGTAGCAATATTAGTGTCAAATAGAATGAGGTTGAAGCACACCTTAAAGTACTTGTTCCTGGAATCTTGTTCTGTTTGGAAGATCCATAATGCCAATACTAAAGTCATCTATAGTTATGTGCCATATGGTAAGCACTGTAACAAATTGGTTATACACCCCAAAGAACATCACTGCAGCACAGAAACCTGCCAAATATATGCCATATTTTCAGCAGTTCAAAAATTCAATTGTCCCCTCAAATCATGCAGTGATAAACTTGCAGACCAGACATCTTCTCTTGTTTTACAGCTGGAACGGCCAGATGGATGAACCAGATGAAATCTCTTTTAACAATTAGGGCAAACTACATAATAAGTGTTAACTCAATGAAGGCGCTTTCAGAAAAACACAGAGGAATTCTGGTACCATGACTACTTCTTACAGTAAAGCAGTCTTTATCTCACTCTTCCCACACCCCCACAGAACTACGGAACTGTATGTAAACATTCACTGATACTGGAGTTGCAATATGCACTTTGCATAAAATTGAAACAGTCTGGGACTTTTACTTAATTCTAAATGGAATTTAACTACACCCGTGTTCATTATAATGAACCCATGCTGCTGGACTGTAAAAGCTGATTTTTATTAGTGACTGAAAAAGCCAAATACCTGTATTCTTGTCCATTTGTTGAATTGTAGAATACTGTGCATATGAATTTTTCAGTGATGAATTAGTTGCAAAATAATACCTGGTGATTGTACTTATTGAAGAGTAAACTCCTTATCCATGCAGAAAGCAACAATTCAAGACTGCAGTCTTCATTCAGATTTTGGATTCTATTATTTTGAACTACAACTGCTTATTGAATTGTCTACTTTAGTTTCCTTCTGTTCAGAGGTGGTGCTACCCTATTGGGGGTCCTAAGCAGGAATATTTTGCCCCCAACACATAATAAAAAGTGAATGGGAGGCTCCCTTGAGCTGCTCACAGGGCCCTATGCAATTGCTTAGTCTGGTTGTGCCTAGTGCTGACTCTGTTTCTGTTAAACCAGAACCCTTTTGTTTCACAAAACTGCAGACTGTTTATAGTGTGAACAAGCAGGATTTGTTTAAGACCTTGGTCCCAACTGGCATTTCTAGGCAGAATTGTAACATAAATAATGAAGATGATGATACGACTGGCTTGAAAGACTTTGAAATTGAGCTGCAGTAATGGAAATCAGAATGGATATGTGAACATATAGGTACTGGGTCTCATTCTTGACTCACTTACAGCAGTGTAAATCAGGAGTAATACCACTGAGGTCAATGGAATTACATTGGTGTGAAACTGGAGTAAGTGAAAGTAGAATCTGTCCAACATAGAGATGCTATAATATCTTAGTACGAACAAGTAGGATTGTATGGGATGATTTTTGGAACCGGGGTTTTCATCAGATACAGTTAGCCCAGTGGTGCCTCACTGGTCAATGAGTAAAGGAGCCTTTTTTCCTTAATTTGATAATTTGTGAATAATATGAGGCTATATATATTTTAGCTGCACATTACAAAGCCTGATGAAGCTCATGCGATTACCACTGGGTTTTGAGAGGGGACTTTATTCACAACCATCCTACTTTAACACACATTACAGTTGTTAATAAAATCATATGTACTGTACAGAACAATTAAAAGTTTGATGTTTTAGGAAGTTGCTTATTTTATGCAAATGGCAGGAAAAAAAGCATTAAATGACACAACACATTTTGATTTCTTATGATAATATTCACTTTAAAAAAACTACCAAGAGATGGCGCTGTGGTCATGCAGTTTAAGTAAAGTGTATGTATATGTGAACTGCCCTTATATTGTAGTTTATTATGGCACTTAGTAATCTTACCTTTATAACACTCCCCTGAGTCAAATGAGTTTGATAGGCTGATTAATATTGTAAGTAGCCTGTTGCTGGAACTGAAATATTTACAGTCAGATATATATTGCCTATCCAAAGAAAATACATTTTTGTTGTAGGGAAATACATTCAGTGGAAAGGTAGAATGATCATAATTTCCATGTGTTTATTAAGGTCATAACATTCCTTAAGGTGCTGTTCTGCTTTGTCTGACTCTAACAAGACACTTTAATATTTTTTTAGCCTTCAGCAAATATAGTTCTCCTAAAATTTACCAAAACAAACAAACAAAACCCCCCAATAACTTAAGACAAACTTCCAATTTATAAAGGAACTGATGGCATTTGAGTGCTTTAATCTGCTTGGCTAGCAGTGGGATTTAAGAAAACAATTAAACATTAAAGCACAATTTCACATTTAAAGTTTTCAAAATACAACAAACATTTTTCTCTTGTGTGTATTTACATAAACATATTTGTTATGTATTCAAAATAGAATGCATCTTACCATTAGGCACCAATTACATACATACAGTACATGATTGCATGAATGGGATAGAAATGGAGGATTTTTTTGCCCTAATGTATATAAAAATGTGCACAGTAGCCACAAACTAAGGAAATATTCTATGACAGAAGCTTAAAGTCACTGAACATTTTTCAGAGGCTGTTGAAAAGTTATTAAACAGCAGAGGCTGGTTGAAACATTTTAGATGAAAGTTTTTTTCCATCAAAAATGCTGTTAGCTTGTAAATGTTTCTCAGATCCAGGGTGGAAGAGAGAGAGAGAGAGAGACCCCACCCAAGAATAGCCAACAGCCTGCTGATTCAGAGCACAGAGACTTGAAATTGGGTCTCCCACATCCCAGGTGAGAGCCCTGACAGTTGAGTTAACCGGGGGTGATAGCTCTCATTTTTTTCAAGAAAAATGTCACAAGCTCTGATGTCACAAGGTCTCATTTTTCTCTGATGTGGAACCAAAACAAATGTCAAAATCTCAATTTTTTTCATGAAGTGGAATAATTTTCCCCCACCAGCCCTAGTAAGCAGTATGGTATTTCAGTTCAAACGGTGCCTAGATATCAGCAAGGCACTATAAATTCTGGTCTTGAAATTGCTAAACCCTGATGTCTACCAACAATAACATTTATCTCTTAGTTGATATCTATTTATTAACTGTCTCGCAAATCTATTACTGCAAAGTAGGGGACTGTTGTCCTTATTCAGGCAAAGCTCATTGAAGTCTATGGGAATGTTGCCAGAGTAAGGCTGCAGGATCAGGTACTGTAGCAATCAAATTGTCTAAGATATTTATGAAGAGCCAGAGACATTCATCTTTGTCTGTTATGCATTCCATCATCTTTGTTTAAAGAGGCTTCTTGGACTAAAGCTGTTGTTCTCCTTGCATAAACAACTATCTCAGAGCTAATGACATTAAAAATCGTGTGTGTGTATATATATCTCCATGTCTTATACATTGCTTTCCAATGGAAAAGTAAATTCTCTATTACCTATATTAATTAATAAAAAGGACACTGTCAGGTAGCATAGGTCTAAAATATAGGTTTTATTTTAATAAGTTTTAAAGAATCGTATATTAATAGGCATCCTTTAATGAAATGTAAAACAATTAATTAAAATCACTTGTTTAGACTGCAACATTTCCCTTCAGTTTTCAACCTGAGCAATGCAACATTGTACTAGTGTTGTTAGAGACAGAAAATGAAATTTTCTAGAAATTGGGAGTCTGCTTTTGTTGGCCAAGCTGAATAAAATGCAGAAAATAAATAAACAGTATAATCAGTGGAAATTAAATGCACAGTTATGTCTGTAAAGCACAGCCCAGTGGTGGAGTTTGTATGCAGAAGCACTCGCCCACTCAGGAGCTTCAGAAAATATTGTGGTTCAGGTAAACACCATGGCTCAGATCTCCTAGGTATGCACTAGTGGTGAGTAATGATTGCACTGAAGTCGGTGCAGACTGCAATGTGACTTGTTCTTTGCACCAGGGAAGGCTCCTATGACTCATCCACTGTGCAGGTGGTGCAAGGCCGCAATAGGCACTAAATTAGATTTTTAACATTGTTTCATTTGTCATCATCTAAGGGAATTTGGTTTGGGGCCAAATGCTAAATTCCTCACTCAGTATTTACTCACTCCTTATACTGGTGAAACTCAGTGACTTAATGAAGACAGTAGAGTTTGGCTCATAACTTTTGACCAAATAGTGACCCTTTATTTTCAGTTGATAGGCTCTAAAACTGGACTTTACCTTGCTTTTCTTATACCTGTTTGTAAAGTCCATGTAAGTGTCTAATATTTGGATGCAATCTTCCAGATAGTAGCAACAGCTATAATTTTACTCCCACACAGAATCCTCCTGGCTTCAATGGAAATACATGCTATACCTAGTAGTAAATGTTTGCATGATTAGGCCTTTTTATCAAAGTAAAATATTTGATGCTTTTTAAAATAATCTAACTATCCTGCCATTAATCTGTGCAGGTAGAACCCTACACCATTTGCAGAATCTCATTATTTTCAGTGGGCCTCCACAAAAAGACAGTATTTGGTCCTGCCATGCGGGCAGGGGACTGGACTCGATGACCTCTCGAGGTCCCTTCCAGTCCTAGAATCTATGAATCTATAAAATGTAAGGATCTGCCCAGGCATCCCTCATTAAGATTGTAGCCAAATAATGCAAGCAGCCCAGCATTCCTGAGCAACCCTCTAACAGCAGCAAAATAGTTTGTATATGTAATGGAGGAAAACCAAATTCTAGTAAGAAAAAACAATACTTCTTTTTCAGTCTTCTAATTATTCTCAGTATAGAAACATTAAAACAAAACAAGGAAAATACCATAATAATGTCCTTTCTAATCAAGCAGAAATGCGGAAAGATATTCTATTAAAGCCCACTCCTTACTCATGCAGAACTCCCATTGAAATTAATTCTATTTGAAACCTATGGGAGCTGTAAAGAGAAATGTCAACAGGATTAAGCCTGAAATTATTTAGCAGTATTGGGCCTGATTTTCCACCCTGTTACCTCACTTACACTGTTGTAAAATCAGTATAATGTAGTCGAGAACCAAGCTCAATAGAGGCTTTTTGTAACAGTATATTTTAAAGTCTAAACCAGTGCACGTGAAACATTCAGAATAGGGGTAAAATGAAATAGAAAATAGAGCTCAATAATGTTTGTAGTGACAAAGGAACATTCAAATTTAATTTACTTTTGAAGAGAACTAACTTGAAGTACAGAACAAATGGCAGAAAACCCAACAACATTCCGGAATTGTAATTGGAAAGGAAAAATATCCATAAAAACACCAAATTTTTCACATAGTTGATCTATACAGGTTTTCATAGCATTTTGTTTAATATTTATTTTATTTTAAATATATATCCATAAATTAACTGATGTTTTCTTTTCCTGTAAACTCCTGTAAAGTGCTCATTCAGTTAATGATAATAAAATTACATTGTAGCAAGACAAATTAATTCAAACGTAACCAGCAAGTAAACCAAACAATAGCTTTGTTTTCATTTGCAGAAGGAAAAGAAACACATTAATTTCTTCACAGCCCATGGTATAATAATACAATAAATTGCATTTTTCTTTAAGAAATATATTATTTAGGATACTAAAAAAATAAGTTTAATAAAGCCTGTGCTTAAAACAGCTGAAATACTGTATGAAAAAAATGCACATTTGATAGCATTTTAACCCTGTTTGTCATCAACTGGATAACATGAGTATGTGATGCTATTGAAGACAGGGCTAATTTTCCTAAGCTATCAAAGCTTCTCAGAGTTAGATGAAGTTTTCTGAGTACATACCATTGGTTGCCATAGCAGCTGTTGACAGGCTAGCAGAGTCACACACAGCTAACCTTTTCACTGACTGGGCTAATACTGCCCTTTGAGGTACTATCTAAAGGATGTATTCCGATTGTAACCATAGAATAATCCTTGGCCATCATTTTAGCCTCTTTTTTTAAACTCTTCATTTGTGCTAGCTGGAGTTGGCTGGAGTTATATGCTAAAGCAGGTATGGTGTTCACTAAAATCAGCTGTAAAGGCTTCTTCTCCTCCTTGTATCGACACTGAATATAACGTGAGAAAGCAGAACGGTAGGTTTTATTGAACAGTGTGTATACTAATGGGTTGACAGCTGAAGAAAGGTAGCCAATCCAGACAAATACATTAAGCAGTCCTCCAATGACTTCTTCATTGCAGGATTTCTTGCAAATGACTGCCATCACATTGGTGATGAAAAACGGGCACCACATCACAACAAACAGAAAGAAGACGATACCAAGAACCTTGGAAGCTTTTTGTTCATTACTGATTGACTGCATAGTCCTCCTTCCTGAATTCCCCAGCTCTCTGTTCAAAGAGCGTTGAAAGAGTTTCTCTGATGACAGAGAACTTTGAGGGAGAAAACTAAATGAAGCAAACTTGGTCTTTGTGCCAAGGTCATTAATGCATAAGGTAGCTTCTTTCTGAAGTGATTTTATAGTTAAAAAATAGGTGACCACCATGATGGTTAAAGGAATGAAGAACGCCACAAAAGAGCCTATTAAGACAAAGCTCTCATCAGCCAGCAGGCAGCTACCTTTCTTGAACACTTTGGAATCATCTTGTAGTCCAAGCACAGGTACTGGCATTGAGATACCTGAAGGTTGGTTAGAAAAAAGAAATAGAGAATTTCATGCACATTAATGATAAATAAATACCAAAAAATATGCATAATTTGACGAAACATGAAGTGTGGTTTACAGTTACTGGGCATAACCTACAACTGATACAAAGTTGTTAGATTAAAAGACATTCCAAAACTAATTCAAAGTACCTAGAAACCACTCCCCAGTGCCTCCAACTCATGTGCACTAGTCTGCTGATTCCATTCCTGTCTCACCCTTTGAGCTAGGACTACAGGGGAACCACAGGGAAAGAATGCTGTTTGTACGTTTTGTCTTGGAGCATCAGCATGTAGTTTTGGGGAAAGAAGCTTCTGTTTGGAGTGTTACTATTGTCACAGCCCTAGTAGAGCTCCCCCGAGCTGGACACTCACCAGATTGCTGGGTTTGGGTCCCACCACACAGTGTACTCTTAAGCTTCCCATGGTCTATGCAGGCTGCAGCACTGTCTCTTTCCCTGGCCTCCCTGACACAATTTGTAAGCACAGGCTCTCTGTCTGGTACCCTTTTGTGGAAATAGGGCCTCACAGCCCAGCTGGCTTAGGCCACCAGGGCCTGTGCTGATCCGCTAATCTCCCCAATAGTTTAAGTACACGCTTTCCCAGAATGCCAGGCTTGTGGGCACTCTGAGTTTACAGTTCACCTCTTCAGGGACATGGGACAGTGTGGACACAAAGAGACCCACAGGCTTTGTAAGGTTCCAAAAAACAATCAACTTTTTTACTTTAGCTAGCACGAGAAATATACAGATCTAGACAAACAATAAAATGCCTATATACTGTTCCCTGCCTAGTTTCCTCACCACTCTAGAGCATACTTTGGAATTAGGCCAAGTCCTCTAAGGAGTCCAGGATACCCCTCCAGCATGTGGCTTCTCTGACACTTGCTCACTCATTCACTCTCTCCTCTCGCTGCAGTCAGGTTTCTTCTTCTGTGGCTGGTTTTGCAGTTAAAAGGACCCCTCTGCTACAAAAGCATACCCCTCTGTTCCTCTCTCCAGCCCCCGCTTCTTTTGTCTCTGAGTGTCCCTCTGAATTCCTTCCAAGTCTCTCAGGCTGTGTCTAGACAAGGCTAAAAGTCCTGTGGCTGGCCTGGGTCAGCTGACTTGGGCTCACAGGGGTTTGAGGTGCAGGGCTAAAAATTGTGTAGATATCTGGGCGTGGCCTGGAGCTTGAATTTTGGGACCCTCACCGGGTCCCAGAGCTCAGTCTGGATCCTGAGCCCCAGCGTCTTCACAGCACTTTTTCAGCCATAAGCCTGAGCCCCTAGACATACCCTCAGGTTCTGTGATAAAGACCCAATGCTAACAACTGGTCTCTTAGTTCTTTTGTTTGAGGATTTTCCACTCTCCAAATTCCAGCGCCCTGCAGAGAAATTGGAGAAAACTGGCTTAATCTAGGCAGGAGTTACTCTCTGGGTAAGATCTATTTAGGTCCTGATAGACTATAACAATTGGCCTATTCGTGAATAGACATGTCAGCACCACTCCCCTGGCTCCTTAGCACAAGTAGTGCTAGGCAGTACACAGTAAAAGACAGTCAGAAAATATAAAGGCGCAGGCAGTTTATAAAATCAAACTGGAATTCATAGGTTGTACACAGACAGATTACCCAAATTGTCACAACTATCCTAGAAAGGGGTTGCAGTTACCCTTGCAGAGGCCTGGTTGAGAGGGGTGGGAGAGAGAACAGGACCCTAAGGGGATTTTTGCTGTGCTTGCTGTGACTGGGTGGAGGTGATCTTTGGCCAGGTAGGGCCACATCCTCTCTTCCTGGCTGACAGATCCAGTTTGGTTGTCTTTGTACAACACAACCCCCTTTACAAAACCTGTCCTTGGTGCAGGACTGAATATTGTTTCTCCTATAGAGCTGTGGTCTAATGGGCTTGATGGAGGTGAAGCGGTCCAAGGTGAATGGAGTTTACCACTTGGCCCTGCAATTTATTACATGAGTGTAACTCAACATATATTTCAAGGAAAGACAGCTAACGTTTGCACTGCTGTCCTTTCTCCTCAAGGGTTCTTCTGGGAGAGAGCAACTTTAAGTTGCTCGTCGTGCTCCAAAGGAGCCCCATTGACCCAGGGGCCTGGGGGATGCACGAATCCCAGGCTGCTTTATTGCTGGTGAACCAGTGGAGCCCAGTGCTCAGTGTTACCCATATAGTTAACCCCTTCTCTGATTACTGCTGTCATCCCTGCCAATGTTGACTTGACTTGAACTTGAACTGTACCAAAAACAGCAGGCATTTCAATAAAAAGACCATGGGAGGTTACCCTCAAGCCTCCTACAAAAGATTTATCCTCCCCCCTGCACATCACTCAGTATTTTTAGCCTAGTTAGAAGCTCTTAGCCAGAGCGCTTTAAATCTCCAACTGAAAAAGGCCCAGCAGCAGCCTTAACTCTCCACAGCAGCCCCAGAAAGAAGGGAGGAGGCAATGTGGATTACAACTGAGAAAAGCATTTAAGAGAGCAGCAGGAGGTGGAGGGCAATTTTGAAAATAATGACAAGAGGGCCCAGGTTTCAGAGGCGTGATCACTACTATCTTTGTTGATGTAAAAACTTTTATGACACAATTTCACACATGCAAACTTACCCTACTGGGCAAGAAAACCTGGTTTTCTGAAGGAGTCTAGGGCTTGTCTACACTACTCGCCGAATCGGCGGGCGGCGATCAATCCAGCGGGGGTCGATTTATCACGTCTATAAATCGACTGCTGAGCGCTCTCCCGTCGACTCTGGTACTCCACCAGAACGAGAAGCGCAAGTGGAGTCGACAGGGGAGCGTCAGCTGTCGACTTACCACAGTTAAGACACTGCGGTAAGTAGATCTAAGTACATCGACCTTCAGCTACACTATTCACGTAGCTGAAGTTGCGTATCTTAGATTGACCCTGCGCGGTAGTGTAGACAAGCCCTAAGAGGGTGAAGCACCCAACTGCTATTGGGTTTCAATTTGATAGCAGGCTTGTGGTGTTGCCCTAACTATTTCTGTTGTATTGTTGTAGAAACCTAATAACTCAAACGTAACCTACACTAAGAAGCGTCAACCTCATGGAGAATTTTACAGCAAGGGACCAATATGACTAGAACCCCATGCAACCCAACTGAAGTTACAGGGTATGTAACTCAGAACATATTTCTGGCCCACAGCCTAGTCAATTCTACATGAATAGGCATCTACCAGAAATATATTTGTATGTGATGTTTGAGTAATTAGAGGCCCAACTGTGTGAGGTGCTGAGTACCTATTGTGAGATGCTGAGCTTTCTGAATTCCAAATGACTTCATTGGCAAATTGAATGAGAGTTGAGGGCACTCAACAGCTCACTATTAGGCTTTAAGCACGTACAAAAATACACCAATCAGAGCAATACCATAAGTTCCCCCATCCAGTTCTGCCTTGTATAGATAACAGCAGTTCTCTTTTTCTCATTTGATTCAAGGAACTACTGTGAGCTGTGTAGATAAAATACAAAACGGTATCGACAGAATAGAGTCCTTGCACTGCTGCAGAGCATAATGATTCAAAAGAGCAGGAGTGCTATTAAGATGGTTAATAGTCCTAGAAAGTTGAAAATAACTGCAGGCTTTTTCAAGTACAAAGCCAGAGACAAACTTGTGAAAAGGTAAAACATCATGAACAAATAATCCAGTCAGTCTAGGCTACCTTAAATGGGCATCATAAAATGTCAAAGATTCATTCATGAGAACTGGGATAAAGGCATTGGCAGATTTCCAGTGTCACAGTTTACTGCTTCAGTGATTGGTAAGGAGCTTTATTATCCATCTGTTTTGTTTGCTGTTGGCGATTTCTGGAGAATTTACGTCTTCTTAAATTCAGATTTCTTACTTTCAAATAACCCCATCACTGTGACTGAGCGGACACTATCTTCAGTTTTTAACTGCAGTTTTCCCATTCCATTACAGTTCCCTTACCAAATGTAATAAATAAGATTCACAATATAGATTTGGCATTGCCAGATGTAGCTGTTACATCTGTATTGTGCAAAACTGATCTTCAATTTAAATGATGCTCCAGCCATGTGGCTAATGACTGTACTATGTTCTATTGTATGGGAGACCCCAAGTTTGATTCCCAGTCCTGTTCTTTCTTTTCCTGCATTGGCAGAGGCTGGAAATGCTGCCAGATATTAAGAGGCAGGAAATCTTACATTGCTCAACAGCAAGCTTTCTGGTTAATTAAAGTGTGCGAATGACAGAATCTAATTAGGCAAAGGGAGTAAATTCAAAAGCAACAAATTTAAAATGATTAATAAAAGGAAATGCTTTTTTAACACAATACATAATTAACCTGTGAAACTCACAGCTAAGGCTATTATTTTAGTAGGTGTTTTAAACACAATCACATGTTTATACGATTAAGAATGTCATCCACATTTACACTAGCTGGGATACAACTATAAAGGACATCCGAACTCATGCTTCAGGAGTGCATAAAGGAACAGCTCTGGTCTAAATTTTAATCATTCGTTTATTGATTGATTTATAAAATATGCATGTGTTTATAGAAGTTAACAATCATAAATTAAAAATAGAATTGACAAAAGTTAACTCAAAAATAATTCCCTCTCCCGCCAATCTACTCTGCAGGATGCATACTATGGAAAAGCCTGAGCAAATAGATAAGCAATGCAGCATTTCCTAAAGGACAACAAATTTAAGCTTTTTGGAAACAACGGGGAAGCAAATTCCAGTCTTTAGGCTCTCCCTCTGAGAATGTCTTGCTCCTTGCCCACTGGGGGACTTTTAGCAAGGGTATTCCAGGCAGGGCTGCCCAAAGGGGGGGACAAGTGGGGCAATTTGCCCCAGGCCCCGCAGGGGCTCCCACGAGAGTTTTTCGGGGCCCCTGGAGCAGGGTCCTTCACTCGCTCCGGGGCCCCCGGAAAACTGTCGCAGGGCCCGGGCCCCCCGAACTTCTTCCGTTCCGGGTCTTCGGCGGCGGGGGGTCCTTCCGCTCCGGGACCCGCCGCCGAAGTGCCCTGAAGACCCGCAGTGGGGGGGTCCTTCCGCCCCGGGACCCGCCGCCGAAGTGCCAGGTCTTCGGCAGCAATTCGGCGGCGGGGACCCCCTGCCGCCGAAGACCCCAGGCCCCCTGAATCCTCTGGGCGGCCCTGATTCCAGTGCATGTTTGGACAGGTGGTCTCTAGGGATGCATCTTACTCACTGAAACTAATGGCAATACTCCCATTGACTTAAGTGGTAGAAAGGGAGGAGGAATAGCTCAGTGGTTTGAGCATTGGCCTGCTAAACCTAGGGTTGTGAGTTCAATCCTTGAGGGGGCTCTTTCGGGATCTGGGGCAAAAATCTGTCAGGGACAGTACTTGGTCCTGCTGTGAAGGCAGGGGACTGGACTCAATGACTTTTCAAGGTCCCTTCCAGCTCTATGAGATATTTAAAAAAAAAAAAGTCAAGCTCTAAGGAAGCCAAACTACACAGGACTTTATAAAACTGGACTTTACACAGAGCTTTATAGGATTCTGCCCTCAGAACAAATGGGCAACCAGTGTAGTATACAAAGCACAGGAGTTATGCTCCATAAGAAGAACACCATTAAGTAAGGGCCTGATCCAAAGCCAGTAGAAAGACTCCTATTGATGAATTTTGAATCAGGCCTTAACTGGGTGACCACTGGGTGACCACATTCCATATAAGCCATGGGTTTTCCAAGGATAACTCCCTCGAGTATACATTACAGTAATCCAGACTTAGCACTGACCAAACTCTTTACACAGGATCTGTATTTGATAACAAAGACTCAACTTTTATCATGGATTACAGGAACTCACTGAGTTTATCCTGTAGAATGCAGACCAATTCATTTATTTCTGCTTGATGATCTGGACATGAAGTGTCTCACTCCTTACAATATTCTTGATCCCATATTCTTGCTCTTGGTGACTGTAGATTTATGTTGAGAAGGCATAGGGAATGTCCTGAATCTTCACATCTCAAGATCAGAGAAATCAGTTTCAAAGCTCAATATGTAATCACTGATGCAGAAGCTCACCCAATACTACCAGCTGACGAAGAGCAGGGAGGGCAATATTTTGAAAACGGAGTACGTATTATAAATAAGAGACTCTAAATATTATACTTCCTGTGGTTTAAGGGGATTTGTTTATGATTTAAAACAAATAAAAAGCGATTGTCCAAAACTCTAGGTGCTTTTAACAAACCATAGAACATAATGCATACAAAGTAACTGATAATCCTCAACCTCATGGAACAACTAGACCAACAAAAAGGCTATCTCAATATATCAAATCTCAACTACTCCAAATCAAAACAATACTAACCGTCATGCATTTCTCCCCAAAAGGCTGAAAAAATTGATAAAGGGCATGGTTTCCTGGTATTCTCTGGTTGCTTTGCAGACACAGCAATCATAAACCGAGTTTAACTGGACGAGTAAACTTGAGTTTACAGCTGCTTTGCAAAACCAGCATAGCACAAAACAGCTGGAGTGTACTAGTAAATCTGAGCTGGAATTTGCCACATGTTCTGAAGATCAACAGATTTGAGCTATAAAGGGGTGGAGAATGGAGTGAATTCTAAAGTCAAGGTCCCCTCAACACCCTGCCATCAGTTCCCTCTCATTTAAATCTGGGAGCTCCAACTCAAGGTCCATCACGGCAGCAGTGTTAATTTAAATTGGCTTTTATACTGTGTGAGCACTGTTACATATGTTTAAGAACTGTCTGAAGTACTATATACACATTTTTAAATTTTGTTAAATTTTATCTGTAACAAAATTCTGCCCCTTTGCTCACCCCTAAATTAAAAAAAAAAAATTATCACCTGCCTAAATCTTGGCCATCACCATATTTCAGACATACTCAAGCAATGGGCCAAATTGTGGCCAGCGTTGGGGACCCTGCAGAGTTGCACTGCCTGGAGGGAGCTCAGGGAGGGATTGTTACTCAGGGAAGTGCAATCTGTCCTTCAAGCAGCTCAGTGTGCCCAGGTACTGCCCAGGTTGCCCCACTTTTTGGAATGGTGTAATTTGCACCCTGCAAAACACTTGGGCTTCTCTGCCAGCTGGTGCTTTTTTTGGAGTGATGTGTACCCACAGGATGCCCTCAGGAAGTATCCTCTGTCCTCCTTTGAGTGCAGTGTCTGCAACTGTGATTGGGCCTTGCATTGGGAGCACATGGGTTGGGAAAGTTGCTTGTGCACTTTCCTTTACACACCCACACAAGGGCCACTCACAGTCTGGCTCTGGCTCTCTACTGGACACGTGCAAGTTACACAACACAAGTTACACCATTATATGAGCATTTTTTTTATATGTTTATCTGACTTTTGTATGAATCCAAATGTATTGTCTGAAATCCTGCCCAGCTCTAGTAATGACAAACCTCTCTCTTTAATGTTATAATTTCATCTCTGCCCAAATGCTGCCAGCCTTATATTAACTCTAGTTCCAGCAATGCATTTCTCTTTCTTAGAACAAAAGCATCCAGTCTAGCCTAAGACAGCAGGGCTTCGCTTCCATTCTGCTCCTCTGTCACACTGCACCAAATCCCATTCTGCACCCACTAATTACAGCTTAATGTTGGTAATCAGAGAGGGGCATTTGGCATCCCTTTGCTCTTGGTTGGCAATATCTTGGGATCACAGATTCTAATCCTATCCAGCCACTTCATCCCTCCCTTGTAAAGGATGAGTTCTATGAAGTTCATGTTTGGTCTTTAGACCATGAAAACTGAGGTGAAGATTTTCAAAGCTGCCTAGGGGATTCCCATGGGAATTGGGTGTCCAAAATCTCTAGGTAGTTTGAAAATCTCCACCAAAGGTTCTGTCTGCTCTGTGTGAACCTTAAACATCTCATGACTCTTTTAGTAAGTGTAGTGTAAATTTCCTCTCACTCACTCTTGGACAGTGCATAATATGCCAGCTAGCTGCCACCCTGTACCCTCGGAAGCGGCTGCATTTCAATGTGTGTGTGTTTATTATTATTTCTTCCACAAATCCACAGAAAATATCATCTTACAGATGGATTTCATATAGAGCTAGTAGGACGCAATGCCTGATACTATTTCCTTTTAATATTTCAATATTCCCTACAGAGACATAGGACAGTATTCCCTGACATCTTCCCCTAAGGCGCCATCTACACAGGAAAGTGTACAATAAATAAAACGTTGCTCCTAAATTTTTCATATTACTCCTGTGAAAGTAGAATGAATTATATTGTAAAAATAGAATGGATTAAAGAAATGCTGTATGTACCTTTAAGCAGAAATAAGGAATGCTGAAATACAGGTGTCAGGAAAAGGAACATTAAGACATAAACAATGAGTCCACTTAAGCTAATGGTGAAACATCAGCCGGAGATCTGTAAAAGTTAGTAAGAAAATTGAATATGTATGTCTAGCCTTGGGTAAACTTGTCAGTTCTGCTTTCTTTGTTCTCTTGTTAAGTTCGCGCCCTTTTTATCTGTATAAAATAAGGTAGTGTGGGTCTTGGAGGGTGCTCATGTTATCTGGGTGTTATTAGCAGAGCGCTGTGCTAATAAACCAGAGTGGTCTGACAATCTGTGAGTCCTGAGTCTAACTTTGACAATTTGGAGGTCCCACCGAGATGGCAACCATCTTCACTGGGGCCGTGTGATTCCTGACCGTTTTTGTAGGACGACCGTGGCAGCCGGCACCTGGGCATTCGGCCCGAGCGGTCATCCTCCTGAACGGAAGGGCGCACGACCACAGTGAAGTCTACCCCATCGAACCTGTTGGTTCCCACTCTGTTCTGGTAGGGATCCCAGGATCTGACATCAGGAATCTGGTCAGGTAATTATTTCTGTGTTTTGTCCGGACTGAGGACTGTCCTGTCTCTGTGTCTATCCGTCCTCCTGTGGAGTGTTTGAGTCTGGGTGCCATCTCCGTCTGGGGATCGTCTGACCAAGGGGTTCCTGTCCCCGCAGTCTGAGTGAGTGAAATCTGCACACCGCACCTTGGGTAAAACCCTTGGTGTGAAAGCAAGGGCGATTGAGGCAGTAGCCTGTGGGCTCCTTTTGTGTGTTGCACCGGGCATCGCTCTGATGAACCCAAATTTCCTTCTTGTGTGATTGGTGTGTGTAAAGTCCTCCTGTATTGGTAACCAGACGTCTAAGTCGGGACAGTTCCCTAAAGGAACGCCGGCTCATTTTATGTATTTTAGGAAGGGTCCAGACTCCTGTAAATTTCTGGAAAAATGGTCTAGGCTAACTCAGAGGAATCCCAAAACTCAGTGGCCACTGTTAAAATCTTGGAACAAAGACCGAGTGGACGTCTTAAAGGACAAACTCGGCCAACCTAAAATTAAATTGGCTAAAGGAGAGGTTAATTGTTTCATGCAGTGGTGGGAAGAGGCAAATCGTAGGTGGACAAAATCAAAACTCGCCTCTCTCAAATATTCAAATAATAAGTTAAAAGCTTTATTAAAAGCCTCCTCTCCCACCACCAGACCGAGCGCTCTGCCTTACCCCGTTCTCCGAAAAAACAACAACCCCGGATCGATCCCAACCCCCTTCATACTCCCATCTCATTGTAAAAAGGATAAAAAGCCCCATGTTCTGTTCCCCTTCATTGTCTGCCTCAGAAACTGATTCTTTAGTGTTCCACTACCAATTCAGCAAGGAGGGTGGGCTCCTCAACTAGTCCCCACCCTTCCTGGTCCCTTTCCTTAAACATTTCTTTCAAAATTGTGAAATGACCAGAATATCACTCACAAAAACGGTTCATTGGAAAAAGCACGATCGGGGCCCAGACAAGCAGGCAAGCAACAGATAAAGAAACTGAAAAACAGGTTGGAAGCCCTAAGGGCATAGTGTCAGGAGTAAGTGCAGGCATGAACCCCTGGAACAATACTTAAAATGGTGAAATCTGAGTTGATAAAGGTGTCATTTTGGGAGATAAACAAGTGATTTAAGGAAAGAGGGTGAAAAGTTAACTCTACAGAGGTTGGAGAGAATTAAGCAGTTAAACTTTGTGAAAATGTTAAAATGGACCATGTTAAAGAGAAACAGAATTCTTGGTTTCTTTGCAGTCATTCTAAAGGAAAAATGGGCCCTTTTCCAGAGGAATGTCTGTAAGTAATCCAGGTAAAGAGACTATCTAATTAAAATCATTTGACTATGAACAATTTAGTCAAATTTGCTAAAAGAACATGGGGGGGGGGGTTCTATTGGAACTTAACTGCCCCAAATGTATAAAGGTAATGTAATCTATGTACAGCTATGTAAAAACAAAGCCGTGTAAAAGGGATGTTAAGGAAAAGAAAATGTGTATGTATCTGTCTGTCTGTGGAAATATGTTTGAGGTTTGTAGAACTCCTGTATTGTAGGTTTAAGATAAATTGGTTTTGTTTTGTTTATAATGCCACTAAAAATCCATTTGACTCTTTAATTCAAAGTTGCAAAACTGACAGACCTTTTTGCCAGACACAGGTAATCAGTGTTGGTTGGCTTTGGGATTTGGTATTTAACCCTTAAGGGATAACTTGACTCTTTACAAAATTTAAAATGTTTTTAAATAAAGACCAAGTCAAGGCTGCAGCAGAGCAGTCAAAATCAGGAGAATAGGAAGAGATTCTGAATTCTTTTTGTTTGTTTTTTTGTAACAAAATTGCAGATGAGAGCTGTAGTAAAAAAAAAAAAAAGACAGTGCCCCTCTGAAGCAACAGCAGGGGTAAGGTGCGCAAAACAAAAAGAAGCAATGTTAGAAACACTGAGCCTTAAAATGGCTCTGTGTAATCAGACTGTCACTTTCATAAGGGCACATTAAAACTCTGTAAGAACAAAAGAAACAGTTACACCTTATGTAAAAATTAATATGGCTAATGTTTTAAAAGTTAAAGTATAGAAGGAATGTGGAGACATGTGCAGTGTATATTATAGAGGGGGGTAAAAGAAATGCAAACTAAACATGCTACTTAATTAAAATCCTATTAGGGCTCCAAAGGAGCCACAATAGATTGTGTTTTCTTTTTCAGATCTCTGTGTGTTTTGGAAGCAAGAGTTAAAAGTAATCAAAACTCTGGTAAAAGTTAATTGTGTTCCTTTTAAGACAGAGTCTCTGAGCTCTGCTGATGGCTTTGAATCCAAAAGCCAAGCCTGTGTTGATGCAAATTACCTAACTGATAAAGGAAGGAGAGAACTGCCAGCACAAAGAAACTGCAAATAAAGGACATACCTCGTCAGCAAACAAATTGTCCAAATAAAAGGCATGGTATAACAAGATACCTTTAATTGAAATAAATTTAATGTTAATAGTACCCCTGTAACAATGTATAGTGTGTATGATTTTTGGAAAAATCCTTTATGGTAATGATGCTTTTCAGCTATTACCTGTGAACAAACTTAAAGCTTAACACAGCAGGAAAGACATTGTAAACTTGGTCTACTGTAGAGGAAAAACTGAGGTACACCACCTCATGGATTTAATGACTGAACAGTGGGTATGCTTATCCATGCCTGTTGCTCCACAGCCCTGTAGTAAAGACATCTCACTAGGATTCTGTATGTGGGATAAAATGAATAATGAGACCAAAGTACTGTATAATGGGCTATGTGTCTGTGTTAATTCTTGGGAAAAAGTGTTTTAAAAGAATGGAAGTGTTAGCAACCTTCCAATAGACAAATGTAAATGTAATGTAAGTACTGTGTTTAAAAAAGGTAAAAAGGTAACATAGTTCCTAAAACAAACAAAAAGGCAATGTGGGAAACTGAACAATTCATATTATACATGCAAATGGCAACATGTTAAGAATTGCCACTGCAGAAAGACATAACAGCTTACCATTGGTATAACATATTTTCTGAATGGTCTCCCACAACTACTGGCATACTAATGTTACTAACCCTAATTGTTTTTGGTTTTAAATTGTATGTGATTAATTGGAATGTTTGAAATGTGCTGTTGGATAAAACAAATGTATGCAAAGCTAGAGTCACAGGCCCAAATCACCTCCCAGTATTTTCTATTATGTGAACTAAATAAGAAGTGACACTGGCGATTAATAATCTTAGTGTCAAAAGGGGGATATGTAGGAGCTGGATTTTATAATGTACTATGAGAAAAGGGGGATATGTAGGGGCTGGATTTTATAATGTACTATGAGAATTAATGTATGATTTGATTTCATCCTGTCAGCCACCCTTTTTGAATAGCAGAAAGGAATGACAGACCAGAACAATCCTTATGACTGATTATGGTCACCCTTTTGTTTTAGGATAAGTTATAATGTCTACTATGGTTTCCTATATGTATTACAAAGTAGGCACTCTAGTTAAATATACATTTCTTTGTTTTAAGGTTTAGTAAGTAAGAAACAGGATTCTCTATTGTGTCTATGTTAAGTAGATTAGAGGAACATTAAAGGCCTGGGTCTCAATGTAAATTGGCTTAGTTATTGATTGTAAAACTTAGCAAGGTTTGATTTGCAATGCCTTTTTGCTCGATATAAAATACTACTGTTTGTATTCTCAATCTGTGTGAATGAGGAATATATGCATCAGGAAAAGATAAGGTGTGAAGGCCATTGTTATAGCCAGAGTCAAGGAAGAAGAAGTAAAGAGACTTAAAGGACATCAAAGAATCATCAGGTACTGCTTACTACCCAGACGGCTGTTAAACTGTCTGGTATCGCAGCATGGATACATGCTTCGCAGTGTAAGAAGGCACCACCCCCAGCGAACCAATCATCACCTCAGGACCACGCAGAGTCAATTTTGACTCCAGAAGAAGACGTATAGGAACAGCCTGCAATACCTTACAATCTACACTCTCGTAAGGGTTGCCAGAAGCAGACGACCTAAAGCAAGGCCCAAAAAGAAGCAGTAGTGAGCCTAGCACTGCTGCCTGGCGGATGTAAAACCGTGACTGCGGTTCCCTCAGTTGAGGTTGTCAGAACCAGAAGGACCTTGCCTCCAACATGCGCCTCTGGTGGCGCCTGTTCCTTGGCTGCTGGTGTCTTAAGGTCTGGGGAGTCCACGATGACAATTCTTTTATCCAGCAGCAAGTGTGGATAGCTCAGACCCTTAATATTTCTAAATGCTGGGTCTGCAGCCACATCCCAGCCACTCTCAAACTGGTGTTCCTGTCCTGGCAATCCCACTCAATTCCCCAGACCTCACTGGAGGACCTCATCCGTTTAACAAAACATGGAACAGCAATGACACTTGGGAAGAGGTGGAAATAAATGTATCTAAATGGATAAGTGTGGTGGAGGGAAAAGGTCATTGGTGTTGGGTGTGTAATGGGACAGGGCTGGATCTAGGAAAAAGCCGTTGCCTTCAGCATATTGTGGCCAATGGTGTATGGAATTATTCGAACAAAACTAAAGAGTGGCGGGCCGGGTATGGGGATATGAATTTTTTTCTGGACCTGGGATCAAACAGAAAAATCAATCTCATGTTTCCCCTACAGTAATCTTAGTGAAAACAATAAAATTTTTCAATGCCATGCAAATAACACCACTCCTCGTAAAGAGAATTACCCTGTGCCCTTTGGAGGATATTACTCCTCCTTTGCAGGCACCTATGTGACAAATGGGTGCAACCGACCCTTCCCGGCCTTAATAGGCCATCATTGGGTTTGTGGGACCAAAGCTCATACTGCGTTATCAGCTAACTGATCAGGTATCTGTTATCCCGCCCGACTCTTCCCACAATTCCGAGTGCTAGGGTCCTTCCCATGAGAATGCCTCAGTAATTTCAGGCGAAGAAGAAGGGACTTACCAGATGCCCAATGGTATATAAATAACATAAGCCCCTTAACCTGGGAAGAGGCCATTGGCGGTTCCCTTATCCCACTTGGGGAAGTAATATACCATGCAAAAAGGCTCCTGAGGTTACAAGCAGTAGTTGAAATAATGGCAAATGAAACTGGAGAGAGTTTAAAAGCCCTGGCCAAAGAAACAGGGGTGATCCGACAGATGGCCCTCCAAAACCATCAGGCATTGGACATAGTGCTGGCGGCCAAAGGAGGGACCTGTGCTCTCATTGGAAAAGAATGTTGTGTGTTTATACCTGACGACACCAATGAGGTAATAGATCACGATAGCCACTTAAAACAAATCACATATCTTCCCCATGAAGAGCCGAGTTCTTTACGGAAGTGGCTAAGTAACCTGTTCAATTTCTCTGGCATAGGAAACTGGTTGTTTCAGGGAGCCCTGACTATCCTGTTTGGAATCCTAATAATTTTTGTATGTTTTCAGTTAATCTCCTGTTGTATCCAGAATTGTGTGAGGTATGCCACCCAGGTGACTGCCCCAAAACAGAGTGCTAATATGATGATTTTGAATATCGCTGATGAACAAAGAGATAAAGAACGGTTAATATGTGGAACCCAGTAATTGTTGGTCATAGCGTAGCTTGACCAAAAGGAGGGATTGTGAAAGTAGAATGAATTGTATTGTAAAAATAGAATGGATTAAAGAAATGCTGTATGTACCTTTAAGCAGAAATAAGGAATGCTGAAATACAGGTGTCAGGAAAAGGAACATTAAGACATAAACAATGAGTCCGCTTAAGCTAATGGTGAAACATCAGCCGGAGATCTGTAAAAGTTAGTAAGAAAATTGAATATGTATGTCTAGCCTCGGGTAAACTTGTCAGTTCTGCTTTCTTTGTTCTCTTGTTAAGTTCGCGCCCTTTTTATCTGTATAAAATAAGGTAGTGTGGGTCTTGGAGGGTGCTCACATTATCTGGGTGTTATTAGCAGAGCGCTGTGCTAATAAAACAGAGTGGTCTGACAAACTGTGAGTCCTGAGTCTAACTTTGACACTCCCTGTAGTCATAACTTACTTTTCTATACAAGTACACATGACTGGTTTTATATAACTCTGACCTGGAACTTTTTATGAATTCATATAAATCATTTAATGCTACTGGCAGAGCAAATTACTTAAGACTTTTCTCACCCCTTTAACTTTCACTTAGGGTAACCTGATTCCAGCTGGAATATTATATCATATAACTACTGAAGTGACTGTTTTCTGCTGTCCATGAGAACTTTCAGAAAGCATATTGTTTAGCCCAACAGGAGATATATACATTTACTTTTTTGTGGGGCTTGAAGAAATTATTGTAAATTATTGCAAAATAATGCTAGATATTGCGCATTATGGAACAAGAAAAGACTGAGGGTGTGTCTACACGGCAATCAGGAAGCGTGATTGGTGCACATGGGTGAAACTAGCCCATTCCACAGCCGATGCTGCCAGCTGCTTCCCTGCTATTGTTACCCAATCTAGCTTTGATCTAGTTAGATCAAGTATGTCTACATGTGTTACAGTTACACTTTCTGATTGTACTGTAGACATAGCCGGAGTCTCTGCCCCAAAATGTTTACAGTCTATGTCCTTAGATCTGCAGTCTGTTTCATGCAGGTACAGAAGCACTTGCATAGAGTAGTTTGTAGGACTGGGACATGTGTTAAACAAGAACAAACCAGGAGAAGATGAACGCTATAGTGAGGGATTAGATAAGAATGAAGGCAATATGATTACCCAGTCACTGGGATGACTAATGCATGCATCTTGAGGTTTACATTTTTTAAATATCCACAAATAGACTAAAGTTTATAAATCTCTTGAAGGTTTGAGAAAGGATTTAAAGGAGGAGGGTTCTCTGTGAATTGGAAATAAGAGCATGGCATAAACGGGTTTGGGGTCTGAACCAAACCCCACTGAAGTAATTGGAAAGACTCCTGTAGCCTTAGGGAGTTGAAATATAGAGCACAAATATCTTCTGATATGGACACATTAGGATTTGAGTTGATTACATCTCATAAACTTAGCAGGATTTGCCTAAGTCAGTGTTCGGAAGGGAAGCCTTCAAGGGAATAAGAGAGTTGCAGGAAGTTATGCTGTCTAGTCATTAAAGTGCAGGACAGGGAAGTAGGAGATCAGAAGTGCTGATTGGCTGGTGGTGTGGCACAATTCCTAGAAGTACTACTTTTTGGAGCAGTATTGCTAATGTCATGTCTACACTGGAGCTGGAAGGCGAAATTTCCAGCTTGAGTACACACAGAACCATAGAAATGTAGGGCTGGAAGAGACCTTGAGAAGTCATCTACTCCATCTCCCTGCACTGAGGCAGGACCAAATATACCTAAACTATCCCAGAATTGGACACAATACTCTAGCTGAGGCCTTACCAGTGCTGAGAAAAGTGGAACAATTACTTAAATATGACACTCCTGTTAATACACTCCATAATGATATTCACTTTTTTTGCAACTGCATCACATTGTTGACTCATATTCAGTTTGTGATCCACTATAACCCCCAGATCCTTTTTAGCAGTACTCCCACCTTGCCAGTTATTCCCCATGTTGTAGTTGTGTATTGACTTTTCCTTTCTAAGTAAAGCACTTTGCACTTCTCTTTATTGAATTTAATATTGTTGATTTCAAACAAATTCTCCAATTTGTCAAGGTCAGTTTTAATTCTAATCCTGTGTTCCCAAGTGCTTGCAACCCCTCCTAACTTGGTGTCATTAGCTAGGACTTTTCAGCTTGGAAAAGAGGAGACTAAGGGGGGGATATGATAGAGGTATATAAAATCATGAGTGGTGTGGAGAAAGTGAATAAGGAAAAGTTATTTACTTGTTCCCATAATATAAGAACTAGGGCCACCAAATGAAATTAATGGGCAGCAGGTTTAAAACAAATAAAAGGAAGTTCTTCTTCACACAGCGCACAGTCAACCTGTGGAACTCCGTGCCTGAGGAGGTTGTGAAGGCTAGGACTCTAACAGTGTTTAAAAGAGAACTAGATAAATTCATGGAGGTTAAGTCCATTAATGGCTGTTAGCCAGGATGGGTAAGGAATGGTGTCCCTAGCCTCTGTTTGTCAGAGGGTGGAGATGGATGGCAGGAGAGAGATCACTTGATCATTACCTGTTAGGTTCACTCCCTCTGGGACACCTGGCATTGGTCACTGTCGGTAGACAGGATACTGGGCTGAATGGACCTTTGGTCTGACCCAGAATGGCAATTCTTATGTAATTTTATAAGCATACTGTCCACTCCATTATCCAAGTCATTCATTTTGAATAGTACTGGACTCAGGACTGACCCCACTAGATACAGCCTCCCAGTTTGACAGTGAAGCATTGATAACTACTCTTTAAGCATGGTTTTTCTCTCATGCCGCCTCCTTATAGTAATTTCATCTAGACCACATTTCTCTTGTTTTCTTGTGATAATGTCATGTGGCATGGTGTCCCATCGAGCTAACATGCTAAGATTGAAGTGTAGCCGCTGCAGCGGGAGCAGCTGGATAGGCTAGCTGCCCTGTGGATGATACCACGTGAGACCCTAGGTACGTAGTCAGGTGGCTTTTCTCTCCCACTACTTGTGCTGCCACAGATACACTTCTGTTTTAGCACACTAGCTTAATCAGAGCTAGCTAAGGTACATCTGCTCAAGCAGGAGTTTACTCCTTCAGCTCAAAGTGTAGACAAACCCTAAGAAGGGAATAGCTACAACATCTTTTTTGTAAAAAAATATAGAATGGGATAACTTAATACCTGGTGTAACGCCACTGAACTCAATGTAGTTACCTCATGGTTGAATTTAGTCCAAAGTGTGTACTCATAGGCTCTCACTAATGGTGTATTGTGATGAATTTCCCAGGTAACGCTTGGTGAACCCCTTATTAGTCTTTATTTTGATGTAATACTTCTAGTTATGCTCAGAGATGTTTCAAGATATTCACAGATACTAGCAATTTGCTCTATAGTCTTTGCTTCCTGGCAGCATCCTTTTGAAAACTGAAGCCCTAAAGCACTTCAGTCTCTGAAGGTAAAAAAACTCATACTGCTTGGAATTAGCAATATGGTGACTTGAACACCTGTGGTCATGATTTACCAGTTGCATGTCCCAAGCCAGAGAAATAGAAACAACAGTTTCCCCTTGATAAGCTGCAACTGCTGAAAAAGTAGAAGATTCCATCAAGGAGAAGGACTGGCGTTACAATTTGCATTCTAAGTGACATGCATCCTTGATTTCCTGCTGCTTGTTTACTACAGCACTTATATCTGCTGACACATAGTACTTTTTCTGCATAGATATGAAGTAATGACCTATCTAGCAGATAAAATTCATCCATGGTTCCTTTAAAGAATAAAATCATGTATATTACATTTAAGGATTCATACCTCCCTTTTATAGTAGGAGGTACATGGATAGTTTAAATTCTGTCTCCTCTAAATCCAACTCATTTGGGTAAGTGAGCATATGCGTAAAATTTCCTGTATGAAAAATTTCCTTTAATAAATATTTCCTTTATATTCCACTCTCTGAACGTGTCTATAAAAATTTGGAGGTTTCTATGTAACAGCTTTCACTAGCTGGTTCAAGTGGATTAATACTCTAGAGACTGTGAGAACTTCCTGCTCTAAGACATTAAACTTAATGAAACTCCTACATTTTTCTCAAGATATACTTATCTAATCTGTATCAAGACAGTATTATATGGTCCCCCAGACAGAGTGACTAATCTCTGCTAATGGAAGCTTATAATGAAGTGCAATTAAATTCTTTATCATAAATATAATTTTTTTGCAATGTTTCATAGAATCATAGAAGTGTAGGACTGGAAGGGACCTCAGAAGGTCATGTAGTCCAGTCCCCTGCACTCAAGGCAGACTAAGTAACAACTAATGAGGCAGCTTTTATGATTTAAGTAATTTACAATAATAACAGCAGGGCAAGACGTAGTATGTGTGTGGCTGAGGTACATTTAGGCCTAGACTAAGAAAGTTGCGAGTATAGATAAGAAAACCAGGCACCTGGCCACCCTAGTCTGAGCATATTTTATCACAGCGGTCACTGCAGGAAACCAATGAGAAGAAAAGTGTTTCTTTACAGACTGCTGTTAAAGGAAGGCCCTGCAAGGTATATTCAAGATTGAATGGTATGAAATGAGTTTTGATTAATACTATATCACAAAGGTCTACAGGCCTCAGGCATGTAAGGTATTTAGCTTAACCAAACAATGCCTCAGGCCTAAAAATAGGCTGACATGAATAGCTAACCAATGAGTGACCCTAGGTCATAAGATGAAACAGTTACAGTAATAGATGTATTAACTGCTGATATTCAAGGAATATATATTGCAATGTATCAGTTAAATCTGGTTAAAATATTGTGGGGATTTTTGGAGATATAGGGTGTCAGCAGTGTGCTAACTACAAGTTCCTATGGTGACTGTGTGATGTAAATGTTAATGAGTATAAGGGTACGTCTATACTTACCTGCGGGTCTGGCGGTAAGCAATCGATCTTCTGGGATCGATTTATCGCATCTTGTCTAGATGCGATAAATCAATCCCGGATCGATCCCGGAAGTGCTCGCCGTCGACGCTGGTACTCCTGCTCCACGAGAGGAGTACGCGGAGTCGACAGGGGAGCCTGCCTGCCGCGTGTGGACCCGCAGTAAGTTCGAACGAAGATAGTTCGACTTCGACTTCAGCTACGTGAATAACGTAGCTGAAGTTGCGTATCTTAGTTTGAAGTGGGGGGTTAGTGTGGACCAGGCCTAAGGGGAATAACAAGTTAGCATATTTAAAACAAGGCACCCCAAATTTAGTGGGGTGTGAAAGTATAGATAAGGAAAAGGTGTTGAAACCTTCATAAATATGTATGAACCTCAGTGGATGTCAGCATAAAACATTGTAACAGTTGTATCTTGGCCTGTGTGCCTTAGGAGATGCCAGGATGACAACCACTGGTGATAATGGACATGATAAAGTTGATGATGATGAGGAAGATAATGACTGACACTCCGGGGTTCCCCAGCAGGAGATGTGAGTGATGCGAGTAATAGGGCTAAACACTTTGCAGGATCTCTCTATCCACTATTGTATTTCAGTGTTTGTGGGATTGTGTATCTATTTAGTGGATTTGTTAATAAGGGATTTGTGATAAATTACAATTGTTTCTCATGTGCTCTTTGGGTCTCACATTCTAATGATACTGGAAATAATTTGCCTGATGTTGTAGCACTCAGGAGACTGAACCCTTATTGATCACTGCAGTCTAAGAAATTAATCAATATACCAATCCACTGCTATGATGATCAATACTCCCCACAACACACCTTTCAAGACCCAGGAGTCCTACACTTTATCCAGTGCATCAAATGCCTCAACAACAACTATGTGGGTGAAACCAGATAATCACTACCATCTCAAATGAAAACTCACACAGAAAAATGATAAAGGACAAAAACACCACATCACCCATAGGCAAACACTTTCCACAAAACAATCACTCCACGTTTGACCTCTCAGTCCTCATCCTCAAAGGAAACCTGTGCAACATCTTTGAAAGACGAGCCTAGCAGCTTAATTTCAGAGCTCTGCTAGACACCCAAAATCATGGACTCAATAGAGTCACTGGTTTTCTGTCTCATTTTTACATTCTATAACCTATTAGCTCTCCTTTGTCGTATGACTGCTGAGATGTTAATTGACCACTTCATTTTGAATGGTTTCTTGTACCATGTGTTAACTGCTTATGCTTCACAATCTGTTAGAACATAAGAACACCCATACTGGATCAGACCAAAGGTCCATCTAGCCCAGTATCGTGTCTTCCAACAGTGGCCAATGCCAGGTGCTTCAGAGGGAATGAACAGAACAGGTAATCATCAAGTGATGCATCCCCTGTTGCTCATTCCCAGCTTCTGGCAAACAGAGGCTAGGGACACCATCCCTGCTCATCCTTGCTAATAGCCATTGATGAACCTATTCTGCATGAATTTATCTAGTTCTTTTTTGAACCCTGCTATAGTCTTGGCCTTCACAACATTCTCTGGCAAGGAGTTCCACAGGTTGACTGTGCGTTTTATGAAGAAATACTTCCTTTTGCTTGTTTTAAACCTGCTGCCTATTAATTTCATTTGGTGACCCCCTAGTTCTTGTGTTATGAGAAGGAGTAAATAACACTTCCTTATTTACTTTCTCCACACCAGTCATGACTTGATAGACCTCTATCATTTTCCCCCTTAGTCATCTCTTTTCCAAGCTGAAAAGTTCCAGTCTTATTAATCTCTCCTCATATGGAAGCTGTTCCATAACCCTAAACATTTTTGTTGCCCTTTTCTGAACCTTTTCCAATTCAAATATATATCTTTTTTTTTGAGATGGGGTGACCACATCTGCACGCAGTATTCCAGATGTGGGCGTACCATGGATTTATATAGAGGCAATATGATACTTTCGGTCTTATTATCAATCCCTTTCTTAATGATTCCCAACAGTCTGTTCGCTTTTCTGACTGCTGCTGCACACTGAGTGGATGTTTTCAGAGAACTATCCACAATGACTCCAAGATTTCTTTCTTAAGTGGGAACAGCTAATTTAGACCCCATCATTTTATGTGGATAATTGGGATTACATTTTCCAATGTGCATTACTTTGCATTTATCAACATTGAATTTTATATGCCATTTTGTTGCCCAGTCACCTTGTGTTTAGCTGTGACACTCTGATTACCTTTCCCAGACGTGAAGAAGAGCTCTGTGGAGCTTGTAGAGTTGTCTCTTTCACCAACAGAAGCTATTACCTCGCCCACCTTGTCTCGTACACTAACATAGACAGTCTTGCATGCAGTAAGACTTAGGCCATGTCTATACATACAGCACTGCAGCAGCACAGCTCTACTGTTACAGCTGCGCCACTGCAGCATGTCTGGTGAAGACGCTCTATGCCGACAGGAGAGAGCTCTCCGATTGACATAAAAAACCCACACCTGCAAGCAGCATAAGCTATGTCGGCGGGAGAAGCTTGTTCTTATGTTGGTGTAACTTACGTCACTCAGGCAGGTGGAATGTTCATAACCCTGAGCAACATTAATAGGGCCCTACGAAATTCACAGTCCATTATGGGCAATTTCATGGCCATAGGATTTGAAAATTGGTAAATTTCATGTTTTCACGTTTAAATCTGAAATTTCATGGTGTTGTAACTGTGGAGATCCTGTAGGGGGGCTCATGGGATTGCCACCCTCACTTCTGTGCTGCCTTCAGAGCTGGACAGAGGGGATGAGGCGATGCGGAGCTATCTGCAGCCAGGAGACATACCCAAGAGCAGCCCTACAGGGAAAGAGCAAGTCCTGTCCTGCCCCAGCCCTGCCCGGACTAGCAGCTAGGAGCCCCCTTTGCTGGGGTGCTCCTAGGAACAAGGGAAGATTGGACCCACGTCTACAAGCCTCCTCCAGCTGCAGGAACCTCTGGGGCTGCTGTACAGTACCAGAGCGTCCTGCAGCAGGAGGAGGCACTTGGCCGTGGGTCTGGTCTCCCCCTCGAGCAGTTGTGCAGGGGAGGGACAAATCCTGTCCCTCCACAGCCGAGCAGGAGCTAGAAGCCCCCTTTGCTCAGGCACTCGTAGGAACAAGGGGAGATCGGATTTCATAGGGAAGGACTTGTTTCATGGTCTGTGTTGCGTTTTTCACGGCTGTGAAATTGCTAGGTCCCTAGACATAAGTTTTGCTGACATAGGTGGTAATGTAGACATAGCCTTAATGGTCCAAATTCAGAGGTGATGTGGGTGTATGCGTTACACATTGGTATTTAGATGTGAGTCTAAGAAGTCTATATTGATGTACGCAAATGTACGGTAACCAACTTAGACCCCCTTTAGACTCACCTCTAAATAGGGACCTCTTTCTGTGTAACAGATGCAACAGCAGCAGAAACAATGCAAATTTCCCTACACTCTTCTACTATGGTGCTGCAGCCGTATCCTGGAAATACCACCATCGCTGATGAGCTAGAGTGGACTCTCATGAACCTCTTAGCAGGACCAGTCACTGGACCCCGTGGAGGAGTGTCTCAGCTTTCATTTTAGAAAAAAAAAATCTCTAGCCCTTTGCCCTGTGAAGTTAGCCTGGAAAACAGAAACCAAAGTAAGCCCATTAGTAGGGTGGAAAGCAATCAGCCATCTGGGCTCTACTGTTGTAGCAGAAGGCTGGGTAGAGACATGCCTCCCGGCCTGTCTAGTCCCAGTCTGGAGACTGAAGAGCCAGTATTGGGAGGGAGGCTGGAAGTCTGTTTCTCTCCCTTCCCTTTTCATCAGTCAGGGGTGACTCACTCCCCCACCAAAAACCTGCCTGATAAAAGCTTCCCTACCTGACCTCTCATACCAACTAGGGGATGCTGGCAGCAGTCAGAGGAACCTGCCTGAGAAAAGCTGCCTTCATTTTGACATCAGATACATTTAAAAATCTGACAGGATAAAATACAACACAAAGAGGATCTGTACAGACATGCTACAGGCTAGTTAGCTCGGAAGAACATGGGTTCAAATAGCATTGTCACTCCCTGTAGTGAAGTACTCTGAAAGATACATGGGGCTGAAAATAAACAGAAGTTTTAAATACACACACACACACACAATAAACAAAAGTTACAGATACACTCGGATTCTTTTTAATAATTGAGCTACAGATACTGTATTCTTGATTAGTAGTCATCTTTAGGCTCTTTCACTACTTAAATCAGACTTTTTCCGACAACGGCCCTTGAGATAATTAAAAATATTGGCTTTCCCTTATGGTCCACCTAAGTCAGAGTTTGGCAAACTTTAGCCTTCAGTTAATGGTCCAAGATACATCTGCCCAACCAATACTTTTAGCCAGCAGGAAATTTGCAGTTAGCATGTGGGATTTGTTGCTGGTAGATGGAAATTAGAGGTGAAGGTTGGTGTAGTTTAGTAACCTGATGGTTTATCTACTGGTATTTAATTTTCATTTGAATGCAACAATGGGTCTGCTACTAGCACTTTCCACTGTGATGGTAGCACTGCATCTGCTAGCAGTTGCTCCTGACCCTCTCCATGCTTCAGCCCTCTTACCTGCAACCTCCCATGCATGTGTGTTCCTGCACCCTGCTTCCTACCCTGTAAGGTCTGTGTGGCAGGTCAAGGGCAGCCTGTAGTGAAGATCAAAATCATAGGTTCAAAATCTACATGTGGAAACATTTCAAACTTTAATTTTTATAATAATTAAAACAAACTTTAATCATTTTGTATAAAGAGTTTGTTATCAGATTAGAAGTAGCCACCTCCCTTGAACCTTGGGAAAATAAGGGGTAGTAGGATTCCCTTTGAAGCCTGAAATGAAGCCCAGAAGCTTGCTTTTATGTGGTGGAGCGGGACAGAAGTTTCAGGGCAGTCAGAAAGCAACTACAGTTCTGGTCTCCTTGCAGAGATTTGACCAGAGCTGGGCTGCTAGCAAAAATCTACCACACAGATAGACACATGCTTTTAATTTTTGCTCTCCAGGCCAGATATTGTGTAATGATGGCCACATAATCAATCAATTAGTAAATCAATGGTTCTTTATCTGGTTCCTTTAAACTTAAATGTTAACCTTAAAATTGAGAGATTGTTGATTAGTTTGAAATCCTTCAAGAAATACATATATTTTATAGCTGTTAATTAATGGTGACAAATCCAGTAACATTTATTGCTAAGCCAAAGCTTAGATAGAAGGCCTTATGCAGCTTCAACAACAGCAACAAAAACTGTGCATTCAGCTAATGCTATTTAACTTGCTTAGGTTTTTTCATGTTCCTGGCAGCAATGGTTTAATTTCTGCTTAGAAGTAGTTATAGTTTTTCAGGTGTCATTGGTTTATGTAAAACAGCTGTTTGCAATAGTCCTACTACTCTAGCAATTTATTTTAATTGAGTTTTAAATTTTACTAGGATTTTTCTATCTTTCTTGCATGCTGGCTGCTTTCCGGCAGCACGCGCGTGCACACACACACACACACACACACACACAGAGCGAGCAAAATGGGATCTAAAAAAATTAATAGTGACAGTGTCTTCCACTGGGTTTCCCCGTATATCCTACTTTATGTGTTTGCCTTTTAGCCTTTAGACTCCTTAGGGCTGGGACAGTCTTTATATATGCATTGTAAATGCTGAATACATAGTCAATGTTTTATAATTAATAACAACCTAACAAATTACTAAAAGTCCCTAGATATTCCGGTAGCATTAGCAATTAATGATTTGACTCCCACAGGCAGTCTAAACCACAAGATCCCCTGCTATGTCAGTTTTCCCTCTTTTGGGCTTATAATTATTATAATTTATTATGAGTTAAATGCTGGCAGTGTACTTAGCTCAGGTTTAATGCTCCATTGAAGTGAATAGTGGTTCCCAAGGGGCTAGATTTTTCTGAATTTCTCCAGCAGTATATCTGGGTTCCTTGTGCGATACTGCAGTTTAATAGTTATTCTCAATCTACTATTAGACTACATTGATACACACTGAAATCAGTATTGCACTACTGCAGAAATTTCCAGCGATGCATTTAATAGCCTTATTGGTATACTCATCCTCAGTAAATTGCATGACTTACAAATTGAGATACCGAGTAGAACTGTTCTAGCCTTGGGCATATGGCCCTCCCATGCTCCCAACCACTGGTCAGTGGTAGAGAAGAGACAGAACTTGGTTGTCATGATTATAAAAGGAGTTTTGTATTGAGACTGTGGGACACAGACAGACCCTGTAATTCTTTCAGACTTCTAGGCCAATGGCTAACACACACAGCTTGTGCTGCTCAGTGTCTCTCTAGGTCCTGAAGTGGACTAAGAAGTCATGGAATGGAATCTGATCGCACTATTTGGTTCATAGTTCATGTTCCATTCTGTTATAGTACCTTCCCCACCATTTCCTTACATTCTTCTAATCCCCATTGTGGCTGTTTGAAGAAGCATGTACTTAAGCTAGTGGCCAGCTTATTATGACGAGATTGAAAATGGTCTAAGCCTGTGGATGGCTAGTTATTGCGGCAGAAGTCTCACCACAATATATTGTTTTGAAGAGAAAATATGATGAGAAGCAGGATGCTGAGTTTTGCTGCTGCACACCTGATGGTCCATGGTACCTACCTTGTTCACCACCATTTACATAAGGGATAATGCTTTTAATACAGATTAAACTGTCTTTGTATCTAGGCTGCCTTTACCACAGTGACATGTCAAACATGAAAGAGTTAAGAGCAGCGGGAAAAAAACAATAGACTATCTCTACCTAAAGTTCACATCAATGTGTTGTTATTTAGGTTCTGCATCATAATCTCTAGGCTCATCTATTTTGCTAAACTGCACAAACCAGTAGGGAACTGAAAAACTTAATGATCCTTGGAGAAAACAAATGGGTACAATGTTTGCTGAAAGGACTTCCCCCATGACACACTAGTTCTACAAATGCAGGCATGGCAAGGCTAAGTGTTCAAGAAAGATGGCAGGTTCGGCACAAGTTTGGACACACTGAATGAAACGTAATCTCCTTTGGTGAGAGTTGTAATATTTACCCAACGCACCTGCAGTAGAAAGCTGCACAAAAACTTTGGGAGGTGTTTTTCCCCCCACCATAAACTAAATCAGCCCTTGATCACAGAAGTGATTCCCAACTTGAAAGAACATTACGAGGCTCAGGTTAGATACAAATTCATAACAAGAGGCATTTTGCTGCTGCTGCTGCAAAAAACAAAAAAACAACAACCCTGCTAATAACCGTAGTGGATGTGATTTAATTGCTCTTTAAAACTCTGCATACTGTGAAAGTTACAGGTTTAGAGGGGCTGTTACAGAAAAGTTCCTTGTGTTAGTGTAGAATCCAATTCTGAGCCAAGAACTGTTTTTATGGAGGCAGAAGAGTTTGATGGTCTTGTTTCCACTGATGGTGCCAAAGAACTTTGTAAGGAGCAGCTGACAAGTATTTCTTAAGTATCAGAGGGGTAGCCGTGTTAGTCTGAATCTGTAAAAAGCAACAGAGGGTCCTGTGGCACCTTTAAGACTAACAGAAGTATTGGGAGCATAAGCTTTCGTGGGTAAGAACCTCACTTCTTCAGATGCAAGGCTTGCATCTGAAGAAGTGAGGTTCTTACCCACGAAAGCTTATGCTCCCAATACTTCTGTTAGTCTTAAAGGTGCCACAGGACCCTCTGTTAAGTATTTCTTAATTTGTCATAGGTAACTGGGAAGATGTTGCAATAACTTTGAAAAAATAATGACTTTTATTAGCTGGTTTGTCTTGGAAATGTCTCATCCACTAGACTAAAATCTTATCACAGATATCTCCCCTCGCCACAAGAGTGTGCAGTGTAAAATGGAAATGGTACCAGCTACGCAGACCAGCAAATGAATGGGGGAAGTTTAGATGAAGTATGAGTGTTTGACAGCTTGCAGTATTCATGCTAAATAGAGTAAAATCACTGATTTAATTCTATAACATAAATGTTAAGATTAATTTCCCAATTTTTAATGACTTAAAATTTAAAATGTGGGTGTAACGAAGTATAATTCTTTAAAGTGCATAAGAGAAGCTATGAAATTGCTCTATGCAATTTTAAATTTACTTTAAAAATTCTGTGTTCTTGAAATTGTTACTTCATACAGAAGAGCTACTTCATACAGCTTTAATGACACTATTTTTAATTTCTAGGGCAATTAAAGTGCAATTACAAAGTACAGATGACAGAATTTATAAACCTCAAGATGGTTTCTTGTGATTTTCTTTTTGTTCATTTATATTTCATGAGGCTTCTGCTCTGTAAAAATCCCAACTTCTCCTATTGTAGACATTCACGTAATTGGTACATTTCTTTGTCCATAGAGGAGTCCCACTTCACCATATACTATTGTATAGATCTACTGGTACAGTTTCAGGGTAGACTGTTCACCCGTTCTGCATTTTATACACTATATATAAAAAACTTTCTGCACTGGGGCCCCCACTCACTATTCCAACTCCAGTGAAGTCCGTTTTGGACTCCCCTATGTAACACACATCTTGCTATATCACACAGTATCGCCTTTCAGAGCGAGGAATAATTACTAGTACATGGCACCATACTATGACTG